>NC_136273.1:50447416-50789916 GCF_964187855.1 Myxine glutinosa | reverse complement strand
TAAACCAGAACAGCACTCGGTATAGCGCATACCTCCGCCAGGCTGAGCAGTTTATGTTTTGTATCCCACTGGTAGGCCGGATCTGGATTTGGACCTGATCCAAAATCTAATCGGATTGTTCTCGTCACCAAACCAACTCGTCCAGCAAGTTTAGTCATAACTCGTCCATAACTTTTTGAGATATCCTGCCATGTATCGTTATCGTTTTTGGCCCTATTTCTCAATGGTGAACAATCACTTCAAAAATTCTACTGGCGGGATCCGAATCCGGATCTTCACCAAAATCGAATCATTTCGTCCTTGTCATATACACCACCTCTCTGGCAAATTTCGTCAGAATCTGTCCACAACTTTTTCAGATATCTTGTTCACAGACAGACAGACAGGGGTGAAAACATAACCTTTGGTGGCAGAGGTAAAAAAAAAAAGGCAAAAATATATAATTGGGTCGATGTCAACATTGAGGTCTGCATTGTAGCTTATTCCTCAAACACCAGGTGTATTCTTCCCTCTGACTTTGCTGATGACACTACATTGTTTCTTGGTATGGTACTTATCCCAACGACATATCAGCAACTGCTGAATCCCTCGTGGAAACTATTAGATGCTCGGATGACACATAGACCATGTCAATTAACCCATGCAAGTCTCTTCAACATGCTGTCTCTCTGGAAGGATCATTAAATCAACCCACTTATTTACTTCCTCCATCAACCACAAGTTCCAGAAAGGGGATAATAAGCTTGTTACATACACGTCAGGTGGGTCGACGACAACCGTTGACTACCTGATGGTGCGTAGGCGAGATAGGGGGCACCTCCGGGACACAAAGGTGATCCCGGGGGAGGACGCTGTTTCACAGCACCACTTGGTTGTCTGCGACATAAGGGTGAAAGGTGCGAGGAGAGCTCGGCGGGTGAAGTACCAACCGAGAATGAAGGTGTGGAGGTTGAAAGAGGTGACAGTAAGGGAGGCATTAAAAGAGAGGGTGAGTAGGGTAGAGGATGATGTGGTTGAACTTGAAAGTGGTTGGATGTCAATGAAAGCTAGTCTGTTGGGAGCCGTTGGTGAGGTATGTGGATGGACAAAAGGACCACCGAGGCACTCGGAAACATGGTGGTGGGATGATGAACTTGGAAATAGGAATGTCGAGATGAGGAAGAAGGTCAGGGGGTGGCAAAAGGTGAAGGGTACAGGAGCAGAAAAAGCAGAGCATGAAAGTTATACGGCAGCCAGGAAGGCTGCAAAGAAAGAGGTAGCAAAGGCGCAGGAGGCATGGAGGAAAATGTTCGGAGAACGCTTGGATTTGGAAGAGGGTCACAGCGCGGTATTCAGGATTGCAAAGCAGATAGCGAAAGAGAGGTGTGATGTGATGGGGGTGAGATGCTTGAAGGATGAAGTGGGACAAAACGTTGTGGACCCAGATAAAGGAAGATGGAAACGACATATGCAAATGCTGTTGAATACAGAGAATGAATGGGATGGCAACATAGAGAGTAACCCAGTTTTAGGACCGGCAGAGAAGATAACTGAGAAGGAAGTTGAGGAAGCGATAAAAGCAATGAAGAGTAGAAAAGCGGGAGGGCCGACAGGAGTTGTGGGAGACATGTTGAAGGCAGCAGGAAGTTGGGGTGTGAAGAGCATGGCAGAGATCTGTAATCTGGTGGTGAAAGAAGGCCGCATTCCAGTGGCTGGGGAACTGAGTACCCTCGTCCCTCTATACAAGGGGAAAGGTGACCCTCTGGAGTGTGGCTCGTACCGAGCGATAAAGTTATTCCATGCTCCAATAAAGGTATTGGAAAGGGTGTTGGAGAGGAGGATAAGGAAGAAGGTGAAGATCGATGAAATGCAGTTTGGATTTATGCCAGGAAGAGGAACGACAGACGTGCTCTTTATTGTGAGGCAGTTGCAGGAGAAGTACATGGAGAAGAGGAAGAAGTTGTTTCTTGGGTTTTTTGATCTGGAGAAAGCATTCGATAGGGTTCCACGTGAAGTATTGACATGGGCATTGAGGAAGTTAGAAGTGGAGGAATGGATGATCAGAGTAGTGATAGCAATGTACAAAAGAGCGTGCACAGCTGTAAGGACGAAGGACAGGAACAGTGGTGAGTTTGAGGTGAAGGTGGGAGTGCATCAGGGGGTCGGTACTAAGTCCACTACTACTTGTAGCTGTGATGGAGGTGCTGGCTCAGAATGTAAAGGATGGTTTACCGTGGGAGCTGTTGTATGCAGATTATCTGGTGTTGATTGCGGAAAGTATGGATGGATTGAAGGAAAATATGAACAAGTGGAAGGAATGTATGGAGACAAAAGGTCTGAAGGTGAATATAGGAAAGACAAAGGTGATGGCAAGTGGTAAAGCATGTGGTGAGGTGGAAAGAACTGGGAAGTGGCCATGTGCTGTGTGCAGGAAGGGTGTCGGAGTGAACTCCATTCAATGTACAATGTGCGCTGAGTGGGTTCATCAAACATATAGTGGTCTGAGAGGGTCATTAACCAGTGTGGCAGCTACATTCAAATGTAAGGTGTGCACAGAGGGAGCTGCAGATGGAGGAAATGTAGAGTTGGATCTTGGAGACGGCGTAAAGCTGGAAGGTGTGAAAACATTTTGCTACCTCGGAGACATGCTGAATGGAGAAGGTGGATCAGACTCGGCAACGGTTGCTAGAGTGAGATGTGCATGGAAGAAGTTTCGGGAACTGAGTGGTGTGCTGATGAGGAGGGGAGTGTCGTTGAAGCTGAAGGGAAAGGTGTATGCTGCATGTGTGAGAAGTGTTATGATTTATGGTAGCGAGACATGGTTAATGAACGTAGAGCAGCAACGAAGGGTGGAAATGCGAATGGTTCGGTGGATGTGCGGAGTATCGTTGAGAGAGAGGAAGACAAATGATGAATTGCGAAAGATGATGGGAATAGAGCCTGTGATTGATGCTGTGAAGAGGAACAGGTTGAGATGGTTTTGTCATGTGTTGAGGAAGGATGAAAGTGACTGGTTGAGAAGAGTGATGGAAATGAATGTAGAAGGAAGTAGAGGATGGGGAAGACCGAGAAAGACTTGGCTAAAGATGGTGGAAGAAGAAATGCGGGCAAGGGGGTTAACAAGGAGAGATGCAGAAAATAGGGCAAAATGGAGAAGATCGTCATTGGGACCGCAAGGATAACCCCCGCTCTAGCAGGGAAAATGTCCTTAAAATGCATGTTGTGTTGTTGTATCAACCACAAGACGGCGTTCAGTTCATCTAGTTTCTGGCCCTCAACTATCAGCCACAACCTTTCTTGGGGAGACTATAGAAATAAATAGCACTGCAAAGCGGGCGTAACCCCTCAGCCCATGCATGAAGAACCACCTTTAGAGGCCATTTTTCCCTGCAGAGCAGGGGTTGACCTTTTTCGGGCACCATGGTCCCCTTTTTGAAGCAATGTTTTATGGCCGGATGCCCTTCCTGCCACCAACCTTGTTAGTTGCCTCCTGCGACACACAGGGAATTACCAGTGAACTGCCGACATTCAATTTGCCGACATCGGAAGGATGACAGGCTGAGTCAACCCCCCTGGCGTTAATTCAGTGATCGACCGGGATTCAAACCCAGGATCCTAGGATCCCAAGCCGGCACCCTAACTGCTAAGCCAACACCAGGCCTCAGCCCATGCATGGTGGAAACCAATTTCAAGATGGCTGCCGTGGCGGCCATATTGAAAATCGCAGCATGCCTATTTTCGAAAGGAACCCTCCTCTACTCAACCCCAACACAAACTGCAAAAATGGATTTAATCGGACAAGCCGTTCTCCTTGAAATTGACGGAAACCAAAAGTTGACGGACGCCCGGACGACAATACCCCTTAGCCCAATTTGGGCTGAAGGGTGAAAAGCTGGCCACCGAAGCCAGGTGATACTAGGTATCTTCCATCGGGCCATGTCTATTCCTTCATAATGTGCAGCGAGCCAGCACTCACGACCGCTGGGTCACATACCGTTTCACCCCTAAGGTTAAGGGAGTGTCCACTCTCCGGACAGCACACCATGTCCAAGCAGCAAGCACAAATGTTACCAACGTGGGAAACAACTTTATTTAAACCATGAACATTCGTGCTAAGTCAGGGAAACTCGGCTCCTGATTGGTAACCACGTGCACGTCCCAACCTGATAAAAAGATCTTGTGATTATTGAAATATGTCAGTTGACTTGGATTATTTAAACTTCATCAATAAATTGTAAATTATATTGCGACTTATCTTTTTTAAAGGAAAATAAAAAAGTACGGTATCTTAAAAGAGAAGGAATTAAGTTATACGTTTTATTTTAACGTACATAATAAATATACAAGCGATTTATTAAATCTTAAGGTCTCATTCGAATATAAAAATGTTCAAGTAGGTGCAGCGGATATGAGAAGTAAATTTAAGTAATAATACGGTGACATGAGATTTGAGCCTTGGTTCAAATGACTTATTGACGTCCCTGTTCTTACACCCTATCAGCCCACCATATATATGTTACTCTGCCAGTACAACCACACTTCTCCCGCCAGGATTTCCAGACAGCAGTACATCTCTTTTTCCATCCCATTTTTACATCCCTGCCAAAATCAAAGCTCTCTGCTCACCTACACTCTTTCATTCCTCTTTTCTCCTGCCTCTGGAACAAACTCCCACATTCTCTTAAATGGCACTCCTCCCTCCAGGTGTTAAAAACAGCTGTTTACCACCATCTCTTATCTTCCCCCATCCAAAACCTTGATCTTTTCTACCCCATTAATCCCAACCAAATCCACCTTTTTCAAATTCCGTTTTCTTTCCTGAAAGTCCTAGTAGTGTCCATCTTGTTTATACCGTGCACTCCTCCCATCCCCCCGCTCAGCCCTCTCCCTTCCACAGATCTCCGGATGTCGCTGTACTCTACTGTTATTGTAATTCCCTCTCTGTCCCCTTCTTGTCTTCTGCTCCCTTTATTATATGTTATATGTGTTCGCTCTCACACGAACCTAGACTTAGTGTACAAAAAAGAAAGAAAAAATCCCTATCCATGATATTTTATACCCGTTAACCCTCCGCACTGAAACCCAATAATACACCTGTAGGTTCCAATCTTTCTTAATCAGCTGATCTCCTATCTTCTCTTTTCCCATTCATTCTTCCACCTGCTCATGTGTCTGCTTTGCTTCCTCACCACCCAATATCAGGACGTTCTCTTTTTATTATCCTTAACCTTGCTCTGCCAATCTATACCAGCAGTGAAAGAACCTCATTCTAACACATCAATAATGCAGAGCCAACCCAACCGCTTACCCATCACAAAAACATTCCAATGATTATTTTACACAAAAGTGCAATTCCTAAAAACATTCCAGTTCTGAATCTGCAACATTTTTGGAACCAAGTTGTTGATTAAACTATAAAATGACTCGACAATCCTCATCCCTGCTCGATATCCCCTGTGCTCTTACTTTGCGAATGGCGACCATGTCACTTGGATTCGTCATGGGTGCGATCTCGACACGCTCCAACAAACCCTCCAGCTGCTCCCGCACATCCCGCGCTCGCCGCAAGGACCGGAACTGGATGAAGTTTTCGTAGCACCATTGTGTCGAGTATCCAGTCTCCACCCACTGTTATGAGACACATGAATACTGGTGACCACACAAGACTTGTCGACACTGCTGACCAAAATGTGTCCGAGCAAGTATTATGTGTCATAGGCACCTCCATGAGGCGTGTTGAAAGGGTTGTACGAACGAGGTACAATGGTCCCAGGGCACCAACATAAAATTGTATTATCCAACAACGTACATTCATGTATGTTTTTACTTTTCATATATTATATATACATATACACCTATATAACTGGTGTGTCTTTGATACGAGTTCCCTTCCAGTAGCTTAAACACAGGAGGAGGCCTTTATGTTGATCAAGCCTGCACAATGTTTGTTTATTCATGCACTCACCTTTTTAAATGCCCGAGTGTCAAGCATGGAAGTGGCGTGTACCATTTTAACGTCTTTGCTACAACTCGGCTAGGGTTCGAACTGCCAACCTCCCAGACTCGGAGTGGATGCTCTAACCCCCACGCCACCAAGTCTGGTATTATTATCCTGTATGCAGCCTGTGGCTGCTAGCTGCATCATCGCTGGGAGCATGGCTGTGCCGCTTATGCACCGCTCTTACCTCCCTTCCCCTGTTTCCAGTAAGCTGGTACTAATTTTGCCAAACTCAGAAGGATGACAGGCTGAGTCAACCCACCTGGTGTTATTTAACGGGTCAATCGGGTCTCAAACTCAATACGTTAAGATCTTAAGCCAACAACCTTGACTGTTAAGCCAATACCAAGACCATGTCTGTTAAAGGACCAAAACTAGATTATGACTATCT
The DNA here is from genome assembly GCF_964187855.1 of Myxine glutinosa. Lineage (NCBI taxonomy): Eukaryota > Metazoa > Chordata > Myxini > Myxiniformes > Myxinidae > Myxine > Myxine glutinosa. Next base: position 50,783,548 of record NC_136273.1, on the reverse strand, counting down.
AGCTCCTATAACTTTTTGATGAGGGAGGCGAAGGGGTGGGGTGGGAGGGACCTGCCATTTGACTTTGATAGTTATGCATGTATGTATGCATGCATGTATGTATAACTATGTATATATACATGCACTACATGGTCAAAAGTATACGGACACCCATTCTAATTTGTGGATTCAGCTGTTTCTGCCACACCCACTGCTGACAGGTATATATAATTATCAAGCACACAGCCATGCAATCTCCATAGACAAACGTTGGCAGTACAATGGGCCGTACTGAAGAGCTCAGTGACTTTCAACATGGCACCGTCATAGGATGCCACCTTTCCAACAAGTCAGTTCGTCAAATTTCTGCCCTGCTAGAGCTGCCCCAGTCAACTGTAAGTGCTGTTATTGTGAAGTGGAAACGTCTAGGAGCAACAACAGCTAAGCCACGAAGTAGTAGGCCACACAAGCTCACAGAACGGGACCACCGAGTGCTGAAGCGCATAGTGCGTAGAAATCATCTGTCCTCGGTTGCAACACTCACGACCAAGTTGCAACACTCACTACCGAGTTCCAAATTGCCTCTGGAAGCAACGTCAGCACAACAACTGTTCGTCGGGAGCTTCATGAAATGGGTTTCCATGGCTGAGCAGCCGCACACAAGCCTACGATCACCATGCGCAATTCCAAGTGTCGGCTGGAGTGGTGTAAAGCTCGCCACCATTGAACTCTGGAACAGGGGAAACGCGTTCTCTGGAGGGATGAATCACGCTTCACCATCTGACAATCCGACGGAAGAATCTGGGTTTGGCGGATGCCAGGAGAACGCTGCCTGCCCAAATGCATAGTGCCAACTTCAAAGTTTGGTGGAGGAGGAATAATGGTCAGGGGCTGTTTTTCATGGTTGGGATAGGCCCCTTAGATCCAGTGAAGGGAAATCTTAACGCTACAGCATACAATGACATTCTAGATGATTGTGTGCTTCCAACTTTGTGGCAACAGATTGGGGAAGGCCCTTTCCTGTTTCAGCATGACAATGCCCCCATGCACAAGGCGAAGTCCATACAGAAATGGTTTGTCGAGATTGATGTAGAATAACTTGACTGGCCTGCACAGAGCCCTGACCTCAACCCCATCAAACACCTTTGGGATGAATTGGAACGCCGACAGCGAGCCATGCCTAATTGCCCAAAATCAGTGCCCGACCTCACTAATGCTCGTGGCTGAATGGAAGCAAATCCCGGCAGCAATGTTCCAACATCTAGTGGAAAGCCTTCCCAGAAGAGTGGAAGCTGTTGTTGTAGCAAAGGGGGGTGGGGGGTACCAACTCCATATTAATGCCCATGATTTTGGAATGAGATGTTTGGGTGTCCACATACTTTTGGCCATGTAGTGTGTGTGTGTGTGTGTGTGTGTGTGTGTGTGTGTGTGTGTGTGTGTGTGTGTGTGTGTGTGTGTGTGTGTGTGTGTGTGTGTGTGTGTGTGTGTGTGTGTGTGTGTGTGTGTGTGTGTGTATGTATATATATATATATATATATATATATAGAAATTTTCTGTGTGTGTGTGTATATATATATATATATATGTGTGTGTGTGTGTATATATATGTGTGTGTGTGTATATATATATATGTGTGTGTAGATATATATGTGTGTGTGTAGATATGTATGTGTGTGTGTAGATATATATATATATATATATATATATATATATATATATATATATATATATATATATATATATATATATATATAAGGAGGTGTGTCTGTGTGTGTGTGTCTGTCTGGATGTCCGCTTATAACCCAAGAACTACACATCGGAGAAACGTTTTAGACACAGATTCGGAATCAGCATAAAATCCTGGTGGTTATAGGCTACTTTTTGTTTTAATATCAATGGTTTAAAAAACCGGGCCAGCTGCAATTCCATTGTGTAGTTTGTGGCGGCGCTATTGCCGCTTTCCGATCCCATGACGCATTGCGGTTCCGATTCGCGATAAGGTCTATGAGCTATCACCGACACTTTTCCACCTTTTCCATACCTTTTAATCAGATTTAACTCATCGTCCATCGTAACCACATTACGCTTGGAAACACTAACATTATCCTTCTTCGGACCCATGGCTAACACAGACACAGTAAAGGAATACTGTACGTCGCCTCTGTTTTGAATGAGAATCAGCAGTTACGCGTACGTACAGTATACTGTACGTACATATTTATATATTTTTAATGTGCTTTTTATTGTATTTTAAATTGTTTTTTAGCTTCTTTTATTGTTAATTTATGTACTATTTTATTTATTTTAAATATATATTTTAAGGAAAACAAATGTTTTCACATCCGTAGGAGTGACGTAAAGTCGCACATAATGACGTTCGCTGCCCGGTCATGAAAGAAATTATGATTCTCTTGACAAAGTGACAATAAGATCAGGCAGTAAACCTCCCAACTGAGTTTCTCAACAGTCGTCAGCCTCAATTCTAAAATCCTTAATTTTCATCCTATTGACTTGAACTTTGAATAGGATTTACATATCGGCTTACTGAATTAAACCACCAACTATTTTTGAGATCACCATAGGCCAAAAGAGCAACATAGGCCAAAAGTCAACAACAATTTCAAATTTCTAAAATCCTCAACTTTCATCTGATTGACTTGAAATGTGAAGAGGATTTGCATGTCAGGTCACTGAAATTGAACCACCAATTCTTTTTGAGGTCAGCATAGGCCAAAAAGTAAACATAGGCCAAAGGTCAACAACTTCAGGTGAAGTTTTTAAAATCCTACATTTTCATCCAATTGACTTGAAATTTGGATAGGATTTGCATATCGGGTCACGTAATTCAACCACCAATTATTTTTGAGGTCTAAAGGTGAAAATATCAACATGGGCCAAATTTCTAAAATCGTGAATTGTCATCTAATTGACTTGAAATTTGAAGAGGATTTGCATATCAGATCACTGAATGAAACCACCAATTATTTTTGAGGTTAACATAGGCCAAAAGGTCAACAACTTATTTCAGGAATATTTCAAGACATATTTCTGGCGCAGGGGCAATCAATGAAGGTTGTAGGCCTGAACTTCACAGAACAAGTGTTTGCCCATGGCCAGCTGTACGTGGGCTGCTCGAGGGTTGGAAAACCAAGCAATCTTTATGTCTTGGCACCAAGTAAGAAAACCAGAAATGTTGTATACCAAGATGTTTTGAGAAATTGAAAATTGAAAAAACCTCATGTAGGAAATGTACTGTGATATTGCTCTAAAATATACATGTTCTTTTCATCATATATTTGTATTATTCTTATTCAACCCGGGCGAAGCCGGGTACCTCAGCTAGTATACACACACACACACACACACACACACACACACACACACACACACACACACACACACACACACACACACACACACACACACACACACACACACACACGCACACATGTTCAATGTCAATTTTATTTATTAATATTCTCAATGTTCTCTTAATATTGGACTGTTGAACATTTTACGACAAAAGCTGCATACGGTTATGCCTGGATAGACATTGAAACTCAATTGTAAATAAATAAAGAACACGAAAGCGATTTTAAAAACCCGGCTGTCTCGTGCAGCGCAGCGACGGACAGGCTGGTAAGGCCTTGTGCTCTTTGCCATTTTGACCCAATTATTACTTCGTCTTCTGCATGTTGTCATAATAGAGCTTTGCTGAAAATTTTATGACAAAAGCTCAATTGGTAAGAAGGTTATGACTTATGAGACAGACACAAGTGATTGCAAAACTCTGTCTCCCCCTGTGTGGGGGATGGGCTCACAAGAGGGTTTGAGACATTATAGCATGTAGATAGGCCACACATGTAAAGCACAGCTGGTTACTTGTACACATCATGGAAGAGCTTGTAATGCTAAAAGAGAATGAACAGAATACCAAAAACGTATATTATTTGATTAAATGTGTTGTTTGCAGCGAAGGTTTATTTACCAATGGAAGCTTGTTATAGTCGACCGATTTTTGTAGCTTCGGCAGGCAGACAAAAAAGTGGTGATTTTGAATGTAGCAGATTTTAATACCCAGATTATCATGTAAATGATCAGCTCATTGCCATACACAGTACCACCGGTTATATCAAGGCCGATACATTGATTAGAACATTGTACCGGTTTTCAGGCTGCAGCAACGGATCTTTTTATTTTTATTGTTTTGTATACAAGATCGAGGCTCGTGAAAACCATATGTACCAGAAATGTTGTTTCATAAAACCAGATGGCAAACCAGATGGCAATGGCAAAGGCTCGTGAAAGAGCTAACATTAATCACACAGAAAGACAAACCGACACATAAAACATATAACATGGGGAGCGGTAGATAAGATGGGGCGAGAGGGGGAGGAACACAAACACAACATCTGAGAGCAGGGACATCGAGAGCTCTGTGGGAGGGAGAGGGCTTTGGGGGGGGGGGGAGGCATGGGAAGGGGGGTGGGAGAGGTATAAAACATATGGACACTGCCAGGACTTCCAGGAAAGAAGTTGGAATTTCAAACAAGGTGGATCTGGGGTGAATTAGCGGGGGTAGAAAAGATCAAGGTTTTGGATGGGGGAAGATAAGAGATGGTGGTGAACAGCTGTTTTAAAGACCTGGAGGGAGGAGTGGGACTGAAGGGAGTGAGGGAGTTTGTTCCAGAGGCGGGAGAAAAGAGGAACGAAAGAGTGAAGGTGAGCAGAGAGCCGAGATTTCAGCAGTTTAACCATCAGAGGGTTGCTGGCAGAAATTTCCCACCAAGTCTTGATTTTCTAAAAGATGAATTTTTGTCATTTGTCCAAATTGCTCATAATTCCATCAATTGGATCGTTGCAATGAATATCTGTAACAGCTTCCAGCTTTTCGAACATGCTTTGTTATTGGCAGTGCGACTAGAAACTACCACCCAGTATCGACTGGACGGGAAATGCTTCTGACCAGCACTCCTCCACCACTTCCACCCTCCCCCCAGCTCAATACATGCTAGCCCAAGCAACCTCTGCAAAAAACAAAACATCAATTATATTGTCCTTACGATTCTATCTCGTAATAATTGGGGGCATCTTCTTTCTATTACACCTCCACCCTTTTCCATCAAACGGAATCGTCAGGACAAGATAATCAATGCACCTCTGCGCAGGATTGGCCCAAGACAGTAAACATCGGGCCAGGATAAGCATCGGCCGGCAACACTTCCTACCCAGTTGGCATTGGGTAATTAGTAGGACCTGTCACTGGTGATGAATGACGTACGCAATTCCAGACCAGACTCGAATATTTGTGAACAATTCCATTGTGGCCGCTGGGGTTTAGGTCAGCAAGGGTGGAAGGGCCTCTCCATTAAGGGTTGTTGTTACAACAATTATTACGGGTTCAAATCACGACAGTAACTCTGCCAAGGATATAAATATCATTCATAAATAGAGCACCACTCCAAGTTATATTCATATTTGTTGCAGTTTATTTGGTCAGTGAAACATCATTAAGAACACGCAGTTTGTCTTGAAAACGAACAAATTCCTACACTGCTCAGCCATGACGCCACTTCCTGACTTCAACACTCGGCATGTGCGTAGAGAAAAATATGATATCAAGCAATCCATTGGAAAAAGCCCCGTAAAAATGTAATGTCCCTCTTATCCTAGGCCAGAACACAGAGGACACATATGCGTAAACATGGGACAGTGATTGAAAGCTTACATTTGCGAATATATTTCAGTATTCCCATAATTGGGAAGGCCTTAGATTAGACAAACATTTTATGGTTTATATTATCTGGGCAGCTGGGGAGAATTGGGAAGATTTGATTTGGCCCCCAACTTGTGTTGGGGAGTACAACCACCGCAAAGAGGCGTCCCTGATAGTTGCCCCTATTATGGTTGCTCATGATGGTGGCAGAGATAGCACAGTAAGAGTGGTAAAGGATCATCATCTGCCAAGAGTAGTAAAAGAGCTGTGGCCACTATACATGCTAGGAAATCACGTGGTTGCGTGAAACAGCAGCGGAATATGCTAAACATCCAACAAGAAGTTGAGTTATTGAATAAAACTCGATCATTAGTGGGAGGGCCTATGTACTCAATTTCAAGTTCATGTGCAGTTCATGTAAATTTTGGGCAACCACTATAAATGTATTCTACTGGGTCCTACTAATCGGAAAAATGATGCCATTTTTTTCTGTTGACCTTTAGTCAACTGGTGGTGGTGTTTTCTGGTGTTGATTGCGGAAAGTATGGATGGACTGAAGGAAAATATGAACAAGTGGAAGGAATGTATGGAGACAAAAGGTCTGAAGGTGAATATCGGAAAGACGAAGGTAATGGCAAGTTGTAAAGCATGTGGTGAGGTGGAAAGAACTGGGAAGTGGCCCTGTGCTGTGTGCAGGAAGGGGTCGGAGTGAACTCCATTCAATGTACAATGTGCGCTGAGTGTGTTCATCAAAAATGTAGTGGTCTGAGAGGGTCATTAACCAGTGTGGCAGCTACATTCAAATGTAAGGTGTGCACAGAGGGAGCTGCAGATGGAGGAAATGTTGAGTTGGATCTTGGAGACGGCGTGAAGCTGGAAGGTGTGAAAACATTTTGCTACCGAGGAGACATGCTGAATGGAGAAGGTGGATCAGACTCGGCAACGGTTTCTCCATGTGCATGGAAGAAGTTTCGGGAACTGAGTGGCGTGCTGATGAGGAGGGGAGTGTCGTTGAAGCTGAAGGGAAAGGTGTATGCTGCATGTGTGAGAAGTGTTATGATTTATGGGAGCGAGACATGGGTAATGAACGTAGAGCAGCAACGAAGGCTGGAAAGGGTGGAAATGCGAATGGTTCGGTGGATGTGCGGAGTATCGTTGAGAGAGAGGAAGACAAATGATGAATTGCGAAAGATGATGGGAATAGAGCCTGTGATTGATGCTGTGAAGAGGAACAGGTTGAGATGGTTTGGTCATGTGTTGAGGAAGGATGAAAGTGACTGGTTGAGAAGAGTGATGGAAATGAATACGTAGAAGGAAGTAGAGGACGGGGAAGACCGAGAAAGACTTGGCTAAAGATGGTGGAAGAAGAAATGCGGGCAAGGGGGTTAACAAGGGGAGATGCAGAAAATAGGGCAAAATGGAGAAGATCGTCACGGGGACCGCAAGGCTAACCCCCGCTCTAGCAGGGAAAATGGCCTTAAAATGCATGTTGTTGTTGTTGTTGACCTTTAGTGACCTTGACTCAAGGTCAAAGTTCAAACGTCATTACAGTGACCATACTTCATTCAAAGTATATCAACCTGGGTCCCAAAATGTGGCAAATTTCACAAGGAACATTGATTATGACATTTGTTTTGTCATTTGCCCTCTCAGATGTTTGCAATATGCAAATTAATAAGCAAATGACCTAATTAGAGAAATAATATGCATAATTAACATATAGTCTTCACCATACACGTAAATCCCATCACTTCGCATTATTATTGAATGCCAATCATTAGTTACCATCTCAAATGTGTTCTGCTGGATCCTAAACTGGAAAAATATGTTGCTTATTGTTTTCTGTTGACATGTTCTTGATATCTGTGGTATCTGCCTTTGCATCTCTTGGTAATCGTAATGGACCAACAGCAGAAACAATTGCAGCTCTCAAAGAGTTTGTTTGTCAGTTGAACGAGCCAGGGACATCCATCACCAATGTTGGCGACCTCCGCTGGAGATTGTTCACAAAGAAACAATCAGAAGCTCAAAAGTTGCCGCCTACTCGAGGAGCTTTGGAAGAAGCTATCGCGCGTGCCCACGACCAAGCAATGGTGTGGTACCAAGATTACGTGCCTGACCCACAGTTCCCACCTGCTACAGACTTTGGGAGACAGAGTGGAAGGTGATGGTCTGGTGGCCATCTCAACAAAGCAACTTCCTGCCCCATATGCCATCACTCACCTAGTTAAGTGTGGATGTACGACAACAAAATGCAGCTCTCACTGCTCTTGCAGATCACAGAATATGAACTGCACAGAGATGTGTGTGTGTGTGGTGCAGATGATGACAACTGTACTAACAATGACCATGGACATGCTTTTGGGATTGATGAAGAAGAAGAAGATTATGCAGATCCTTTGTTGTAAACAATATAAGAAGCTAATCTAAAAGCAAAAACATGTTTCCAGATAACTCAGTGCAAAAATATTTTACAATGTGTGTCAACAATAACCATTAGATGCACATAGGAACACAATCATGGTAATGCAGAATTGTGGCCAAAATATGCTCTTTGAACTTTGACCTTAGTTGAAGGTCACAAGAGCCACAAGAATATTGACAACATCAGTCAGCTAATAGGACCCAGGATACATTTGTGATTAATTACTAACAATTAACATTTTCTGGAGACGGGATGTACTAGCCATTATATGTATAACTGGGATACATGTTTAATGGGGTATGCTAATTATGCATATTTTTGTCTCTAATTAGCTCATTTGCATTTTGCAAAAAAACGAAAAGTCAAATGACGAAACAAATGTCATAACCAATGTTCTTTGTGAAATTTACCACATTTTGGTACCCAGGTTGATATCCTTTGGATGAAGTATGGTCACTGTAATGACGTTTGAACTTTGACCTTGAGTCAAGGTCACTAAAGGTCAACAGAAAAAAATGGCGACATCATTTTTCCGACTAGTAGGACCCAGTAGAATACATTTATAGTGGTTGCCCAAAATTAACATGAACTGCACACGAACTGGAAATGGAGTACATAGCTCCCCCCACTACATGGTGTCTTCACGTCACAGCGAGATATTCATTTTGGAAGTGGATACAGAGGATTGATTGGCAAGTACAATGCAGGCTTATTTTCTTTTCATTTTTTCAACAATCACTTGCCAAAAATAGATAAAGTATATTTATTTGATTTGTTTGCTTTTATGTACAGTACATGTTTATAAAGTGTATAATAGCTGTGTTTATTAATTACTAGCAGAGGTATGCGGCATTGCCCGGTGCTGTTCTAATCCTGTTGGCATTTTGAAGAAATCACTTCCCTACACTCACAAAGGAATGGGGTTGGGGATCATTTAATATTACCTTTCACAGAGATATAAAAGCTGAGGCAATATAGAACGATTTTTAAAAATCCAACTTTTGTTTTTCAAAAACTTCTTTACTTAAAATACTCTCCGCCACTCATTGATGAACCTCAAAGCTTGCCGAAGAAGTTTGCCATCTCTGAGAAAAATAAAACATGGCGACACTTTTATTAAAGTGAAAAATAAAAAATATTAAAGTGAAGCGGCACCTGGTTATAAACGTTGAGGAGGGCAATGTGGTCTCCTCCAGGCAAAAAAAAGTTGATGCGTGCATTGTCCGCATGCACGACCTTGTCCTTGGGCCGGTAGAATATGGCGTTGTTCACGGACAGCATGGCCGTTATCGTCAGGATCTCTTCGGAACACTTGTATCTGAGAAAAACAGAGGCCTACAATTGCACTTCCAATCTGCTTTGTGGAAAACTAATCTGATGCTTGGCCATTTATTACTTCAAAATAAACCAAGGGCAGACTCGAATGTCTAACCTTTCTGATGCCAAGATCATCTTTGACAGCATCGGATCCAAGGGAAACTCTGCCATCCTCCTACCCATCTGGAGTGGCAAGACAGACAAGCAATTTGAACTACGTGTTCTCAAATCTACTCCTGCCACTCTCCAGCAGCTATTGAAAGCAAAATGGTTGACTTCAAAGCTATTTCAATGCCCAAGAAGATTAATGTACAGAAAAAAAAACCTGTTACCTTGGTGAGTTCCCCGAGGTGATTGAGGGCTCCCAAGGCATACAGTTGTTCAAGAGCAAGTACTAGAGTTTCATGTGGAGGAGGGTCCATGAAGTCAAAGTGGATGAGGTCATTTATCCCTGCGGGCAGGACACAATTTTCTCACCAAATGAAAACTAGAGTGCACAGATACTACAAGAAGATGAAAGTGTGATGTAAAAGGGAAATCAGTATTATCATTAACTGTGCTTGCATAAACAGATCAATCAATGTAGGGATAAGATATGGTAAAACGTGGGTAAGACAGAGGAGGTAAGACGGGTGCAAGACGGGTGCAAGACTGGTGCAAGACTGGTGCAAGACTGGTACAAGACTGGCCTAAGATACGCCTAAGATAGGCCTAAGATAGGCCGAAGATAGGCATAAGACAGGTGCAAGACAAGTGTGTATGCAAGTAAAAAAATATATACTCAAGTGAAGGTGACATCAACTGGCATTGGGAAACTCTATACAAAACCCAATATACATAGTACACAACATACTGCATGGTAATGCCAAAAAGGCCAAGTAGTGAATGGAAAGCTAAGGGATTAACTCCAATGATGATCTTTTTTTGGATCGATCAAATTTACAGGCAAATGGATAAAGATTTGATGAATAAAGGAATTGTTAATTACCTTACTACAGTTGAAGCACAAAACTGATTATCAGTGAAGTGAGTTACAGGAACTATCCCATTGATACAAAAGTAACCAAAGAGGGCAAAAATGATTAAAAAGAAAATTTGCCCTGGAAAACGAAGAACGGCACTCGGTAGAGCACGTACCTCCGCCAGGCTGAACAGTTTGTGGTTTGTATCTCACAGATAGGCCGGATCTGGATTCAGACCTGAAGCAAAATCTAATCGGCTTGTCCTTGTCACCTAAACAACTCATTCCCCAATTTCAGTCAAAATCCGTCCACAACTTTTTGAACTATTGTGCTTTACCTTATAGTTTTTGACCCCATCTATCAATGGTGAAGAATCACTTACAAATGAAAAAAAGTTATTGTATCCGGATGCGGATCTTCACCAAAATCTGAACAATTCGTACTTGCCACACACCCAGGCTGTCCATCAAGTTTTGTCCAAATCTGTCCATAACTTTTTGCGATATCCTGCTATCGCTTTCAAAACTCTTTTTCCGAAAGTTTGTTACCTCTGCTACCAAAGGTGGCCGAGGTGCATGAAAATGGAGAAAATTAATATAACCACCTTTAGAGGCCATTTTTCCCTGCAAGCGGGGGTTGGCCTTTTTCGGGAACCGCGGTTGTTGTTGTTTTTTGGTCCCCTTTTTGAAGCAATGTTTTACGGCCGGATGCCCTTCCTGACGCCAACCCTTTTTGCCGCCTTTAACGACAAACAGGGAATTACCAGTGAACTGGTACTCAATTAGCCGACCTCGGAAGGATGACAGGCTGAGTCAACCCCCCTGGCGTTAATTCAGCGATCGACCGGGATTCGAACCCAGGATCCTAGGATCCTAAGCTGGCACCCTAGCCGCTAGCCCAACACCAGGGATCTATGGGTGGTAGGACGGAGATGGAAGGACGAAAATGGAGATGGAGAAAGCCAAAATGGAGATTGCCAAAATGGAGAAAGCTAAAGCCAAAATGGAGAAAATTAATAAATTAATGAAATCATGGAAGGACGAAATAATGACAGACAGACAGACAGAGATGGGGGTGAAAATCTAACCTCCGTCCACCTTCGGCGGCAGAGGTAACAACAACAAAGAAGCCTCACACAGATAAAGTCACACACAAAGGGAAGAGTAAGGCTGCATGCAGACGCCCCCTTTATGAACAGTAGTAAGAGTAATGATCACTTTGTTTCATCTTCATCATCCACGTTTAGACAATCAAACGCTTGCGAGAGATGCAAAACGATGAGTGCCATAAATTTGGGAGCAGATTTATGAGGGTTCACTGTGCACCGCAGGGCCCAAGGGCATATTTGCATAATTACGTGACACAAATGGCCAATGTCTGCTACTCATCAGATAATGAGTTTGTGTGCATCGGATGTGAAGCGTGACAAAGCAGAGCATTAGGTGCAAGTCATTCATTTGCGTTGTTTGTTCAGACACCTTGAGCGTTCACACCGGTAAATCGTTTGAATACAATGAAATACGAGCAATAATTGTTTTGCAGTACATGTCCCCTACCGATGTGATATTTTCTATGTCCAAAATGGGCATAACTGAAAAATTGATGAAACTCCCTGAAACTCTAACTTGTTCTGTAACCTATAATAATAAAGCCATGTGCCAAGTTTCAGTTGAATATGTTAAAGGGTATGGGACAAAAGTCTGAAAAGCACAGGTTTGGACGGACGGACAGACAGATTGACAGAGAGCAAACCGATAGTCCTCTCCAGTGAAACCAGTCGGGGACTAATAACCGATTATATTTGTGCAAAGCCAGCAACAGTTAACCAAAGAGAACAGGGCCTCACCCAGACTTTTGAGGAGAAGCACCACGTTGCCGAGGTTTGTCCGCTGGATCTCGGGCACGGTAGTCTCCTCCATTTCATGCTTGTATGCCCAGGCGGTGTAAAGGCGAAAGCACTTCCCAGCGGCCACACGGCCTGCTCGCCCCGCTCGCTGATTGGCCGAGGCCTGTGGACGGTGGCCGACATGTTTCAAAATGGGATTTTGGTCCCCAGTAATAAGCCTTCAACACTGGTCATTAGATGTGCAATTTGTAGTCGGAGCAAAAATGCAAATAATGGGTTTTATTAACCTTTGAGCAAGGTGTGACGATGAGGGACTCCATGCCTGTGCGAGCGTTGTAGCTTTTCTGCTTACAGAACCCTGGATCGATCACGTATATGATGCCATCTATGGTAAGGGAGGTCTCTGCGATGTTCGTAGCGATGATCACCTGCAGAAAATAAGCCTAAGCACCACACTGGACGACACAATGCATGCTCTCACATAACATTCTCATGTTAGTTATGGAGATACTAATTATCCAAACTCAATGTTTAAACATACAAAAACAAGTGCGTGCAAAGTACACACAAGCGCAATGCAATGATTGTTAACAGCTCCTCTTCCTGTTCAGGCTGGAGTTCCACAAGGCAGTGTTCTGGGCCCTGTGCTTTTTCTGGTCTTCATCAATGATCTCTCTGACTCTCTTGAAAATCCTCTGTATCTCTTTGCTGATGACTCTACTCTCTGTCGCTCCATTCTTCATCCCTCAGATCGGCAGTCTGCAGCTACCTCACTCTCTGCAGACCTGGACAAAATCACAGACTGGGCAAACAAGTGGAACATGTCTTTCAATCCTAACAAATCTCACACTCTTACGATGTCTCTCTGAAAAGACCGACTGGACAACCCTCCCATCCACTTTCTGAATAATCCTCTCCAAGAAGTTCTGTCACTCAAGCTTTTGGGTCTCACTATCTGCCATGATCTTTCCTGGGAAAACCACATCTCAAATCTGGCCTCCAAAGCCAGTCGCCGACTGGGCATCCTCCGTCGTGCGAAGTCCTTCCTTGGCACACCTGAGCTCCTCACCACATACAAGGCTTTCATCCGCAGCTCAATGGAATACTGCTCTCCCCTCTGGGCTGGTGCTCCTGCCTCACACCTAGCTCGTCTTCACGCTGTTGAAACCAAAGCATTCAGAATCATTGGAATCTCCCGCGATGAAGCTAACTCCAAGGGCCTCTCACTCACTCACCGCAGGCAGGTTGGTGGTCTTTCCATCTTCTACCGACTCCTCTCTGGCCTTGCCCCCCCCCCCCCCCCAGCTCTCTCTGGGCTCTGTCCCACAAATATTCCTACAGGCTGCACAAGATCTGCCTGCAACCCTCTTATGGTCAAACTGCCAAAATCAAGACTCTCTGCTCACCTTCACTCCTTCATTCCTCTTTTCTCCCGCCTCTGGAACAAACTCCCTCACTCTCTTCAATCCCACTCCACCCTCCAGGTCTTTAAAACAGCTGTTCACCGCCATCTCTTATCTTCCCCCATCCAAAACCTTGATCTTTTCTACCCCCGCTAATTTCACCCCAATTCCACTTTTTTGAAATACCAACTTCTGTCCTGGAAGTCCTTGGTGTCCTTGTGTTTTATACTTCTCCCTCCCCCCCCCCCCCCCTTCCCACACCTCCTCCCCCCAAGCCCTCTCCCTTCCACACATCTCCCTGCTCTCAAATGTTGTGTTTGTGTGCTTCCCCTTCTCTCCCCATCTTGTTTTCCGCTCCCTCTTTTTATATATTTTGTTTGTCTGGTTGATTTGTTTGTGAAGTAAATGTTAGCTCTTTCACGAGCCTCGATTCAGTATACAAAAAAAAAAAGAAAAAAAAAAAGCACCTAATAAACAATTGAGGAGCACCTAAGAGCCTGGTGTTGACTTAGCCTGGTGTTGGCTTAGCGGTTAGGGTGCTGGCTTTGGATCCTAGGATCCTGGGTCCGAATCCCGGTCGATCGCTGAATTAACACCAGGGGGGTTGACTCAGCCTGTCATCCTTCCGAGGTCGGCAAATTGAGTACCAGCTTGCTGGGATGAATGATCACGGTGTGTACCCCGATTTAGAATAGGTACACCGTATCCCTGCGCATCGTAAGAGCGTGACCAAGGGTTGGCGTCAGGAAGGGCATCCGGCCATAAAAAAAACATTGCCTCAAATAGGGAACCATGATTGTCATGGGGCCCGCAAGGCTAACCCCCGCTCTAGCAGGGAAAATGGCCTTAAAACGATCATTCATTCATTCATTCATTCACTCATTCTCAGAAAAATCGCCTCAATTTACAGCAAAGGTTAGTCTCTGCTTCCCGAAAAGCTTTGGAGAGAAAATAAATAGACTTATCAGACACACAATCTATTCAACGCCGCAGCACAGAATCCCACGTGGATTCAAAAGCTGCCACAGTTGGTAGAATTCCGTGCAGCAATGATTAGTTTTAACAAACTCCGTTTTAAGCTCAGTTTTAACAAAAGAAGTGCGATATTGAGGCAACCAGGTGGACGGAATGTGGCAACAATCACAATATTGTTCAAAAAAGAAAAAGAAAATTGCAGCATTTCTTTACATCTCACACAAATGGCAAAGAACATCGCACACTTCAGCCGCTTAACCGCTGTTCAGTTCTGATAAGTCAGGGGAGCATTCTAGACTCAAGCTCAATTTAGTGACCAAGGAGAATGTGAAAGCAGTTACACGAAAAAACAGCTCTTCTTTGCAAAAGGCACTGCGCACTGCAGGAAGCCAGATATTAAAGTTCAACCAATCACACAATGCATTATCTCCAGTCCATGAACATTTCCACTCAAATTGTAAATTGTAACAGCTTTCAACCAATGTCGAGTTTAGGCTCCACTGAAACATACTAAGTTCCTCCTAAGTGACAATGTTTCTGGAAAACCGATTTTGTGTATTAAAAATAATGTTACTTTGGAGGAAGAGAAGGGGAAAGGGGTTAAAGATCACCATAGAACAGGTGGAAGTGTATAGTGTAGTATGGTCCGTGTACGAGTAGTTAGCCAATTTTGATGTCCTAAGCAGGACAAAGTCAGCTTAAGGATTGTCTTGTTTGAATGTGCACTGTGCAGAGGATGACCTATGACCTCGACGAGGAACTTGCCTTTTACCATGTGCCTCCCTTTGCCCTGTGCCTGTTTCCATCGTCTGCTGCCTGCTCATCTCCTTGTCACCACCTGTTTGTGGCTACTCAGTGCCCCATCATCCTCCGTTACCACCAAAGAGAGATACGCCACCCGGTTTTTGTTCCCTTTCCCGTCTGTGCTCGAGTCCGGTGTGTGGCGTCATAGTTGAATATAGTTCACTGTATACAATTAATTATTTATTTATTGCATTCCACATTTTTCCCTTCCCCCCATCCCATCATTGAATCCCTTGCTGTCGGATGATATCTTCCCCGTTTGGTGTAAAAAAAATGAATGAATGAATGATCGTTTTAAGGCCATTTTTCCCCGCTGGAGCGTGGGTTAGCCTTGCGGGCCCCATAACAATCATGGCTCCCTGTTTGAGGCAATGTTTTTATGGCTGCATGTCTTTCCTGACGCCAACCCTTAGTCACCTCTTGCGATGCGCAGGGATATGGTGTACCTATTCTAAATCGGGGTACACCCCGGGATCATTCATCCCAGCAAGCTGGTACTCAATTTCCCGATCTCGGAAGGATGACAGGCTGAGTCAATCCCCCTGGCGTTAATTCAGCGATTGACCGGGATTCAAACCCAGGATCCTAGGATCCTAGGATCCTAAGCCAGCACCCTAACCGCTAAGCCAACACCAGGCTTACACATCAGGTTTGGTGTGTTTGGGAATATACCCGCTTGGTTTTAAAAGAGATAAGGTTCTCATGTTTCTCCTCAGGTCCATGCGAGAGTAAGACTGCGATAAATTGAACAGAGTCTGACAGAGTTAAAGTCTGTTCGGCCCATCCGTTCAGCGGCAGTTTAATTGCCCTGAACATTACAATCTATCTATAATTCCAGTAATCTCTGTGTGTATGTTTGTATGTTTGTATGTTTGTATGTTTGTATGTATGTATGTATGTATGTTTGTCTGTGACCGCTGTTTCTCGACAACTACCGGTCCGATATACTTGAAACTTGCCAGGTATATTGCTGGGGACCCGAGGATGTGCATTTTCAAGGTTTCATATTAATCGGAGAAGTAGTTACCGAGCTATGTCCAAAAAACGATTCAACCAATCAGAGAGCAGCGAGCTATCACGTGTGCCGAACGTGGCGAACAGACTCTGCCTCGGACGGCACATTTGAGAGCGTATTCATTTATTTCACGTTGGAAAACTATGTTGCCGTTAAACTATGTTTTAAAACTAATTAAAACTAATTTGCGATTCATCGTAACTGCGATTTGCGACCTTCCGGACAGTGAAGACTTCACTTCCGGCAGCCAATCACAGAACGCTTTGTTGCGTAGGCGTGGCCGATGTGAGAGCGAGCCGAGCCCAGCGCGTGCGCCATTACGGTTCGTAATTCGATTTCTTCCGGAGAAAATAATAATTTCTCGATTTCTTATGCGCATTATTTCTCCCAATTCAGTCAGAGCGAAGGGCGGAAGCGAAGAGCATTGTTTTTTTTGTTTACGGGCGTACGGGCGTACGGGCGGGGTAGAGCGTACGGGTAGCGTTTTTTTTTTTTTTTGGCAAGGAACGGGCACCCACGTACGGGCATGCCCTAGTACTTAATAAATGCAATGCACTGACAATGGGTTAGCATGAATGGATGGGCAAATGAACACAAACAAATTAGATAAGGGTGAACAGATAAAGCTGCAGGTATATAAAAGGGGGCCCAAGGTCAGTGAAAATGGGGACTAAACAAAATAATTAAATATCATCATAGAAGGACAAAATAATGAATGACTTGAGGAAGGAGGAGCACAATAAAATGGGCTCAATGAGACATTACTACAGACGAGGAAGTACCCGTGGAAATTCTGTGTAATGTAAAATGTAACTTCAACAATATTATGCAAAGAATGATTACTTGATTAAATTGATGCCCTCACCTCCCTCCCCCCCCTTTCCCATCCCCCCACCAAAGTCCTCAACCCACCCCCAAGACTTCAATCCTTTGCCCAGTCTGAGTCTTCAAACCCCATACCAAAAGCCTCAACCCCCCCTCTCCACCTTCTCTTCCTCTCACCAACCCCAACTCTGTCTTCCCCTCCAACTTTACTTCCCATTCTTCAAAGCAGAAGGGCATACTTACACCATTACCTCATTAAAATTGCCGAATTGCGTTTATAAATGACCTGAAATAGATTGCCTTCTTTGCCCACCCACATGTGGATATCACAGACCACACGACCACACACACACACGACCACACACACACACGACCACAAACACACACGACCACACACACACACACACACGACCACACACACACACGACCACACACACACACACGACCACACACACACACACGCACACACACACACACACGACCACACACACACACCACCACACACACACACGACCACACACACACACGACCACACACACACACGACCACACACACACACGACCACACACACACACGACCACACACACACACGACCACACACACACACACGACCACACACACACACACGCACACACGACCACACACACACACCACCACACACACACACGACCACACACACACACGACCACACACACACACGACCACACACACACACGACCACACACACACACGACCACACACACACACGACCACACACACACACACACACACACACACACACACACACACACACACACACACACACACACACACACACACACACACACACACACACCGTTTAATTCACAATGTCTTGAGATTCTGTAATTTGACAAGCTTATTATTATATAGATGATAAGCAAGGTGGATAAAGCAGTGAAAGCTTAGGCTAGAGATTTGTAACAAGGAACAAGGAAAGGGTCGTCACGAGCACTTGGTGGTTCATGATCAAATAAATGCTAGATGACAGAACACCTTGCGTGCCCCGGGTGGTGTCGGCTCAAAGATCTTGGCCTGCATGTCCGACGGCAGGTTCGCATAAATCGGGAGGATGATCAGCTCCGCAATCTTGGAGCCCAACCGTCGAGATTTCTCCTGCAGCATCTCGCAGCAAGCCTCGATCTCTTCCTGAATTAACATGCACAAGCACCACAACATCACATGGCACGGCCATTCTGATTGCAGACCTGAAGCAGCTCAGTGGAACTTCTGCTCACTTGGACAAATTAATGTCAAAGAAATCTATTACATTGTGAAGAAACCTCATCGACCTGTCACGCGTGGTTTATTGCTCAATACTTTACTAAAACGGTTCTCTTCAAAGGTATCTTTCAAACTTAATGAGGATGTTGTAAAATCGGTCCACACTTTCCTCACCAGCCGGAAGTCAGTACGTTCTTTTTCAAATAAAAGTTTTAACACTAACTTCCAGGACAACTGACCAAAGAAAATCATAATACGATTACTTATACTTAACTCGCTCTCCTGCTTCCTGTCTGCTCTCACCGATTTCAATACTCCCCCACCTTCCTCCATCTCCCCGCGCTTCCAGCTTTTCCAAACCATCTGCCTCCCCCACCTCATCCTAAAGCTCTAACACCCCAATCCACCCCGCACATCTCCGCACCTCCTCTCCCTCCCTCACTCTTTGGGTCTCTCACGCCAGAGGATTTCAAAGCAGATTCTAAAACCTCTCAATCCAGGTAGCCTGTGAATCTCCTGACATGTTTTCATCAGACAAATCATTCTCAAGCAGGATGTTCTCAACTTGCGTTTCACTCCGCGAATACCCCCTCCTGCCCTTTTTACAGTCCCAGCTTTCGTCAAATGGTGATTTCTATGATTGCTACACCCTTAAACACAGCCCCATCCCTCTGTGGCCTCATGGAATATTTCTTGCCTTGCGTCTCTCTCCTCAACAACATGCTTCTGTGTTTGGTCTACCTCCACCCTCCACTCCCACCCACAAATGGCAAGTCCATCAATCGGGCTCTTTCCTCAAACATGGATTATTTGCTGTCCTCCCATAACAAATCTCAAAATCTGTGGAAACTTGAATTGTTTAATACTTTACACACCACACTTCTAAGGTACACATCTAAAGAACAGTATACCACTCTTCTAAAGCAGGCTGCCATGGCAAATATGTCTGCAGAACTGAAATAATCAAAAAAAGAAACCGTTTCTCAACTACCTACAACATATATATTGGTGCAAGAAGGTGCCACCCCCTCACTCTGTCTTCCATAAGGATCGGTTGTCAAAACCCCATATTTACTTCCCCAGTAAGCCCCTCAAGTAAGTGTGATCCAGGAGCTCCGAGGCCCCACTATCCAGCACACGCCTTGGGCAGACCATATCTCCAAGGCTTGTTCGTCTCTGCAGAATGAGCCACACAGAACTTCATAATCAGTGAGCAAGGACCTCAGTCAAAATAGCATCGAGTATGAAGGGAAGACTCGTCTTTCTGCATCGGCAAACAGGTGGAACAATGGATGGAATCACCAGAACATTAATCAAAGTATGCTAATCACCATGGGATGCAAGGAGAAGCTGACATTTTGAGCACTGACCCTTGGTCGGAGCAAAATAGGCTCTTGGACCATATTCAAGGGTTTTGGAAGGCAAGTCAGGCAAAACGGGTGGGTTCTGGAAGGCATTTTACATAACCATGAAACTGGAAGGTTTTTTGGATCTGTGCGAACCCTGCTTATTCATAATGCTACAGAAAAGTATAACATTTGATTGTGCTCTGGTGAAGGTTATATTGGCTGTTAAATTTCCTGTTGTTGCAACAAGAACACCAATAACAACCCTAGCAGAAAAATAAAAGGAAGTTTTCAGAATGGAAGGTAGGAGATAAGGAACAAGGAGAGAAAGGCAACGACATGGTCTCCGTTTCCATGAGAAACATGAGAAAATACACCTGGAATAATCTTCCATACATCATTGTTTGGGCTTTATGAGAGAAAGTGCAAAATGTTTTCCGATGACTCCCAAAACTCAATAAATAAAACAACAAACAAACCTGTCCTGTGAGGAAGACCAGAATGTCCCCTGGGGGTTGTGTGACGTGTATTTGCAGCACAGAGACCACGCAGGCATCCAGGTAGTCAGCCTCCGGTGCCTGTTAGCCCGAGTGTCCAGAGATTCGTCGCCCCCACCCCCAAAAAAAGGACAGGTTAGATAACTTAAGGTGAACAACTAATGCACAAGTCAAACTTGCAAATCTGTCGTACCATATTTTGCATTCAACTGTTCATCTCTACTCTTCATTAAACTTGGCAATGAAGGCCTTCATCACCTTCAACCAACCTTGCAACTCTACCAATATATGATATGAGAGGAGAAACGATATATGCCCACCTT
The DNA here is from genome assembly GCF_964187855.1 of Myxine glutinosa. NCBI lineage: Eukaryota > Metazoa > Chordata > Myxini > Myxiniformes > Myxinidae > Myxine > Myxine glutinosa. The sequence goes on along the minus strand of NC_136273.1, from coordinate 50,762,873 downwards.
GGTATAATAAATATCCACTGGGAATCGGCGGCCAGGAATGCGGAAAATAGGTGCGTCATCAAAATACAAGGAAAACTTTGTCGTGTCGAGAGTGGCACTGGCTACAAGGACTTTGAGATCTGGACGGAAGCGCGCGATGTCCTTGATTAAGCCAAAGAGCACATCTGTATGGATAGTCCGCTCATGAGCTTCATCAATAAGGATCACACTGTGAGAGTGGGGATGAGCACACACAGACGATGTCATTCAACATCATATACCATGCCTTGTCAATTAGTACATTTCTCAACCTTATTGTGAGGAGACAATAGCTGTGATGAGTAAGTGAGTGAGTGTCGTTGGTTGTTATCTCCACATGCGTGTTTCAGAAGGTGGAATGGAGCCCTGCCAGGCCTCAAAGTATCCACCTTTGTGTTTGTGTGTGTGTGTGTTTTGTTGGTTGTTATCTCCATATGTGGGTTTCAGGAGGTGAAACTCAGTCCTCCCAGGACCCAAAGTATCCACCTCATCTTCGGTAAGGGATCACGGTTCATGGACCAAGCTGTTCAACTTTTTCAGAGTTTTGTTCCAAGTTCTCTTTTCAGGATCATCACCGAACCATGGATTGCCTCCAGTTGTAGTCTATTTGTGGTAATATTGCCGAGGATGTTTTTTTTCATCTCTGAGGTTCTTCTTCATTATTCCTGTTGATACAATTATCACTGGCACAATTTTGACGTTCTTCAGCTTCTAAGATCTCTTGATCTCATTTTTGAAGTCCGGGTATTTGGTCATTTTCTTGATTTCTGCGTTAGTTAAGCCAAAATCGATGGGTACTGATATCTCAATCAGCAATGCTGTCTCTTCCTTTTTGTACCAGAGTACAATGTCCGGTCGCAATGTTGTTTTCTATGTTCACGCTCGATGGGATGATCAGGTCATACAGGAGGAGCATGACGTCCTCATTTTCAATGATTGCCTTTGGTTCATGCTGTCACGAGTTTTGACATTTTTGTTGGGATGTTTAAATTTTGTTGATGTTGAAACTGGGATATAGACATTTTTGCAGATATGCCAACAAATCACTTTCCATACTTTGTTGTGCCGTTGTGTGTAAAGTTGTTCTGATAATAGTTTTTTGCATCCTGAGAACAGTAGTAGGTTGTAGACAGCAACCGCCCAGGGTAGTACTACCGTTCTGACTTAGGAGCGCTAAAGTGGTGCCCGGAACCATCTTACACTCTCCGTGTCCGGATTGCTGGCCTTATTTCTGTCTCACTCAAACTATCGCTACCGGACTAGCTTCAACCTCTCTCTCTCTTTCTTGCAAACAACATTATACACTTTTCTTCTCTTTTATTTAAGGCCTGGCTTCGATAAGGGCTATATTGGATTACAATGATACAATTTGGGAAGCTTTTATAGATACAATTTGGGATTGCAATGATACAATTTGGGATTGCAACGATACAATTTGGGAAGCTTTTATAGATACAATTTGGGATTGCAATTATACAATTTGGGAAGGTTTTATAGATACAATTTGGGATTGCAATGATACAATTTGGGAAGCTTTTATAGATACAATTTGGGATTGCAATGATACAATTTGGGATTGCAATGATACAATTTGGGATTGCAATGATACAATTTGGGATTGCAATGATACAATTTGGGAAGCTTTTATAGATACAATTTGGGATTGCAATGATACAATTTGGGAAGCTTTTATAGATACAATTTGGGATTGCAATGATACAATTTGGGATTGCAACGATACAATTTGGGAAGCTTTTATAGATACAATTTGGGATTGCAATGACACAATTTGGGATTGCAACGATACAATTTGGGAAGCTTTTATAGATACAATTTGGGATTGCAATGATACAATTTGGGAAGGTTTTATAGATACAATTTGGGATTGCAATGATACAAATTGGGAAGCTTTTATAGATACAATTTGGGATTGTAATGATACAATTTGGGAAGCTTTTATAGATACAATTTGGGATTGCAATGATACAATTTGGGATTGCAATGATACAATTTGGGATTGCAATGATACAATTTGGGATTGCAATGATACAATTTGGGAAGCTTTTATAGATACAATTTGGGATTGCAATAATACAATTTGGGAAGCTTTTATAGATACAATTTGGGATTGCAATGATACAATTTGGGATTGCAATGATACAATTTGGGATTACAATGATACAATTTGGGAAGCTTTTAAAGATACAATTTGGGATTGCAATGATACAATTTGGGAAGCTTTTATAGATACTATTTGGGATTACAATGATACAATTTGGGAAGCTTTTATAGATACAATTTGGGATTGCAATGATACAATTTGGGAGAGCTCCCCCCCCCCCACCCCCCTTCCCATGCCTCCTCCCCCCAAGCCCTCTCCCTCCCACAGATCTCCCGATGACCCTGCTCTCCATCTTGTTCTCCCGCTCCCTTTATCATATGTTTTATGTCTCAGTTTGTCTTTTTTGTGATCAATGTTAGCTCTTACACGAGCCTAGATCTTGTATACAATAGTCTGTGCCTGGAGCCTCCAACATTAAAAAAAGAAAAAAAGAAAAAGGTAACTCGTACTTGATGTTTCTGTCTTGCAGAATCTACACTTGTCTGCCTGGCTCAGTCCCACAATCTTTTTAAATCCATTGGTGTGGTGCCCTTGAACTGGGCATTTATTACGATCCATTCTCCATCCCAGTGATTTGTTCTCCATCCCAGTTGAGCTGACCTCTTCTTAGCCATTCCAATGAGCCTTCTTTATCTTTGCCCAATTTGTCCAACTATTGCATTTTCCTGCTCTTTTGTCATTCTCCCAGTTGTTAGTGTATATTTGTTGATATTTATTTTTATATTTTTATTTTGCCTTTTTGCAATTGTTGGGGCTGTATTTGTTACTGTTTCATTTTCCTGTGCAGCATATCTTCTATTCACAGCTGTTTTTGGTATTTTTTTGCAAGGTGAGTTCGAGATGTGTGTGTGTATGTGTGTGTGCGTGCATGTGTGTGTATTGAGCAAGCTTAGAAGTAACAGTCAATTTTCATTATGATTCAATTCGTGGGTATTTTGGCAGCACTGCCTTTTCAAGCACATCCAAAATCGAGTTGTTGATAAGATGATACCTATGGAGTTCATGCAAAGTATATAACAAGTTTCATGAGGGGATTACCAGGAAATTTTATTCGATTCATAAAGCCGAAAATGGGATTTAAAGCATTTTCTCTGAAGCCAAGTCGAATCAATGGGAGGCACAAGTCGGTATTTCAGCAGCGAAATTAACCATTTTCCAAAGCCGCTTAAGTTCACTGCGCCATCACCCATGCCTTTCTGACGCTCTTGTCTTCATGAATTCTGATACGTGAGTGAAACTTTATTGGATATTTTGGACAAGTAGTCCATCTTTTAAATGCTCATGGATGCCTCTGTCAGATGCTGGGCAGAGCATAGGAGAAATCTTAGATCTATGAATGCTCCCAAGATGAACTCTGTTTCCACAATCTTGGAATCTGAATCGAATATTACTGCCTACAGAAAGAAATGAGGCCACAACCTTGGAGATGCCAATCCCATGTCCTCACCAATATGCAACCAACATAGATGAGAGCTTGAGAAAAAAATCTTACTATAATTCACCAAATGTCTGTCCGTCTGTTCGAAGGTACCGCAAAAACGGCTCAACCATTCAAAACGATATTTTGGGTGGATAATCCTGGGGATCTCCAGGAGTAAAATAGGCTATTTAGTTTTTCCAATTTCAACTTTGGTCTCCAGTATTCTCAGGTTTGGACTCCCGCATAACATTCGCGTTCGCATAACGTTCATTGTGACGATGTTCTCATTGTGACGATGTTGTGGCGATGTATGTGTTCACGGTAGTGTTTGACGTGACAGTGTGAACGTAATTTCGTAATGTTTTTCGTTTCGTAATCCTTTAATGAACGTTTAATGTTTAATGAACGTTTAATGCCCTTCGATGTTGTACTGTTTTGATTTTGATGATTTACGTGTGATATGATTTGACGGATGTTTATATGAATCGTTTAAAATAAAACATTTCTGCCTTCAATTTCTGATATTTTGCCTTTTCATTTCGGCTTCCCAATTGAAGCCCCGCCCATAGGGCGGGTACCGTTGCTAGTAATAATAATAAAGGGACAGAGTAGAGAATGTCCCCTATCTTTGATGATACACTTCCAAAAATTATGACAGCAGATGCTGACAGTTCTTGTATTTACAGGAGGTTATACCCAACGAGGACAGGTGATGGAATAGGATGCCATTTGGCCACAGAACAACCACAACCCCATGACAAAATGGAATAAATGCAGACAAAAACAATACTGTGATGGTTGGGCTTGAAGCGCCCCCTACTGGCATGGCAGACACTGCCACAAGTCCACTTTTGACTGGGCCAAATGTAATTAAAGTAGGAGTTCGAAGTAAATTTAGATTGCGTAAGCAAATTTGTAAGACATTGTTTATTCACCTACAAAAGTTTACGATGATGTGCGAAGCGGTGAGAGGGTATATAGGAAACTGGACAGAAACACTCGTATAATGTATACAGACGATATGCCACGGCAGTATGGTTTAATTACACTCACCAGAGGAGAGGGTATTGCATTTGAGTCCGTTTGTTACTTGAAAAATCGAAGATCTTTCAAGTATATTGGTCGGTTGCGTTTGTGGTTCTGTTTGTTTGTTACTTGCAAAATCGAAGATTTTTCAAGTATATTAGTCGGTTGCGTTTGTGGTTCTGTCTGTCTGTCTGTCTGTCTGTTTATGCGCAGTACTACGTCTACACCGTTGCACATAGAATCGCCAAACTTTACACACATATTTGTCTTGCCCTGGAATAGACAGTGCCCAATTTTTAACTCTCGGCCCAAGGCCTCCATTATGATGTCATAATTCGATAATTCGACAAGTACAAAACTTCATCCAATCAAGATGCAATTTCTTGAGCGCCATGTCGGCATAAACTGGTGGAGGAAAAAAATAAATGATGACGTCATCGGTCACGTGGTTCGGCCGCCATCTTGGAAAAACCGAAAAACTTTGCACCTCTATATCTCCGAAAGCGCTACATAGAAAAAATTGAGACATGGCTCATTGTAAAGAACTCTCCATGAGGAATAAAATATGTTAATGATGATGTGATGCATAGGGGCCTCCATTATGACGTCATAATTCGACAAGTACAAAACTTCATCCGATCAAGATGAAATTTGTTGAGCATCATCTAGGGATAAATTAGTGGAGAAAAAAAAATAACGATGACGTTATCGGTCATGTAGTTCGGCCGCCGTATTTGTTTTTACACAAAAGCCTTAAAAAAAACACTGAAAACGCCTCCTGGCGAGGGTCTGCAGTCTTCGATTGCTCTTTCTAGTTCTGTATGTTTTTGTGAAACCGCACTGCACCTGTAACCAGCTAGATCCGGCTCGCTCAGAAACTCTCGAAGAAGCATGCCATCGGTCATGTACTTAATTATAGTGCGCTCTGACGTGCAGTCTTCAAAGCGGATACTGTACCCCACCTGCACAGAGTGAGAGCGATAATAAATTTTACAACTTGTGTAACACAACTCTAATGTACTCATATAAACAGCAGGCAAAGCAAATTATCTCGTTCAACAGAATTAAAGCAAGATACTTTGAATGAACCACTTGTTCAATGAATGCATCTTCAAATAATAGACGTTGCACCTCACTCCCGAGTTTAACGGCCATCTCTACAGCGACGCGAGCGGCGACACTCATGGCAGCTACTCTTCGAGGTTGGGTGCACCCAATCTTGGCACCTCCCTTTGTGTAACCCTAAAAAGAGACAAGAGAACCTTTAACACTCCCACCACCCTCATCCCCCACAAAAAACAGAAAAGGGCTTTTGTACCCAAAACATGGGCCTGACAGAGGAGTTTTGCACCCAACCACAAGGTATTCAAACTCATTTCAATTTACCTTTTATACAGTGCATTCAATTGTAAACTAGAATGGCACTCGGTAGAGCACATACCTCCGCCAGGCTGAACAGTTTGTTTTGGATCCCACTGATAGGCCGGATATGGATTCGAACCTGAACCAAAATCTAATCGGCTTGTTCTTGTCACCTAACCAACTCATTCACCAGGTTTAGTCATAAGTCATCCGTAACTTTTATAAATATCATGTTATATATCACTTTTCTCCTGATCCCCCAATGGTGAAGAATCAATTAAAAATTAAATAACTCTCGTAACCGAATCCATATTCAGATCTTCACCAAAATCGAATCGATTAGTCCTTCTCACACACACAAGCTGTCCACCAAGTTTAGTTCAAATCGGTCCACAACTTTTTAAGATATCCTGCTGTATATCGTGTTTTGCACTATCTCCCGATGGTGAAGAATCACTTAAAAAATTATACTAGCTGGATCCGAATCCGGATCTTCACCAAAATCTAATCTTTTCGTCCTTGTCACATACGCTACACCTCTCTGCCAAATTTCGTCCGAATCCTTCCACAACTTTGAGATATCTTGTTCACAGACAGACAAACAGACAGACAAACAAACAGACAGGGGTGAAAACATAACCTCCATCCACCTTCGGTGGCAGAGGTAACAAAAGAATGCCAAAGGGTTTCATGCCAAGGCAATCTTCACTCTCATTCAACCTGACAATTGCCAGGTAAAGCAAACCTGGATGTGCTGTCAACATGAAAATCTGTCAAGTCACATGCTATCTAGCCTGGTGTTGGCTTAGCGGTTAGGGCGCCGGCTTGGGATCTGAGGATCCTGGGTTCGAATCCCGGTCGATCGCTGAATTAACGCCAGGGGGGCTGACTCAGCCTGTCATCCTTCTGAGGTCGGCAAATTGAGTACCAGCTTGCTGGGATGAATGATCCCGGTGTGTACCCTGGTTTAGAATAGGTACACCGTATCCCTGCGCATCATAAGAGGCGACTAAGGGTTGGCGTCAGGAAGGGCATCCGGCCATAAAAACATTGCCGCAAACAGGGAACCATGATTGTCATGGGGCCCGCAAGGCTAACCCCTGCTCTAGCGGGGAAAATGGCCTTAAAAAACGATCATTCATTCATTCACATGCTATCCAGGGTCTCATGAGTATTGTTGAATAATATTGAAGTTCTGGTGGTGAGTATGGATCGAACTACAATACGGGGACACACTTACGGCTTCTCGCAAGTACTGAGGGATCTGTGTCGTCTTCCCAGAGCCAGTCTCACCCTCGACGATGAGCACCTGGTGCTGAGCAACGGCCTGCACAAGATCCTTTTTAAATGGGAATACAGGCAAGCTCTCTCGCACCGCCGCTAAAGACTGTTTCTTTTTCTCAGCTTCACTCAGAACTCTTCCCTCACTCTGATGGTTAAAAAAAAATTGACAGGCGAAATAAGGAAGGGGAAGTAAAACTGATGATCAAGTGTGACGAAGAAACAAAGGGAAAGATTATTGTTGCGCTGAGAATTTCACCTGCACGATGTTTCCATGCATTGTTACACTGCTCACAAACTCTATCATATCATCTTCAGGAAGCACAAGGTCATATTCACGCTGGGGGTTCCGCTGGAGGGAGTCCTTTGCACCAAACCGTAGCTTCGCGGCACCCATGTGGTCCTCCTCCCAACGTCGCTGTTCATCCCGGGGTGCAGCACCATCTTCGCCTGCTGGCTCCACATATCGATTGGGAATGTTCTGAATGGGACAACAACGTTCGTTCTCTCTCCACTTTCATCATGCTGAATATTCGAAATCAAACTTAGGTGCATATAATAACAAGAATGACCGCACTCTGGACACAACCGAAACAAAATGCGGCAACGGGCCGATTGAGAAACGCGCATTTAAACCACTCTTAAAAGATGAACATCACGATTGGAATGTTCATCCATGCCACCCTCCTCATGGTTATATCAGAACGAGCTGATTCATCACACGGTCACGGATTGTTTAACCCCAATGTGTGGCTGTTGAAAAATTACATAACACCATTTATTTTAGTAATTTTAGTACTGTAACGCAATGCTTGAATACCGCGCATTCTAACGGGCTTGAATAAACCTTACTATTATTCGACGTATGACTGGATTACATTTTTCAGGGTCCCTCATCGTGAATAACACTCGACCCAAACAAAGCCAATGGAAATCTGCCACAACAAACTGGGTCAGAGTATAATCAGCAAAGGCCTGCAGGCCTAATGTGTAAGGCCCATGATAAAGCCAAAATGGTGGCCACATCATTTTGTCTCGGTGCCATGGTGGGTGGAGTCAAACGACAGATCTGGGTGTGGTTCGGCAGATGTCTGACCAATGGGGTCACATTTAAAAAAAAATCGAACCTCAAAAAGAACCCGAAAACAACAACAGCCACGCGGAGCTCTTGTCCAGCGACGTGTTGCAGGTAAAAATAAAGACGTACAATATAATACAAGAAGAGTGCACACACTGCAGCCAACTGCTCAAGATGACCCAACCACTCGCCTTGCTGCGGTGCTCCTCTGGCATATAGTAGCGGTTTGTCTTCTCTTGCAACTCCTGTTCACCAGCGTGCTTGTAATCGCGTGCGAGGTCCCGCACATGTTCCTTGTACTCAAGGTCATGGCGCTCACGCTCAGAGAGCATCTCGTCGGCAAAGATCCAGCGCTCATCTTTAATCTCTGCCTCAAGATCCTCCAACTTGTCCTGCTCACGCTTCTTCAAGTACTCATGCCTGGATTTCTTCCGTAGTTCAGGTACCTGAAGCACATCAAACAACAAAAAAAGAAGTGTATTTAGCAATATAAATCCCGACATGAATACTTGAAGAATGTGTTGTCATGAGTATGTTTATGCTCTCATCTCAAAACTTAAACATGTTATTAAAATATTGTACATAGCCGGATATCAATATTATTATATACCAGTGTAACCTGCTAGCTATCTCAAAACATGGTTAATGTCTGGGCAGCAGTTTCAACACAACAATCAAATTGACCAGGTGGTTAGCATGTTTCATGTGAACTGCAATCTTCAGATACGAAGAGCAACCGAGTCTACATCATGAAAGATTAGGCATCGAGATAAGACAACTCGATCTCGAGGCATTGTAATGACGCACATACACTCAATCAATCACATATCAAGTGCCTATAAGGTTTAGTGCACATGGAAAGTTCATCAAATAATCAAATAAAATACCAAGTGTTTTTCTCATGTTAGCAAACATCACGGAAGAAATAATTTATGAAAGTAATTGCGTCTCCGGCTCCTTATCTTGTTAACTTAGCTGGCAAAATGTCTTACATTCAAACACAGCAATCAACGCAAACCTTTGAGCTCTGACAAAAGCACACACAGCCTCACCAATTTCCACTGATCTTCTTCAGCCATCTTCAGGTTTTTCCGAGCTTCCTCATGTGCCTGAAAGCATTTGATAAAAAAAATTTTTTTTAAACGCATCAAAAGAGTTCATCTCCTTTGTCAAGGACTAGCAAAAGTATCCTTCGCTTTGCTGACCAATTTAATCAAAAGACAACATATTACTTCAACATATTACTGTACTTCAAACAGTCTGCTATATTCACTCGATAACTTGCCAGAGGTCATCTTCCATCTGCTTGGAAGTCAACTAACATCACCGGAATCAACCATCCATGCTGCTTATATGTACGACATGAGCAAAAATCACTTCCGTTTCGCTGTGAAGCTCAGTGTTGGATGCATTGTGTTGGACCTTCGCTTAAAATGAGTGAAATAAAACCCTGAAAATTTCAAATTATTCCCACTCAGATTTCAACATCACTGTAATGCATATTGCTAAAGTTCTTTAAACATTATTTATACAAGATGATGACTCATAATTCCAGACACCACTGGGGGCGCTACACGATACACATTTACTGAAATTGGGCCTGTACATAATTGGGGCCCCCCTTCCATCCCCACCCCTGAAATCCCCCAACTCCAAGAGGCAACAAGCAAAATTTGGTTGTATTTAGTTCAGGAGTTTTTTAAGTACATATAAAGAAACAAGCAAGAACTAGAACGGCACACAGTAGAGCGCATACCTCAGCTAGGCTGAACCGTTTACGTTTTGGTATCCCACTGATAGGTCGGATCTGGATCCGGACCTGAATCAAAATCTGATCGGCTTGTTCCTGTCACCTACCCAACTAATCCACCTAGTTTTATCATAAATCATCCACAACCATTTGAAATATCATGCTATATATCGTTCTAGCCCTTTCATTCAATGGTGAAGAGTCACTTGAAAAATTAAAAAATTCTCTGATCCGGATTCAAATTTTCACCAAAATTGAATCGTTCATCCTCGTCACACACCCAACCTATCCACCAAATTTCGACTGAATCCATTCATAACCTTTTGAGATATCGTGCTATATATCATTTTTTGCCGAATCTCTCAATGGTGAAGAATCACTTGAAAAATTTAAAAATTCTCTGATCCGGATTCAAATTTTCACCAAAATTGAATCGTTCATCCTCGTCACACACCCAACCTATCCACCAAATTTCGACTGAATCCATTCATAACTTTTTGAGATATCGTGCTATATATCATTTTTTGCCGAATCTCTCAATGGTGAAGAATCACTTGAAAAATTTAAAAATTCTCTGATCCGGATTCAAATTTTCACCAAAATTGAATCGTTCATCCTCGTCACACATCCAACCTATCCACCAAATTTCGACTGAATCCATTCATAACTTTTTGAGATATCGTGCTATATATCATTTTTTTGCCGAATCTCTCAATGGTGAAGAATCACTTGAAAAATTCTCAGATCCGGATCTTCACCAAAATCTAATCATTTCGTCCTTGTCACATACCAAAACTCTCCACCGAATGTCCAACATAATGTCAGCCGAAGCCATCCACAACTTTGTGAGATATCCTGTTCACAGACAAACAATTAGATTAAACGGACAGGGGTGAAAACATAACCTCCATCTACCTTCGGTGGCGGAGGTAAAGATGTGAAATTTCTAAAAAAAAAATATTTGAACATTCAAATAATTGGCAGTTCAATTCAAAGATCAAATATGCAAATCCTGTTCAAATTTCAAATCAATCAGATGAAAATTGAGGATTTTTAAAATTACACTTAAGTTGGTGACCTTTGGCCTATGTTGACCCCAAAAATAATTGGTGGTAGAATTCAGTGAGCTGACATGCAAATCCTCTTAAAATTTCAAGTCAATCGGGTAAAAATTGACATTTTAGAAATTTTGGCTATGTTGACCTTTTGACCTATATACATCAAAAATAAATGGGGTTGAATGGAGTGACCTGATATGCAAATGTTTTTCAAATTTAAGGTCAATCGGATGAAAATTGAGGATATTTAAAATGACACCTTTAAGTTATTGACCTTTGGCCTATGTTGACCTTTTGGCCTAGGTTGACCTCAAAAATAATTCGTGGTTGAATTTGATGTGCAAATCCTCTTCAAATTTCAAGTCAATCGGATGAACATTGATGATTCTAAAAGTTTGACAAAGTTGTTGACATTTGGCCTATGTTGACCTTTGGACCTCAAAATCAATAGGCTTCTTGTTTATGACCAACTCTACCATCTCATGTTTCGACCACCAACTACTACCAACTCTACCAAATTTTGTGAAGATAGTTTTAAAATTGGGACCTGTTGGCGAATGACAGACAGACAAACAGACAAGCAAGAAAGATGTTGTGCAGAGCACGATACTTGCTAGATCCACCCTACCCCTCCACCACCCGGAAAAAAGTGTTCATGGATGAATCAAATTGTCCATTTCATTAAGATGAAAACTGACAACCTTCATCAAAGCACAGGTCAATCAAATGAAAATTGGTTATTATCAAGAGGAAAATTGACGATTTTAGACATTTTACCTTGAGTTAACCTTTTGACCTCAACAAGTTGCTTTCCCAAATCAGTGATGCACTATGCAATTGATGTTTAATTCTCAAGTCAATTTGATGAAAATTTACGATTTCTCAGATGTGATTTGATGATTTTAGAAGTTTGACCTCGAGTTGACCTTTTGACCTCAAAATAGTTGGTTTCCCAATTCAATGACCCAATCTTACTATAATTCACCAAATGTCCGTCCGTCTGTCTGTCTGTTCGAAGGTACCGTAAAAACTGCTGAACCGATCTCAACGATATTTTGGGTGGATAATCCTGGGATCTCCAGGAGTAAAATAGGCTATTTAGTTTTCCCAATGTCAGCTTTGGTCTCCAGCATTCTCAGGTTTGGATTCACGCATAACATTCGCATTCGCATAACGTTCATTGTGACGTTGTTCTCATTGTGACGATGTTGTTTTCCCGGGTGCCGCACAAACGGCTGCACAGATCGAACTCGGTGACCTCGGGTTCGGACAAAGACCTTTTATAAGGACACGGGTTAAATCCCTACTTGAGAGAATTCCAACCCATTTCAACTGAAGGAAACACGTATCGGGAGTACATACGACATAGCGATTGTGAACACGATTAGTTTAATCTCTACATGAGAGAATTCCACATAGCTATTTGGGCGGTGTATACGCTAACAGATCGCTGTCTCCATCGATCTTGCCAAAGCTGTAACAGCTATCGGCTCAAAATCCTTTTAACTGTTGATTTGGAAGTTTTTACAATGAAAGAAACATGTATGGGGAGTACCTACGACATCGGGAGGACTAACTGCATGCGTCTTCAGTATCAAGCTTAAATCTCTCATGGCGGATCTGAAGAGCGGAATGCTTGGAGAAGTGGTGGGCTACTTCGGCATGAAGAAGGATCAGAAACGTGGACTCCCACACTGCCACATCCTGCTGATACTTGCTCCCGCATGACGTCATTTTCCCGGGTGCCGCACAAACGGATGTTTATATAAATCGTTTAAAAGAAAAAGAAAGCCTTCAATTTCTGATATTTAGCCTTTTAATTTGGGCCTCCCAATTGAAGCCCCGCAGGGTACCCATTGGGTGGGTACCGTTGCTAGTATATGCAAATCCAGTTCAACTTTCAAGTCAATCCGATGAAAAATGACGATTTTAGAAATTTGACCTAAAAATCACCATTTAACTCAAAATCAATATGCTTCTCAGTTGTGACTACCTCTACAACTCGGTAAAGATTCATGACAATCTGTTTACAATTGTCACCTGTGAGCAATTGACAGACAGAGAGACAAACGAGCAGACAGACAAACAGACAAAATAACGCACACAACCAACCAATATACTGTTCTTGAAAAACCTGCGATTTTCACAGGTAATAAACACAAATTGAGCTTTATAGTATAAACTAGATACACCCACACACCAGATTAGAAGTTGGTACTTCGCTTATTTTTCAAGATATTCCGCTCACAAGGGTCAGACATACATGGCGGCGGCCATCTTGGATTTTGACGTGGCGACCCAATTTTCAATAGCGTTCTTCTTTATGCCGAGATACACCCACACACCAGATTAGAAGTTGGTACTTCGCTTATTTTTCAAGATATTCATCTCACAAGGTTAAGACATACATGGCATCAGACATACATGGCGGCGGCCATCTTGGATTTTGACGTGGGTTGCACCCACACACCAAATTCGAATGCGGTCCTTCGCTTACGCACGCACGCACGCAAATACGCACGCACGCATGCAAATACGCACGCCCGCACGCACACACGCACGCACGGACACACGGACGGAGGGGAAAGCCATAGTCCCCCTTTCGCTACGCTGTGCGATGGGGGACAACTAGCAGGTGTACCCAGCATTGCTCAGTGAAAAACTGAAAAGTGTGGGGGGAGAAGGGGGTGGTTTTTTGGTGGTTTTTCATATTGTGCTATTACATCCTGATCCATTCTATGTTCTTGCTCCTCCACAAGCCTCGACATTGTGTATGAAAAAGAATCTTGCAAAATAAACTTGTCTACCGGATCCTGTTCCATCATCCGTAGTTGTCTCCACTTCTAGCTCCATTATAATCGAACATGTCTCTTTACTCACACCTTTGCAACTCGTGCAAAATAGAGAAGACAGTTGTGGTCCAGGCTCAGAAAGTCAAGCACGTCACTCCAATGCTCAAGACACTTTACTGGCTTCCAGCACATCAACAAATAGATTAGGAATTCTTCCGATAGCCTTTAAGGCTATACTGTATATTAATAGATTAACATAGATGTATCTGAACCTATTACACCTTACACCCTTACAGGTAGGAAAGTTTGGTCCAGAACCGGGAATTTCTGGTTGTTCCCCGCACAAAAATTAACCTTTTTGTGATCGAGCGTTTTACGATTATACTCCGAGACTGTGGAATTCTCAGCCTTTTATTACGCACACTGTCTCATCAGTCACGGTATTTAAATCTCTATTAAGGTCTGGTCTTTTTACGGTTGCCGTTTCTTAATTTCTACCCTTGGTGGTGTAAATTTAATTTTTTACTCATTTTAAAATTTGGCTTCTCTTTGTGAAGCGCTTTGATATTTTAATCATAATGGAAACCCCTACATAAGGAATGGATTGGATCGAATCAAATTTCACACTGGTCAAACCACGTTCAACCAACTTGGCAAACATGAGAAGGATGGATGTATAATCCATCTATGGGAATCCATCTATGGGAATCCAAGGCAGTGCTACGCACACAAGCAATTTCCCTAACACATTACATACCAACAACCCCCCACCTCCTTTCCCAATGTGAGCGTAACACTACTTTTACACCAATTAAAATGGCATCAGTCGTATCATTGTTCTTTCGGATACAGCACAGGGCTGCAGATAGTATCATTGGATGACGGGGGCGCAACTGTTCCTCTTATGCAGTTTCCCCTTTAGGTTAGAGCAGGAATTTGTACATTGTTCAATGTTGGCGATAGATCATCAACTCTTCACAAAGGACACAGTGGGATCTTTAACGTCTGGCAGACTTGGCAGATTGGACACTCAATTTGAGGTCCGTCCGAGGGATGGCTCATATATTGATGCCTCGAGCTCTGCCTGCAAAACAACAGGATAACAGTGCGGATCTGGGCTGAGATAAGAATGCCGCCAGACATCTCGGGGATGAGTGCGCATACCTCGGGGCTATCCTTCTAGTTCTAGTCCATTCGTAGACAATGGATAAACAAATGTGCTACATGGGATTTGAACCTGGGTTGCCAGTATGATGGGCACGAGTGGATTCAGATGGGAAAACGAGCGGAAAAACCCCAAAAATTAGCAAAAAATACTTCGAAGACCAGACCCAGGGTCAATTACAATTGGAATCAAACAAAACTAAAAATGAATGGAGTAAACCACTCCAGCATAACATTTTCCGCAGCACTGCTTTTACCCGAATATATACCTGAGCAAATCGGTAAAATCATGGGATTTTTGTTTCTAACCTCGCTCTACTACACGCCTCGATCATGTAGAGCAAAGCAAATAAAAGCAAACAAACATCAGTAGACAATGCAAAATACTGCGGCAACATTCACGACATCTACAGAAAGGTAAACATCCATGAGATTGGAATCTTGGGGCCAGCCAATTGAATTCCCTTGGGGCCAGTAGATGTCATCGCCAAATTGAGGCTGCAAGGGGCAGCAAAATGATGTCAAGCGCATTTGTGGAAAAGCAGCATTTGTCGTAATGTATCATTATCCTGGATATCGCACATCCCCGTGAGCAATGGCTTTCACAGGCTCTCCCGTCACTTTAGCAAAACCCGATCTTTCATAATCCGTCAAGGTCACATGAACCTGTCAACCTTAAATACGGTATTGTTAACCAACATCAATAAAATTCAAAAGTTCATCAGCCAGTTAAACTTTACTGTCAAACTTAGGAGTGTGTTTGTGATGTAATATCAACCAGGATGCGGGAGATGCAAGACAACAATATTTACTGAACGTCTGGTTTTTTAAAACATTGCTTGGCTCAGGGAATGAGATTGTGAAGACCTTTTTATCTGATCTCTCCATGATATTCCTGGTACAGTCCTGATCACGCTGCTTCACCCGCTCAGCAAACTCATCTCTTTCCTGCAGATCTTGCAGCCGCTCGCGCTCCGATTGCTCCAATTCGTCGTCGGATTCATCGGCTCTGCTTCCAACTTGTCTGCACATGCAAACCAAACGGACAAACTCTCACCATTGCAGTCATCGCAAAAGCGATTAACATCCACCCATCATTGATGATATCCTCTACTTGGGGTCCATTTGAAGTTCAGAAATCATCAAATACACAATCTAATTTGGCAAAAAAAGGATTTTGTGAGATTATATATATATCAGTCATTATGCGACCTTCATATCATCAGTGGGGAACCGCCAGCAAGGTGTCCCATACAGCTGCTGCTGCACCTTGCTGGGAGCGATAAGCACCGCCTGCCACATGGTCACATTATCTCTGGTATCCACTCATCATATGGAGTCGACCTGGATGTGGTTGGGAGTTACGAATTGGTATCTGTAATCTGGTTCTCCAACCTAATGAGCGAACGTCATGACGTCATCACCATGCATGTCCACCTTGCCTGCAAAGCTCCAGGGGAGCCATCTAGCAGTGCGTCATTATGGATTATAAATCATCAAAATTATAAATAAATATATATTATAAGTTATAAATATAAATTTATAAATCTATAAATATAAATATTTATAAATATAAATATAAATTAAAATAAATTTATAAATATAAATATAAATATATATTTAAAATATAAATTTATAAATATAAATTTATTATAATTATAATTATAAATATAAATAGATTATAAATCGTCAAAACAAAACAAGGGCGAAACCAGGTCGGTAACTGAGTTTTGCATGCACTTGTGACAGTATCTGAATTTATAATCCATAATGACGCACTGCTAGATGACTCCCCTGGAGCTTTGCAGGCAAGGCGGACAAGCATGGTGATGACGTCATGACGTTCGCTCATTAGTCATTAGGTTGGAGAACCAGATTACAGATAACAATATATATATATATATATATATAAAACAGACAATGGCTCTGGTGTGCACGTTTCCTCACTGCATCGCACAAACCATCACGAAAGCCTGAAAGGTATTAAGGTATTACATCAAGCAAACCCTGACCGTAACCCACACTGCCACCACACCAAACCCCCATCCCAACATCCCTAACATCTGCAGCACAATGGCACAATCCAATCCCATAATCTGAGATCAGTAGTAATGAATCTCCTCTAATGGCTTCAAGCATCGTCATCCATCCAACCTCCCAACCCCCTCCAAACATCCGACATCCCACATTCCCCTCACAGGCTAAACCTCTGGTTCTACATCCAAACCCAGTGAGAAAACACAATGGCAACACAAATATTTATATAATACCTGGAATTATGTGGTTAAAATTGGTTTAAAATTCTGGTTAAAATTGCTGATTGATAGCTTCTTAATATAGTAAACGTTATTTTTAGAAGTGAGAACATTTGATTTATCACCACCTCACCAGCCTACATCAGTTTAGGGTCTCAGTGCCCCCATCCCATGAACCCCCAAAACAAAAACTAAAACACAGAATTCAAGCTGTCATTCATTCTGACCCGAAGATAAAAACAATCAAATCACTAACAGCTACAATGCAAGTACTGTCCGAGTAAAGAACCATTCCTTACGGACCGTCTTAATTACCCCCCAATTCTATGATGTCTGTGATGTATCTTACTAGCCTGTCCCCGCACAGAGGGAGAGGGTGTTTTGGAATCGATTGTGTCTGTGTGTTTGTCTGTCTATATGGATGTCTGTCTGTGGCATAACCTTTTTCCATTTGAGCTTTTCTCATCAAGCTTTATTATGAGAATATGGAGAAGAAGAATTCATAATTTGGTCAAAATGTCCAAGGGTAAAGTCACAGGGAGTAGAAATTGGCCGTATCAGCCAGTCAAGCACTGCACTGCGCAAGACGGTCGGGTTTTGTACTCGCTTCCACGTTTCTTTATTTATTTTCCATTTGAGCTTCAGTGTGTCTGGCAGTCCAAGCCAAAACGTTTTTGTTTGTTTTACCATTTCAGCTTTTCTCATCAAATTTTGAAAAAAAACAATTTTTTGGTATACAACATCGAGGCTCGTGTAAGAACTAACATGAATCACACAAAAAAACGGACACACAAATCATACAATAAAGGGAGCGGGAGACAAGATGTGGGGAGAGAGGAAAGCACACAAGTTCAACAGCAGAGAACAGGGACATCGGGAGATTGGGGGAGAGGGCTTAGGGGGGGTGGAGGCATGGGAAGGGGGGGGGGGAGTGGGAGAGGTATAAATCACATGGACACTGCAAGGACTTCCAGGAAAGAAGTTGGTATTTCAAAAAAAAAGTGGATCTCGGGTGAATTGCGTTGAATTGAATTGCTGGGGTTTTAGCTCTTTCACGAGCCTCGATTCTGTATACAAAAAAAAATAAAAAATTAACGGGGGTAGAAGAGATCAAGGTTTTGGATGGGGGAAGATAAGAGATGGTGGTGAACAGCTGTTTTAAAGACCTGGAGGGAGGAGTGGGATTGAAGAGAGTGAGGCAGTTTGTTCCAGAGGAGGGAGTAAAGAGGAATGAAAGAGTGAAGGTGAGCAGAGAGTCTTGATTTTGGCAATTTCAACAGAAGAGGGTTGATGGCAGATCTTGTGCGACCTGTAGGGATATTTGGGGGCAGAGCACAGATAGAGCTGGGAGAGCTAGGCCGGAGAGGAGTCGGTAGAAGACAGAAAGACCACCTACCTGCCTGTGGTTAGTGAGTGAAAGGCCCTCACACTCAGCTTCATCGCGGGAGATTCCAATGATTCTGAAAGCTTTGGTTTCAACAGCGTGAAGCCGAGCTACGTGTGAGGCAGGAGCACCAGCCCAGAGGGGAGGGCAGTATTCCATTGAGCTGCGGATGAAAGCCTTGTATGTGGTGAAGAGCACAGGTGTGCCAAGGAAGGACTTCGGACGATGGAAGATGCCCAGCCGGAGACTGGCTTTGGAGGCCAGCTTGGAAATGTGGTTTTCCCAAGAAAGATCATGGTAGATAGTGAGACCCAAAAGCTTGAGTGACAGAACTTCTTGGAGAGGATTGTTGAGAAAGTAGATGGGAGGGTTGTCCAGTCGGTCTTTTCGGAGAGACATAGTAAGAGTGTGATATTTGTCAGGAATGAAAGACATGTTCCACTTGTTTGACCAGTCTGTGATTTTGTCCAGGTCTGCAGAGAATGAGCAGGCTGCAGACTGCCGATCTGAGGGATGAGGAATGGAGCGGCAGAGAGTTGAGTCATCAGCAAAGAGATAAAGAGGATTTTCCAGAGAGTCGGAGAGATCATTGATGAAGACCAGAAAAAGCACAGGGCCCAGAACACTGCTTTGGGAAACTCCAGCCTGAACAGGAAGTGGAGATGACAAAAATCCATTCAGGGCCACACGTTGACTTCGACCAGAGAGGAAGTCCGCTAGCCATGCATGGAAATTTCCATTGATACCATAGGAGGAGAGTTTGGTGAGCAGAGCAGGGTGCCAGACAGTATCGAAGGCATGTGATATGTCAAGGGAGACAGCTCTGATTTTCTATTTGGCATTGAGGACCTCCATCCATTGTTGAGACAGCAGAAGCAGCAAGTCCAGAGTAGAGTGACCTGGTCTGAAACCAAATTGATGATCAGAGATCAAGCCATTGGAGAAAAGGAAGGATTTGATATCCGAAGCAATGATGGATTCCATGACAATGCTGATAATTGGGAGCAGGCTGATTGGTCTGTTGTGGCAAGGATCTGTTTTTGCACATTTTTGTCTAAAGCGGTGATGTTGGCTGATTTCCAAACTGATGGCAGATGACTTTGAGCAAAAGAGGGGGTGAAGAGAATAGAGAGAGGGTGTGAAAGAGCAGCAGAGCAGGATTTTAGGACCCGTGGGCTGATGCCGTCTGGTCCAGTTGCAGAATCAGTCGAGGTTTGACAAATACTTCTCCACCTTGTCAGGAGAGAAGGACACAGAGTCCAGGAGCAGCTGGGGTCGACTGTGTAAGGTGGGTACAGAGAGATGGGTTTGGGACACAATATTTTGAGGCAAACACAGAGTTGAGGCATTCGACTTTGTCACGTGCGGTGTCAACTGTGTAGCCATTTTGGGAAAGGGAGGGGATGGAAGGGGAACAAACACCAGAAACAGATTTGACCAGACGCCACCAGGATTTGGATGAAGGAGACAGGTTTGAGTTCATTCTTGAGTGTGGAGAGATCTTGTTTCCTGGCTCTCCTGAGGGTAGACACACACTTGTTCCAAGATTGGTGGAAGGAACTGAGATTGCCTTCAGTTGGATTTGCCTTCCAAGAGGCAAAGGCAAATTGTTTCAGGGCAACTGCCTCACCACAAAATTCTGTGCACCATGGACGTGAGGAAAGGTATGACAACTGAAGATGAGATGGGATAAATCTGTGCATGAGAGAGAGCAGTTTACTTTGGAAGAATTCCCAGGAAGAGTTGATGTCAGAGGCAGTAAAAATGGGAGACCAGTCCAGGTGATTGATGGCTGCTTGAAGACCGTGCCAGTCAGCCTGAGTGAAATGCTAGACTCGCGGCGCTGAGGAGGCTCTCTGAGAATGGCCAGAGAGATGTCCACGTTAACAAGCACATGATCAGAAGAACCGATTGGAGCAAAAGAAGAGTAGCAGACATTTGCAGGGAAGTTTGTCATTACCAAGTCAGGAAGAGAAGATGCTCCGTTGACTGAGATCCGGGTCGGGAAATTGACAGATTGTGTCAGTCCCAATGAGTCGCAGAAGTCCTTTGCTGAGATGCCACGGCTGGTGAGAGAGGAACCCACACCCAGCCAGCTGGCATGATGACAGGTGAAGTCGCCACATATGAGGAAGAGAGAGTTGGGATGAGTGGATAGAAGTTGGTCCATGTTGTCAGACAGCGAAATGTAAATGGAATCATCACTGTTTGGAGGATGGTACAAAACACATATGAACAAAAGGTGAGAGGAAGCCGTCGCAAGAGGTACTCCTGGGGGTGGGGTGGAATTTATTTGTTTTTATGAGATATCACCAACCACAAAGCCTTTAAGGCTACTCGAGGTGGGGGCTACACAAAGGAAAGTTTCGATATTAGACAGAGTGGAGGAATCTATTGACATTCCTCTTGAATCAAGGTAGGCTGGGGATAGAGGGGAAAGCACGATGCAGGTAAACTGTTCCATAATGATGCAGTACGGGGAAAAAAACTGGAAGAATACCTCATAGTCTTACTCCTTGGGACAGATTCAGTGTATGGATGGGAAGAAACTGCCAAACGTGTAGAGCGACTGAAAGTATGTTCAGGTGGAACAACCTGTGAAAGACCCTCAGAGCACATTCCATGATAATATCTGTAGAAAAGGCTCAAGGAAGCAACAGAGCGGCGGACTGAGAGAGGTTCCAGAGATGATGCCAACTCCTATCCCACCAGAATGGCGGCATGTCGCTGGATTCTGTCAAGAACAGATAGGTAACAGGCCAGGAGCACCAGCCGCAGTTTGAGAAAGGTATCACAGAGTGTGAAATAAGCAGCCAAGGTGCTGGGAGGCTCTTTTAGCTTATACCAGAGATGTACATTCCCAGCTGAGGTTTGAACTGATATCCAATCCAAGCAAAAGGATAACAGGAAGTTCCTGCAAAGTTGAAGAATCCATAGACAGGATTGGAAAACAAGGTGATCTTGAACTAGACACAGATAACAGGTGGGTCTTGTTTTGGTTGAAAGTAACAAGCCAGTCTTTTCCCCAGTTTATCACACTCTCTCGGTCCTGATTGAGAGTGGTAATGGCATGGTCACGGGTAGAACGTGACGAGGTTCCTGGATAGGTAGTATACAGTGTTGAGTCATCTGCGGAATGCTTAATTGAGAAAGAATACAATCAAGCAGATCATTGATGTGTAACAAGAACAATATTGGAGCCAACACAGACCCCTGACGAACACCAGCATGAGTATTATGGATGGGGGACGACTGTCCCCTCATGTACCACAGATATTTGACGATTTGCAAGGAGGTCAGAGATTGTATCAAGCAATTTTCCAAAAATGCCATATGATTTTTGCTTGTGGATGAGGCCCTTGCACCACACTTTGTCAAAAGCCTTCAAGATGTCGAGAGCAACAACCCTGGCTTCTCCACGATGATCCAAAGCCCTATTCACATGTTCAGTGATTAGGGATAGAACATCACCAGTTGGCCTTGACTGTCGAAAGCCATACTGGACATCATTTAGGAGGTTGTGGGTTTCCAGACGAGTCATGAGTTGTTGTTTTATCAAGGATTCAAACACTTTGCTGACAATGGGCAGAAGGCTAACAGGCCGATAGTTAGAAGGATCAGATTTCTCACTGGAACTTTTAAAGACAGGGACTACGGAAGCCTGCTCCCAGCCAAGTGGAAACACAGACTTTGACAGACACAAGCAATACAGTTTTGAGAGAACACATGACCCCAGGATTTGAACACAACAACAGATCAAGAAGATACCTGCTATCAGTAACTTGATCATGAATTCGAGTCGCAGCTGAGATTATCTGAGTAAGGTCATTGTAATGAAATTGTGTCTAAGTTGAACCCAGGTGCTCTGCTGGCTCCGACCACTGAGGGGCTTCCATAATAACTCGGACGGACATCGCTCCGATTCATTCCTGTGACATTTATCCTGTGTGGTAGTGCATATACGAATGGTGTGTATTGCTAGATGTTCCAAGCTTGCTTGTTGCTTGTATCAATTGCCGATTCATTACTACTTCTATGATAACGGTATACTGATATTACTCTTGCTGATTTCTTACAGGTGTTACTAGAGATCGATTCTGAATTAAACCTACTATTGGGACAATGTTGTAGATCTGATTTTTACAACAGTCATGTGACACGGCAAAGTTAAATGCATTGCCACCAGGAGCATCTGTTCTGTGAGAGTGAACTAACCATTCTTTGTGATGAACATTAAAGTCTCCAAAGACCATAATATCAGCAGTTGGGTGGCGAGACAGCGCCTATCAATAGTATCAGTGATAGCATCGAAAATTGCACATTTGGGTGATGATGGAGAGCGATGCAAAAAATATAGGTAGCCAGTGGAATGCAAACGTGTAAGGGGAAAACACATAAACTCTTGTGTCGTATCCACAGGAAAGACCTCACGGAGGGGCCTTTGCACATAAAAACACAAACCATGTGAAGGTGGAAAATCAAGCCGATGGAGGATATAGCCAGGCACTGCAAAAGATTCAGATAACACCTCAGCATGGAGAAGAGCTTCACAAAGAGCAAGCAGATCCAGAGAATTGAGTTTCAAGAAGGATTGGAATGGCAGAAAAATTGCCACGAACCCCACCTAATATTAGCATAGCAGATACTTGGCCGCGTAGACCTAGGTAACCTTGGTGGCGTGACTCGAAATGCAGGTTGAGAACGAGTCTCATGAGATTGAATAGTCATAGGGTTGCAATATATAGAGGAAGAAATAAGAGGGGGGGGGGGGGGGGAGGAGAAAGGATCATTAGTTCACCAATCTACATATCCCGTACAAGGCCACAATGAGAGACAAAGAGCTCAAATGAACCCCTAGCCGTAGCAGAGGCACCCTGATGGCCTCGGGACAGCAACCGGAAGTGGATGTAAGGGCCGTGAATCCATGCATGTCCATGGCAGTGCAGCTACCCCGGCATTTTACACCTGCTGATCGATCAGCCTCTCAATGCATTACCATCGAGTTCAGGATCCTGTACTATCGGACAGCCATGACCTGCAGCATGTTTTTAACCAGTGCCCTTCAGAGTAATCAGGCTCAGGTTGTCAAACACAGAGCTCAATGTACATGAATGTAAAGATACACTCACGCTCCTCAAAAACAGAACAACCAGCCCCATACACTGAAACAAGACAAATATAGAAAGTTTGTCTCTTCACAGTTCAAAAAGGGCTGGGAGGGATTACTAGCCTGCTTCAAGACAACAAATAGTGCCATTACCTCCATTTTTGGTACAATGAGAATATGGAGAACTCCAATCAATAATAAAAATAGCTGTTGTTTTTGTCAAGTTTGGATTGAGTATAAAGCAGACGCGGACGGGCTTTGCATTTTGGAATCCTTTATAGTTTATACTTGTAATATCGGCTGCATGTGTGAGGTAAAGGATGCAACCAAGATAGGGATGCTCGAACAAATCTGATCATGAATGTCACCAGAAATCGGCCACGACTTGATGGAACTAGATAAGTAGATAACACCGGCTTCCACCAGTTGGTGATATGAATGATCGCTTCAAGGCCATTTTCCCCGCTAGAGCGGGGGTTAGCCTTGCGGGCCCCATGACAATCATGGTTCCCTGTTTGAGGCAATGTTTTTATGGCCGGATGCCCTTCCTGACGCCAACCCTTGGTCGCCTCTTACGATGCGCAGGGATACGGTGTACCTATTCTAAACCGGGGTACACATCGTGATCATTCATCCCAGCAAGCTGGTACTCAATTTGCCGACCTCGGAAGGATGACAGGCTGAGTCAACCCCCCTGGTGTTAATTTAGCGATCGACCGGGATTCGAACCCAGGATCCTAGGATCCCAAGCCGGCACCCTAATCGCTAAGCCAACACCAGGCTAGGTGATATATGACACACATTTACATGGAGAGAATTGGGGTCCTCCCTCCATCCTGAATCCCCAGGATTATGACCTTTTCTGAATCCACCAAAACCTTCCCGTCTACCCACCAAAACCTCACAAAATCCCAAGTACAACCACGAGTTTTCATCACATTCGGTCCAGCAGGTCAGGAATACATAGAAGTCAAACAATCAAACAAACAAGTTCAAATTATATGTGGTATGATTACAAAAGCACCGAATTTATCACAGCAAATGTCACCCCGATTGTCAAGAGCGTTCCCCAATTGTTCCCCAATGGGAAGCATATGGGGCCTGCCGAAGCATCCCAACTTAACTTCGAAGTGTTATCGGATGCACTTTGTCACTGCTCTCTCGGGAAAACCCAAGTCATTCCGATTAGCCTCACGGCATCAAAGGCTCCGGTGATGTTAAAGAGCTCTACGGCAATTAGAAACTCATACATGTACTTGGTTTATTGAGAGAAGCTATTCAATTACACAAGAAGAACAATAAAAAGCATTACCTACAATCGAGCTCAAGGGGAAAGAGAGGAAGGGTGATCGGACACAAACAGAAATCAGCAGGGACAATCACAATATGGGGATGCGTCAAATTTGCTGCAAAGTTTCATTTACTCTTCTAACTAGGCCCGTATATGACAAAACGACAAATTGCTTTTCAAAATATCTTCCAGCTATTTCCAGAAAAAGGTTTTAGGATCCAACTGTTTGTGGTCAACGAAGAACATCATTCTTAACAGCATCCTTCATCAAAGCCTCGTCCCCAATGTGCCCTTTACTAAGAATGTCTTATCCAGGCAAATATCAGCATACTGTGCAGCCAATCGTCCATAGATTTAATCAGAATTGATGTTTCTTTTAACCTTCGTAGAAATCTCCTATTTATATGCCGTTCCACCATCCTTTGGGTAAAGATTGGGATGGCATCGTATACGATGAATACACCGATAAGATTAAATTAATGGGGCGTGGATAATGCACATACATGGTAGGGGGGTGGGGGGAAGCGGAGGAGGGGGAATTGCTTCCTCTTGTGTCAAAGGTTCCTTGCATCACTGCCATCTCATTTGTTGCCATATTAATTTTTAACACGTCCATTAGTGCAGGAGCCTGGTGTTGGCTTAACGGTTAAGGTGGCTGGCTTGAGATATCAGGGTCAGTCCTGAGCTCAAGCCCCTGTCACGCCATTAAATTAACACCAGGTGGGTTGCCTCAGCCTGCCATCCTTCCGAGGTGGGCAAAATGAGTACCAGCTTGCTGGGAAGAATTAACCTTTCGAATATCCTGAGAGCATCGCGTATTATTAACACAATGTAGCACTTGATATCATTATGATAAAAAAAAAATACTGGGGCAAGGGGTCTTAGAATGAAATAATACAGACAAATCACACAAATAATAATAATAATGATAATAATAACACTGACCATAGAAGGTCGACAGAGGATATGTTTTCACCCCTGTCTGCTTCTTACTTGCGATAATCAAAGATTTTTCAAATATATTGGTTGGTCGTATGCGTTATTATGTTTCTTCGTCAGTTTGTTTCTGTCTGTCAACCGCCTACAGGTCACCTTTTTACTTCGATCTTCACGAAACCTCACCACCTGGTAGAGTTGATCAGAAGCAAGAAACCTATTGTTTGAGGTCAAAAAGTCAACATAGGCCAAAGTTCAACAACTTGTGTGGAATTTCTAACATCCTCAATTTTCATCCGATTGACCTAAAGTTTGGCGTCAGGCTATCCGGCCATTAAAAAACCTTGCCTCAAACAGGGAACCATGATTGTCATGGGGCCCGCAAGGCTAACCCCCGCTCTAGCGGGGGAAAATGGCCTTAAAACGATCATTTATTTCATTTTTTGACCTAAAGTTTGAAAAGGATTTGCATATCAAATCACCAAATTCAACCAATATTTTTGAGGTCAAAAGGTCAACATAGGCCAAATTTCTAAAATTGTCAGGTTTCATCCGATTGACTTCAAACTTGAACAGGATTTGCATATTCTGTCACGAATTCAAGCACCAATTATTTTAACGGTCACATTTGTTTTATGGACTTCGCAGGTTTTGTGCTCTGCACGACATCTTTCTTGTTCGTTTGCTGTCTGTCTGTGAGCAGGATATCTCAAAGAGTTGTGGATGGACTCGGACGAAATTTGGTGGACAAGCTGGGTGTGTGACAAGGACCAATTGATTAGATTTTGGTGAAGATCCAGATGTGAGAATTTTTATAATTTTTCAAGCGCTTATTCACTATTGAGAGATGGCGCCAAAAACGATGTATAGAATATCTCAAAAAGTAATGGACTGATTATGCATGGTTGAAACTACTTCCACAAAGCAAGGAACTCCGTTATTTTTGTAACGACCCACATGGAGGTTTCCATATTATCATCATCAGAAAAACATGCCGCATAAGATGACAAGCCGATTCATTTCTTAACCGTGTAGTTTCGTGTAGTAATTAGCAAATCAATCGGTACAAAAGCTTGCAAGTACGTTTCCGTGATCAGATGTCCGCCAGGCAGGAGAATGTCTGTCTATGTAGGTAAATAAGGAAATAGCGTAAATTGTTGGAGTTTCGCGTCGCCCTTCCCTCCTATAAACTTCACGGAAAATACCGAAGTGCTATCTTTACATTGTATGAAGTAAAGAGACGATTCTGCTGCACACAAAACCTGATAATGTGTTGGTCGCGGTGAAGTTTGTGACCACAACGATTTAGTCAGGTTCACTATGTTTTTTCGTTCAAAATTTTGGTAGATTAGCAAAACTATACATTTTTGGAATATTCAGAGCATGGAGAATCCAAAAATTAATGTTTACATTTGCGTCGACACCTTTGCGAAAATGACACTCAGGACAGTGATGAAGATCTGTAAAAGCATATTCCTGAACGGTATAGACCTCGTAGATCCTGTGTATAGGACTTATAGTTCAATCTGATACTACCTATAACTTCCTATAACAACCTATAACTTCAAAGGACTTGCAATATCATGTATTATGTAATACAGTTATATCACAAATATAAAGACAATGGTTTTCAATTACCTTTGTTTGTTGCTTTTCTATAACCCTGAGCACTATTTTGAGGCCTTTATTGGATTCCTTGACCCAGAAAACATAGGATTAGCATATTTAATTAAGTCTCTAGGTTGACTAGAAGCCGAGATCGCGCAAAATATGTATTTTATGGCAGCCATTTTCAAAATCCAAAATGGCGGCCATGCAGGTGTCTGTGCAAATGCCAACATTGATTTTCAGATTCTCCATGCTCTGAAGATTCCAAAAATGTACAGGTTTGCTAATCCCAAAATTTTGAAAGAAATTATATTTGTTAACATAACGAACCTGACTATCTTCATCACTGTCCTGAGTGTCATTTTCGCAAAGGTGTCTACGCAAATGTAAACATTAATTTTTGGATTCCTCATACTCTGAATATTCCAAAAATGTATAGTTTTGCTAATCTACCAAAATTTTGAACGAAATTATATTTGTTAACATAGTGAAGCTGACTAATTGACCACATGAGACCAGTATATCGTAACAAGGAATGTTGATGCATGAGGGGGTGGTTAGACTTGTTAATTGCACCCGTCTCTTTTTAAAGAACATCACCGATATAACCTCCCGTGGATTTTTCATTAAAGCCGCGCCAAAATGGTTTCTCACCGAAATGGTGCTAAATCTCCAATAACCAGTCACCGCCCCAATCGTGTTCTTACATAACAGTTTATTGTAAGAAAGCACAGAATGACGAAGACGGAGAATCCTTGGGCAAAAGATAGACAGACACGAAAATGGGCAGATAAATAAATAAACAAGAAGATGTCATGCAGAGCATGATACTTGCAAAATCCACCTCCCCCCCACACCCTCCCTCCCCCCATAAAAGGTTGCCATTGATCCATCAAATTGCCAATTTCATCAAGATTTAAATTGACAATCTTGATCTAAGGTCGGGTCAATAGGATGAAAAGTGACAATTTTAGAAGTTTGACCTGAGCTTTTGATCTCAAAAATAGTTATTTTCCCAATTCGGTGATGCGCTATGCATTGCTGTTTAATTTACAAAGTAATAAGATGAAAAGTGATGATTTTTCAGAAGAAAATTGATGATTTTGGAAGCTTGACCTTGAGTTGACCTTTGACCTTAAAATAGTTGGTTTACCAATTTAGTGAGGCACTGTGCAATTGCTACATAATTTTCAAATCAATGGGTTGAAAATTGACAGTTTCTTCGGATGAAAATTGATGATTTTGGAAGTTTGACCTTGAGTTGACCTTTGACCTTTTGACCTCAAAAATAGTTGGTTTACCAATTTAATGACAATGTACAAGCACTGTTCAATTTTCAAGTCAATCGGATGAAAATTGATGGTTTTTCAGATTAAAATTGATTTTGGAGGTTTGACCTCGAGTTAAACTTTGACCTTTTGACCTTAAAAATAGTTGGTTTGCCAATTTAGTGACTCAATAAACAAATGCTGTTAAATTTTCAAGTCAATTGGATGAAAAATGGTGATTTTACAATTTTGACATCCAGATGGCCTTTGAGCTTTGACCAAAAAAAAACAGTAGGCTTCTTGCTTATGACCAACTGTACCATTTGGTGAAGTTTAGTGAAGATCGATTGAAAATTGTGACCTGTAGGCGACTGACATACAGACAAACAGACAGACAGACAAACAGACAGAATAACGCACAAGACCAACTAATATACTTGAAAAATCTTCGATTTTGCAAGTAATAAAGTACACTCGTGATCCGATAACGAGTCCAGTAACCAACAAGTAAATAAATGAGCAAAACAACAATCAGGAAGTGAATGCTCTTGTTTACATTGGAGCAAGGGTGATTCCAGGACACTCATGATCCGACAAGAGTCCAGTAACCACCAAGTAAGGAAATGAGCAAAAAAAAACAATCAGGCAGTGAATGCTCTTGATTACATTGGAGAAAGGATGATTCCAGGAAACCCCTCCATTACAGGATGCACGACATGATGACACGATAATGCTATCACACCTTTCTAAATTAGTGCTTCACCCTGTAGCTATTGCTCCTGTGCCTACTCTCCTCCTTCATGTATGTGTTTGTCATGTTTTTGTGGAGTTCTACTGGAGCTTTCTGATGTGGAATGTGAGACACTGAAATGATCATAATGATACACCAAAATTATAATTACTATAAAGAATCTGGAACAGTTCCCATGTTTTTAAATGCATGACATGTTAAGGTGTATAGAGAAGTTTAGTAGGTCCTTCCACAGCATGGCATTACAATTACAAAAATAAATAATAATAATAAAATAATGATACCATTGTAAGAAAGCATTCATTAATTAATACCAATAATATTAACAACAATAATAAGAATAACGTAATTTGGCAATAGCAACAAATGTATAACCCCCATCAACCATCACCATAGCTAACAATACCCATGACCACCCCACACCCCTTACCCCACTCCACTCCACCACCCCTCACGTTCCCCCATCAACCATCACCCTAGCTAACAATACAAGCAACCAGCCCACACCCCCACCCCCTTTCCCCTCCCCTCCACCATCCCCTCACTATCCCCCATCAAGCATCAACCCCACACCCCAACCCCACACTCCACTTCCTCCAACAATCCCCCATCAGCCATCACCCTAGCTAACAATACCCATGACCACCTTACCGCCCCCCCCCCCCCCCCCATCAGCCATCACCTAATCAGTATCGGAATCTGAGCTTGCAATGCGCCGTTTCTCTATGTACAGTCGCCGGCAAGATCATGACAGCTATATGTTCAAAATATTGTTACATTTGTGGGGGGTAGGCAGTGATTACCTCAGAGCCAAGTAAAGTGAGTGTGTAGGTAGTGTGTGTGCTCCGACTGTAGTGAAGAAGAAGAAACCTCGATGTATCCAAAGTAGGAAATTTGTGTAGACCGGATGTCGGGTAAGCTTGTATCTTCGTCCCCATCAGAGGGGTGGGGCTTGTTAATTAGCGAGGGATTATGGGTAATTAATTCCCTGTTTGTAATTGCCTCTGTAATCTTTTCCTGTGTTCCTTATGACACAAGTAAGACATCAGCCATTAACCACACTAATTAAAAACCAACCCGAAACCAGGCATCGAACAGTACCGCTGACAACATCGACTAGGTGAGTGCACAGGAGCAAGAAGAGCAGTGATTGATCTGGGATTTGATCGACACAAGGACTGGTAAGATGGGACTATGGGATTGGTGAAGCAGGCACGGATGACGTCAGAGCCGGCGTACAAAATAATTGGAAAGGCGGACATTTTCGCTTGTCGTTTCTTCTGATTCTGGATCCCATAGCGAATGGTCGCATTTAGGCTCTCTCAGCATCAACGTCCTCTCGCCCTTTTCGTTTTGGAACTGGTGGTGTATGGTCGTGTGCCGACATTTTTTCTTATCTCTTGGGTACGGACTTTGGTGGTGAATGGTCGCATTTTGCTCTCTTGCGTAAAGAGGATTCATCGCGAACGGCCGTGTTCCGAGATCTTGCTGGTGGTCGTGAGGAGGACATCTTGCCAGTGGTTGTGCGGAGGAGAACTGCGGATGGAGAGCTGCGGTTTCCGTGCAGAGATCGTGAGGAAAAGCATGGCTGGAAGAGTGAGCTGCACGCCAAACTCGTTCGCTTCGCATGGGAGGCCTACTTCACGCCAACGGGCGCATTTTGCGTGCAAAGACGCCAAGACCTCAGACGATCTTGACGATTCCTGACGAGACACCCAAGCCGATTTGAGCTAAGTGCCACATAAAGAACACATTTATTTTCAGTTATTTTTCCCATTGTTTGTATTCAGGTCTGTGCGGGAGCACTCCATTTAGGAATCATAGTTATATTTTATCGTGCTTTCCTTGTTAGCGGCATTTCTTTCATTAAACCTGTTTATTTTTGTACATTTTATTTTCGTGTTGTTTGAGTTAATTTATCCAGGTGTGAAGACTGCCGGTGGGATCCGTGAAGGTAAGCGCTCTTTGGTCTCTCCCCCTCCCCCTCACGCGTATTCTCCCCTACATTTTGACTGAACGCCTCGGAGTGTAAAGCTCATTTGGCAATCCGTTTCCTTGGTAGATTTTAATCACCAGGAACACGGCAATATCTAATGCTTTGACTTTCGGTTTGTAGCCAACAATGTTTGAAGACACTTTATTGGCCGGTGTTCACATTTTGAAAAGTACCTATTCATTGATAAAAAGTGTGTGTTCACAAACCAGTCGAGTGACCGAATGAAGGAGAAATACAAGCTTAGTTTGGAGGGGGAACGTGGAGGGTGAGAAGGGGGCAAGGTAATCATGAAAGGGGGTGAAGCCAACTATGACGAGATGGGATCGTGAAAGCAGGCTGAATAGTGGTGTTGAACGAACCTCTGAGCAACATTTGCAAGTGCCTTGGTTTCACCGTCACTTCCACTCTCAGAAGAATCCCGCTTCTTCCGAATGTGCTTACGCTTCTTGCCCCTGGCATGGCGGGTGCTTGCCGCTTCCACAACACCTTCCTCTTCTCCGATGAGGCGATACGCACGGTTTCGAGCCTGCAGCGCCAGAGCTTCACGCTCAACCGCACGCTGGGGCCGTTCTTGCTGTGGTTTTTTGGGAACCTGTTTCCACAATAAAGCATTTTATGAGCAATGAACATTAAATCTTAAGCACACAAATAACAATATATGGAGAACGGCACTCTGTAGAGCACATACCTCCACCAGACTGAACAGTTTACTTTTTATATCCCACTGATAGGCAAGATCTGGAACTTGAAAAACCACTGGCAGATGGGACCAAGGATTAAATGGAGAGATGGTTTAACATGGAAGGTACAGTGCCTTCTGAAAGTATTCACACCCCTTGACTTTTTTGTCAACTTTTCACATTGTGGTGTTACAGCCTGAATTTAAAATAGATTATATATCTAGATTTTTTTGTCACTGATCTACATATAAATAATACCCCATAATGTCAAAGTAGAAATTTGTTTTTAGAAAATTTTACATGATAATCAAAAATGAAATACAGAAAATCTAATTTACACAAGTATTCAACCCCCTGAGTCAATACTTCGCAGAAGTGCCTTTGGCAGTGATTACAGCTTTGAGACTTCTTGGGTATGTCTGTATCAGCTTTGCACATCTGGATTTGGGGAGTTTGTCCCATTCTTCCTTGCAGATTTGCTCAAGCTCTATCAAGTTGGATGGGTAGCGTTGGTGTACAGCAATGTTCAAGTCTTTCCACAGATTCTCAATGGGATTCAAGTCTGGGCTTTGGCTGGGCCACTCAAAGGCTTTCACATTCTTGGTCTGAAACCATTCCAGTGTTGCTTTGACTGTATGCTTGGGGTCATTGTCATGTTTTAACATAAATATTTGCTGCAGTCTAAGGTCCTTTGCACTCTGGAGCAAGTTCTCCTCAAATATTTGTCTGTATTTGGCTCCATTCAGTGTTCCCACTATTCTTGCAAGTCTACCGGCCCCTGCTGCTGAAAAGCATCCCCATAACATGATGCTGCCACCACCATGCTTCATGGAAGTTATGGTATCAGATGGGTGATGAGCTGTGCTCTGTTTCCACCAGACCTAGCGATTTGGATTCAGGCCAAAGAGTTCAATTTTCGTCTCATCAGACAACAGAATATTTTGCCTAATGTTGTGAGAGTCTTTCCCGTGCCTTTTTGCAAACTCCAGATCTGCTGTCATTTGCCCTTTTTCAGGAGTGGTTTCCATCTGGCCACTCTCCCAAAAAGCCTAAGTTTGTGAAATACGGCAGAGACTGTTGCGGCAGGTTCTCCCATCTCAGCCAAGGAACTCTGTAGTTCTGTCAGAGTGGTCATCGAGTTCTTGGTCACCTCCCTGACGAAGGTCCTTCTTGCCCCGTTGCTCAGTTTAGTTGGACGGCGAGCTCCAGGAAGAGTCTCGGTAGATCCATATTCTTTCCATTTCCTAATGATGGTGCTCTTGGAAACTTTCAACACTCCATGATAATTGTTTTATGCCCTTCCCCAGATCTATGCCTCCTCACAATTCTATCACAGTGTTCTACGGACAGTTCCTTGGACTTCATGGCAGAGTTTCGGCTCTGACATGCACTATCAACTGTGGGACCTTGTATAAAAAGTTGTTTCTTTCACAATCATGTCCAATTTGCGATGATCTTTCCTGGAAAAAACACATTTCCAAGCTGGCCTCCAAAGCCAGTTGTCGACTGGGCATCCTCCGTCATGCAAAGTCCTTCCTTGGCCTCACCACGTACAAAGGTTTCATCCGGCGCTCAATGGAATACTGCTCTCCCCTCTGGGCTGGTGCTCCTGCCTCACACCAAGCTCGGCTTCACGCTGTATAAACTAAAGCTTTCAGAATCATTGGAATCTCCCCTGATGAAGCTGATTCTGAGGGCCTTTCACTCTCTCACCGCAGGCAGGTTGGTGGTCTTTCTGTCATCTACAGACTCTTCTCCGGCTTTGCTCCCCCTGCTCTGTCTGTGCTCTGCCCCCCAAATATTCCTGCATGACGCACAAGATCTGTCAGCAACCCGCTTCTGGTGAAACTGCCAAAATCAAGACTCTCTGCTCACCTTCACGCTTTCATTCCTCTTTTCTCCCGCCTCTGGAACAAACTCCCACTCTCTCTACAATCCCTCTCCTCCCTCCAGGTCTTTAAAACAGCTGTTCACCACAATCTGTTATCTTCCCCCATCCAAAACCTTGATATTGTCTACCCCCATTAATACACCCCAGATACGCCTCTTTCAATCCCCAACTTCTTTCCTGAAATTCCTAGATGTGTTCATTTGCTTTATACCATGTACCCCCCCCCCCCCAACCCCCTTCCACAGATCTACCGACGCCCCTGTTCTCTACTGTTGTTGTGCTTGTGTGATTCCCTCTCTCTTCCCCTCTTGTCTTCCACTCCCTTCATTGTATGTTTTATGTGTCTGTGCATGTTTTCATATTCAATGTGTTAGCTCTTACACGAGCCTCGATTCTGTATCCAAAAAAATAAAAATAAAAATAAAGTTGTCGAGACATCTCAAGGATGATCAAAGGAAATTGGATGCACCTGAGCTCAATATGCATTGTCATAGCAAGGGGGTGGATTACTTATTGACTAAGACATTTCAGCTCTTCATTTTTAATTAAGTTGCAAAAATGTCTTTTTTTTAATTATTACACTGACATTATGGGGTTATATGTGTAGATCAGTGACAAAAAATCTCAATGTAATCCATTTTAAATTCAGGCTGTAACACAACAAAATGTGAAAAAAGTCAAAGGGTGTGAATACTTTCTGAAGGCCCTGTATTGATGCAACACCCTGCCTTCAAAGAACCAGGATGACAGTATATATTTGGGTGGGGAATAAGACACAGTCCAGACAACACAGCTCAGAGGCAAGTTCCTCTAGCCTATCACGTCAACCCATGATAGCTTCTTAACATTTACTCTTGATAATTATTGTCACCAATTTGAAAATGGCAGCGGGGATGCTGTCATTACTACGACAAAGAGATGGCATGAATAACTAGATGGTATTCATAGAATACTTACCCTGCACCGTCAACTAGTTGCGGGCCAACTCTTTTGTTTTTGAACATTTTTTTTCTTTGATCCGATATGGCTGCCAGACCACGTGAGTGATGACATCATTAATTTATATTCTCTAATATAATTGTTGCATAGATTACGCTAAATACATTTCAACCTGATCAGACTAAGCGTTGTCCCTGTCGAATTATGACGTCATAATTATGGCACCAATGACGTCATTGTTAACAACACCTATTCCCCATATGGAGTTCTTTACAATGAGCCATGTTTAAATTTTTTCCATGTAGAGGTTTTGGAGATATAGAGGTGCAACATTTCTCGGTTTTTCCAAGATGGCGCATGCATCACATGACCTATGACGTCATAATAATCATTAAAACAAGGACACATACATTCAAAGTACACCGCCCCATGCCAAATGATTAAATATCCTCCAGCTCGGCATGGCCGGGGCACCTCTGGCGCCCGGCAATACCGCCGTGCAGCTCATAGGGACTGTATTTGGAGGGAGAGGTGCACAATAATTGATCGATTTATTTGCATAATTAAAATCAATAAAAGATTGTCATCAAATATTTTCTTAATTCATTGGCTAATAGCATAACTAAACCAGGGGTCGAATTACTCTGTAGGGAGGGCACAGCAATGTTTGCCTTTGATGACTTCAAAAATTTTTGGGCACCAAGGCATTTTCTTTTGGGTTTGGGGGGCACCAAGGCAATCTAGAATTATTATTGTGGGCACAAAGGCAAAGTGTGTCGGTAACTTAAACAGGCAGGGAAATATTACTGACAGAACAAGTAAATCAACTTAAACTTTTTAATAATGTATTTTTAGAATATAAACAGTTTCAGAAAACTCAACTCAACTCAGAACTACATTGTCATCATGGCCATGTAACAAAGTTTAACCTTTGTTTGACAGAACAAGTAAATCAACTTAAACTTTTTTATAATGTATTTTTAGAATATAAACAGTTTCAGAAAACGCAACTCAACTCAGAACTGCATTGTCATCATGGCCATGTAACAAAGTTTAACCTTTGTTTGACAGAACAAGTAAATCAACTTAAACTTTTTAATAATGTCTTTTTAGAATATAAACAGTTTCAGAAAACTCAACTCAACTCAGAACTGCATTGTCATCATGGCCATGTAACAAAGTTTAACCTTTGTTTGACAGAACAAGTAAATCAACTTAAACTTTTTAATAATATATTTTTAGAATATAAACAGTTTCAGAAAACGCAACTCAACTCAGAACTGCATTGTCATCATGGCCATGTAACAAAGTTTAACCTTTGTTTGACAGAACAAGTAAATCAACTTAAACTTTTTAATAATGTCTTTTTAGAATATAAACAGTTTCAGAAAACTCAACTCAACTCAGAACTGCATTGTCATCATGGCCATGTAACAAAGTTTAACCTTTGTTTGACAGAACAAGTAAATCAACTTAAACTTTTTAATAATATATTTTTAGAATATAAACAGTTTCAGAAAACGCAACTCAACTCAGAACTGCATTGTCATCATGGCCATGTAACAAAGTTTAACCTTTGTTTGACAGAACAAGTAAATCAACTTAAACTTTTTAATAATATATTTTTAGAATATAAACAGTTTCAGAAAACGCAACTCAACTCAGAACTGCATTGTCATCATGGCCATGCAACAAAGTTTAACCTTTGTTTGACAGAACAAGTAAATCAACTTAAACTTTTTAATAATATATTTTTAGAATATAAACAGTTTCAGAAAACGCAACTCAACTCAGAACTGCATTGTCATCATGGCCATGCAACAAAGTTTAACCTTTGTTTGACAGAACAAGTAAATCAACTTAAACTTTTTAATAATGTCTTTTTAGAATATAAACAGTTTCAGAAAACTCAACTCAACTCAGAACTGCATTGTCATCATGGCCATGTAACAAAGTTTAACCTTTGTTTGACAGAACAAGTAAATCAACTTAAACTTTTTTATAATGTATTTTTAGAATTCGAATCTCAATAACAGTTTCAGATTTGATTTCTCTCAAAACTCAACTCAACTCAGTCAGAACTGCATTGTCATCATGTCCATGTAACAAAGTTTAACTTTTGTTTGACAGAGTTGAACTTTTTTCATCATCATCATCACCAGACATCATCTTTACTCAATACTCACTCAGTCTTGAGTCAGGTATACATGATTACAATTCAATCACCCTTGTGTGAGAGGGGTGTAGTATCCGGCCAACAGTGCAAGTACATCGTATCACACAGGTCGCCATCTTTTCTCAATGTTGCGCAACACGGCAAGGACCAGGCCCGATATCGGGGCCAAAATATCTTACTTCGCATGATCAGATTGCAATGAAATTCCACCACAAACTAGATAACGTGTTGGAAAAACGTCCAACATACCTTTTATTTTGTCCGGAACATTCGATCGTTGATTTGAAAAGTGCTGAACACAAGCCAAACTTTCGAGTCGATCGTATGACAGAAATTGAAGAGGTCTCGTGTAAATTCGAAAACGAGGTTAGAAGCGCGAGCAATTCC
Source organism: Myxine glutinosa (assembly GCF_964187855.1). NCBI lineage: Eukaryota > Metazoa > Chordata > Myxini > Myxiniformes > Myxinidae > Myxine > Myxine glutinosa. Next base: position 50,725,133 of record NC_136273.1, on the reverse strand, counting down.
ACTACGTCATCGGCTATGACGTACGCGGAAATACCCTCCGACAGCCAATGAAAAACCTGCATTTCTTGGAGATCCCTACAGCCTCTCGTCGACATGTGCACACAGGTACAGCGGCAGATGTACACCACCGCTGACCTTGCGGGATTGTAACATACCTATAGTCGGGACGGAAGCAATCGGAAGGCCGTCCCAACCATGAGTATTACCCCCGCTAATACAGCGCGGTTGGTAGGCAACGACGTGGGTGTGCAAACATCGGCAATAATAGCCACGCTGTAATTTATGCGCTCATAGTAGCCCATAATGCTTTGCGTTTCATTGATGATGCTGGATGACGTATGGGATGACGAATGGTCGTAGGCGGGGCCAATAGAAATTATGGGATGCCCTTGAACCTCATTTCCCGTACCCAAGGACGATAGTAGGACTGCAACATTCTGTATTCAGTAAGAGAATGGGAAACGAGGTAGCCTAGACAATGTATATGCTTACTACGCTAATGTTCCGACATGCACTGAGAAAACGAAAGCCGACTAAGTCAGTTTGTTGTTTTCATCATTACTTTATTCATACTTTGGTCTCTATTATTATGCTTTATTGACAAAAAGGGCACAGCAGCAACTGAAGAAAAAGGGCACTGCAACTCTCTGCCGTAGTGATCATGAAAAGTTTGGGGGCAGCACGGGAAATAGCTTGGGCACGCCGGCTTTTGCCGTCGATGCCTTCGATAATTTCGACCCCTGAACTAAACCACTTGTGCTTCATCCGAAGATGCAACTTTTAGGAATTTAATTAAATAAGTCATTAATAAAAATAAATAAATAATTAATTTATTAATAATAAAAAATTAATCGATTAATTGATTAATCAATAAATCAAAAATACCCTTTACAGAAAAATCACATGGTCATCGTCATGTACAAATATCAGCTTCCCAGCTCAAAAGGTGCCTGAGATATTGGCCAAATGAGAAACAAAATAAATAAACGATTAATAATGAAAATAAATAAATAATAATCGTAAAAAAATATAATGATTAATCAATTGGCTAATAGAATACTTAAACCACCAACATTTCATCTGAATCTGTAACTTTAAAAAAATTAATTAATTGTCATTAATCGATTAATTAATTAAGCCTGGTGCTGGCTTAGCGGTTAGGGTGCCGGCTTGGGATCCTAGGATCCTGGGTTCGAATCCCGGTCGATCGCTGAATTAACGCCAGGGGGGCTGACTCAGCCTGTCATCCTTCCGAGGTCGGCAAATTGAGTACCAGCTTGCTGGGATGAATGATCCCGGTGTGTACCACAATTTAGAATAGGTACGTCACCGTATCCCTGCGCATCGTAAGAGCGTGACAAAGGGTTGGCGTCAGGAAGGGCATCCGGCCATAAAAACATTGCCTCAAACAGGGAACCATGATTGTCATGGGGCCCGCAAGGCTAACCCCCGCTCTAGCGGGGAAAATGGCCTTAAAACGATCATTCATTCATTTCATTCAATCGAATAATTAAATAATTAATCGATCAATAAATCAAAAATAGCCTTTGCAGCCAAATCACCTGGTCATTTGCATGTCCAAATATCAACTTCCTAACTCAAAAGGTGCCTGATATAATGGCCAGAAGACAAATGAAATGTATGAGTACTTAATTAATCGCTAATAATTAAATAACTCCTCAATTAATTGATTAATCAAAAAACAAAAAAATACCGTTTTTGACAAACGCAAGTGCTCACTATTGTGCCAAAATTTCAGTTTCCTAGCTCAAAGGATGGCTGAGATATCGCCCGGACAACCAAGAAAACAACCAGAGTGAAAACTGAGTACTCCCTTTCAGCGTGCGTCATTGCCGAGCCCCCTTCGGTGCCCGGCAATGACGTCATGCAGCGCCTGGAGATGGCATAGGAAAGGTGCGGTGTACAATATTATACAGGAGGAGGCCCTCCTATGGTGAAAATTTCATGTCAATCGGACCAACGTTTGCTGATAAAACGAATTTTTTAAATGCAGACTCGGCACACGGCACGCGTGTGCAACTGAATGCTTAACCCCGCTTTTCGCTTCGTGAGTGCAGGGTGATAATGCAGACAAACTTATTCCAGCCCAAAGAAAAGCTCATTGCAAACGAAAGACAATGTAGGAAGTATAAGTGGAAGGTAGTTTTACATCTTTCAAAATATCGGAATCTGCATGGAAGTTGATGATGTCAGAAACAAGATGTTGGAAAGTAGTGTAGCTCGTACCTTTTCCCACAGTAGTCGGCAGAATCCAACAACTCGATCATCCACATTGATAGTTTGTGTGTCCTTTAGCCTCTGCGTCAGTTCCGATGCACTGCCACTGCGCTTGGCCATGGCCACCAGGAAGGGAGCCACATACTTATCAGTCATGCCCATAAGGTCGAGTAGCTGCTCACCAACCCACGCTTCCAAGCCTGCCATGCTGCCAGGCACACAACGCTGCATGTTATACGAGCGAGCAGGCAAGAACCTTGCACCTCCAAGGGGATTGTGCTTCAAGACCATTGATCTTTGTGCAAAACCAGCTGTGTTAATCTCACAACTGGAAATGGTGTATGTATTAAATTGCTATTCTAATGATATGATGCTCAGGAATGACTGAGACACACACACATACACACATACACACACACACACACACACACACACACACACACACACACACACACACACATATATATATATATATATTTGATTTGTCAGGTGTTCCATTTGATTTGTCAGAGCCAAAGATGTCTGAGATTGAGGCAGTTTTGAGGAAGGCACGGGCGGCATCGGCTCCAGGACCAAGTGGAGTGCCATACAAGGTGTTTAAGAGTTGTGAAGGCATCAGGCAGTATCTGTGGAAGGCTCTGAAGGTGGTATGGAGGCAAGGAGTGGTGCCCAGTCAATGGACTAGGGCGGAAGGAGTTTATATTCCAAAGCAGGAGGAGGCTGTAACACTGGAGCAGTTTAGACCAATATCATTGCTCGATGTAGATGGGAAGATATTGATGAGTGTCTTTGCGGCATGGCTCTCAGGCTTCATCAGAGGGAATGGTTTTGTGGATGGATCTGTGCAGAAGGCAGGGATACCAGGATCACCAGGATGCATTGGCAAGTGTTACAGGAGGCAAAGAGGCAAAGGAAGGATGTGGCGGTGGTATGGCTGGATTTGGAGAATGCATATGGGTCAGTGCCGCATGCCTTGATCAGGTATGCCATGGATTTATTTTGGGTGCCATGGAGATTTAGGGATTTTTTGATGGCATATTATGATCAGTTTTGGATGCGGTTTGCGACACAGTCCTATGTAACAGAGTGGCAGAAGTTGGAAGTGGGGATCCCGATGGGATGTACCATCTGCCCGATTTTGTTTGTGCTGGTTATGTAGTTGTTGATACGTGCAGTGAGTGGACATGGGAAAGAAGTGGAGCTAGCCCCTGGTCAGAGGTTGCCAGCAATGTTTGCTTTCATGGATGACCTGACAGTTGTCCAACAGTCCGCTGATGCAGCAGTCGAGGTACTGGGACGACTGGAAAGGTTGATGCGGTGGGCAAGAATGGGATTTAAAGCAAGAAAGTCGAAGAGTGTGGTAGTGAGACGAGGAGTGGTGGATAACATGCACAGGTTTGAGCTGGGAGGGGAGGTGGTTCCATCATTGGTGGAGGCCCCTGTGAAGAGTTTGGGAAAATGGTATACAGTGGAGTTGAATGATGTGGGAAGAGTGGAGGAGGTCAGAAACAAGCTTTTGAGAGGTTTGAAGAGGATTGATGGATGTGGTTTGCCAGGTAAGTTGAAGGTATGGTGTTTGAAGTTTGGATTGATGCCACGAGTATTGTGGCCATTGATGATGTATGATATCGCGATTGGGCATGTAGAGAGGATGGAGGTTGTGGTGAGCGGGTTTGTGAGGAGATGGTTGGGAGTGCCACGCTGTTTGACGAACATTGCCTTTTATGGTCAGGGTGGAAAACTCCAGTTTCCCTTGACATCATTAACCGAGGAGTTTAAGGTGGTGAGGGTGTGGGAGTTCATGATGTTGCGGGATTCAAGTGATGCAGTGGTAAAGAATGCTCTCCCAGAGAAGAAGGGAAGTCGGAAGTGGATTGCAAGAGCAGAGGTGGAAGAGATGGAGGAGCGGTTGCAACAGGAGGAGGTCATGGGGATGGTACAGCATGGGAAGCATGGCTTGGGGTTGATGAAGCATGAGCAATGGGGAAAGGCATGTGTGAAAGAGAGGAGGAAGATGGTTGAGAGGGAGGTGAGAAGAAAGGAAGAGGAGGGGAGATATGTGAAAGCAGTCAGTCAGGCACAGCAAGATGCTTGGACTAGGTGGGAAGGTGTGCGGGTGAGGATGTTGAAGTGGCAAGAGATTTGGAGGATGGAGCCAATATTGTTGAATTTCCTGTTGCGGGCAACTTATGATGTGCTTCCGTCACCAGTAAACTTGAGATTGTGGGGGTTGTTGCAGGAGGAGAGATGTTATATGTGTGGAGGTGTGGGAATGGTGCAGCATGCACTGAGTGCATGTTCAGTAGCATTGGCAGCAGGACAATACAGGTGGTGACATGATCAGGTGCTGGCGGTGGTGGTGCAGATGGTGCAACAAGAGGTGCTGAGGTCGAGAGAGAGAAAAGTGGAGAAGGAGACTGATGGGGGCGAGGTGTGGTTTTTCAAAGAGGGCCAAGTGGTAAGAGGTGGAAAGAGGAGGAGGTGGAAAGCAAGAGGGCTGTCAGATGCTTGTGATTGGCAGGTGGTGGCAGACCTAAAGCCACAATTGGTATTCCCAGAGATCTGTGTGACAAGGTTGCAGCCTGACATTGTCAACTGGTCAGGTGCAACAAGACAGGTCATCTTAGGGGAATTGTCTGTACCTTGGGAAGAGTACATGGAGGAGGTGCACGAGAGGAAGAGAGGAAAGTACAGTGAGCTGGAGGCAGAGTGCCGGGAGAAGGGTTGGTGAGTTTCGTGTCAGCCATTTGAGGTGGGGTGTAGAGGGTATATTGGCAGTTCCTTTTCTGCATTTCTTGCTCGGCTTGGAATGTGTGGGACAGAAAGAAGGAGGATGTGTGACAAGGTGGCCCAGGTTACCTTAAAAGGCTCATTTTGGATATGGAGGAAGTTTATGGAGGCACGTCAAACAGTGTAGGTTGGTTGTGTTTTTTTTTTTGTTACGATTATTATTTCTTATTTTGTGTATGTGTGAGTGAGTCGGTGAGGGTGTGTGTTTATGCATGAGTGTGTGTTTTTGTATGTTGAGTGGTGTATGTTGTAAGGGTAGGTGGTTGGTTGGTGTGTGTGTGTGTGTGTGTGTGTGTGTGTGTGTGTGTGTGTGTGTGTGTGTGTGTGTGTGTGTGTGTGTGTGTGTGTGTGTGTGTGTGTGTGTGTGTGTGTGTGTGAATGATCTGGTGTGTTTTGTTGGTGAGTGGTGAAGGGTATAAAGGTGGGTGTTTGCGTGTTCCACCATGTTTGTTTGGTGCTGTGGATTCTGGATGCGGCGGCTAGAGTGAACCAGTTCTGTTCTCCTTTGCCGGTGTTTTCGTTTCCTGTGTTTTGCTGTGTTCGTATTTATCTCATTATTTATATATTGCTCTTATTATTGCTTGTTTGTCCTGCATTTTCGTTCGTCTCTTCCCTTCCTGCTTTCCCCCTCCTTCCTCCTGTTTGGGGGGCGTTGCCCACCAGACAGGGGGGGGCCTTGTGCTCCCCTTCGTCTCCCGTCCCTCCCTCCCCCCCCCCCCCCCACCCCGAGTGTTGTCCTCCGCCCCGCCTAGAACCCCGGTATGGCGAGCAGGCGCCATAATTGTGTCCGGTTTCGGTGGATTAATGATTGCAGTGTGCCGGCTAGAGATAAATTCGGTAAAGATGTATTGTTGAGTGTGCTGGGGTTCAAGGCTGTTGACTTTTTCTGCCTGATTTCCCTCGCCCGTGGCTTCGACGTGTCCTTTCAAACGGGGCAGGGACTTGCCGAGTTCTGGCGCCGGTGGGCTACCGCTTGGTCTGCTGGGAAACTGGCAGCCTGGGCGGTCGAGGCTCTCTCAGAAACACAGGACAGAGTCGTGACCGTCCACCTGTACAACGAAGGCGTGAGTGACTATGATGTCAAGGTTTGGCTCAGTCGATACGCCGACATCCGAGGCCAAGTACGGCTCGTCCGGGACAGCCTCGGTATTTGGACCGGGACTCGGCAGTTCCAGGTAAAGCTGCGGACAAGGGAGGATGGTACGGTCACCCACATCCCCAATGGGATTATGGTTGGGATGGACCGAGGCCAAGTCTTTTACGCGGGACAGCCAAAATTATGCCGCCGATGCAGTCAACTCGGCCACTTGATTAGTGGGTGTACAGTGAACATCTGCACTCAGTGTGGCGAGTTGGGACATTTGAGGGAACGCTGCACACAACTGGTGCGGTGCAACCTCTGTGGTACACCGGGGCACACTTTCCGCTCCTGCCCGCAGAGTTACGCGAGCAAGATGCGTGCTGCTGCGGGTGGGAGTGGGGGGGTTGCCCCAGGGACAGGGGACGGTGTGCCCCCAGGGACAAGGAAAGGGGACGGTGTGCCTCCAGGGACCAGGGGGGGTGTTTCCCAAGGGGCAGGGGAGGGTGTTGTCCAAGGGACAGGGGAGGGGGTTGCCCAAGGGACAGGGGAGGGGGTTGCCCAAGGGACAGGGAAGGGGGTCACCCAAGGGACAGGGGAGGGGGTTGCCCAAGGGACAGGGGAGGGTATTGCCCATGGGGTGGGGGAGGGGGTTGCCCAAGGGGTGGGGGAGTGGGTTGCCCAAGGGGCAGGGGAGGGGGTTGCCCAAGGGGCGGGGGAGGGTATTGCCCAAGGGGTGGGGGAGTGGGTTGCCCAAGGGGCAGGGGAGGGGGTTGCCCAAGGGACAGGGAAGGGGGTCACCCAAGGGACAGGGGAGGGGGTTGCCCAAGGGACAGGGGAGGGTATTGCCCATGGGGTGGGGGAGGGGGTTGCCCAAGGGGCAGGGGAGGGGGTTGCCCAAGGGGCAGGGGAGGGGGTTGCCCAAGGGGCGGGGGAGGGTATTGCCCAAGGGGCGGGGGAGGGGGTTGCCCAAGGGGCAGGGGAGGGGGTTGCCCAAGGGGCAGGGGAGGGGATTGCCCAAGGGGCAGGGGAGGGTGTTGCCCAAGGGTCAGGGAAGGGTATTGCATCTGGGGTCGGGGAGGGGGGGACTAATGTGTTTGTGTGTGTGTCAGCCCCCCGCCCCGTAGAAGGTAAAGGGAGGGAGTTGGAGAGGAAGGAGAACATGGAGGGAGGGGTAGATCAGGACCTGGATGTGGCTTCGACGGGTGTCGGGCCCACTGCGGTGGGAGGGGAGGAAGCACAAAGAATGGTGGCTCCGGTGGCGGGGTCAGGAGAAACATCCTCGGTGCCAGAAACCCCGCTGCCGGAGGCTGGAAGTGATGGCTCCTCCTCCAGCTATGAACAAAGCAATCCCGGACAATGGATGGAGAAAAAGCGTCGGAGGAGGGGCCAGGACAAAGGGAAAGCTCCTCTGGGAAAAGCCCCACAGGGAAAGAACACAAGAACATCAAATAAGAAAACCCCTGTGGGGCGCAGAACCCCCCGTGCATCAAGCGACCCATCCAGGCCTGGGGGATCGCCTGCTCGTGGTAGGGGTGGGGTGCAGTCGGGGTTGGCCGCAGCAGGTCTCCGGGGGAGGGCCAAAATGCAGTCTTCCCCTGAACGCTCACGTTCCCCCGTGAGTCGTTCTCCACCCGTTGTCCTCATCCCTCCTCCGGGGGAAGCTGTGGCCATGGGCCTCAAGGAGGGTTTGCTCGCGGAGGACTGGTGGCTTTCTTCCCCGGACGGCGGGCGAGGGGGGGTAATTTATTTGACCCCCAAGGAGGAGGACCTCGCCCTGCTACCCGGGGAGAATGTCTGCATAGATGGGGACTGGCTCCCGGGCACCCTCGTGGCTCCCGGCTGCGGGAAGAACCGCAGGGGGAGGAAGAATGGTCGCTCGTCGTGTCTTGGCAAGGAGGAAGGAGCTTCATAAGTCCTATGACTCCCCTTTCGTAGTTTGCACTAGGGTTGGTGATTAATACACTAACACCTATGAGCTTTAAATTAACGAGTTTAAACGTACGGGGAGTCCGTACCACGGTCCGGAGGATCGCTATTTTTGAAGAACTGCGCAATTTTGAATGGGATGTCTGCCTGTTGCAGGAATGCCATATTACGCATGGTGAGTATGGATACCTCCGTGCAAATTGGCGGTACGGAGAATCGTATTGGTCCGGAAGCAACACTAACAGGGCGGCAGGATTAGGGTTCCTTATTAAGAGCCCGAATGTCGAGGTCCTTAGTTTAGAAGAAATTATTCCGGGGAGATTGGCCGTGCTCAGGGTGTTGGTGTCCTCGACCCCACTGACCCTGGTCAATGTGTACGCTCCAACGACGGGGGAAGGAAGAGTGGAGCTCCTGCGCCAGTTGGGACCCCTCCTCTCCACCTCTGGCCCCGTGATCGTCGGGGGAGATTTTAATATAAGTTTGGACAGGTTGCCCCTGGGGCCATTGGCGCGGGCCCTTAAAGGGCTTGTTCAGGATTTTAGGTTGAGGGACACGGGTGCGGAAAGGAAGGAGGTCACTCGGACCGATGCGGCTGGTACCAGTCGGGTTAGGATTGATTACATCTTTTTGACACCAAATTTTGGCGACCCGGACCTGGTACTTCACGCGGTGGCATTTTCAGATCACTGTCGTTTGTCTCTGGGTATTGAATTAAATGGGGTGCGTCCCCAGCGCTCTGAACTCTGAAAGCTTAACTGTCGCCTTTTGCAGGATGACAGTTTAGTGCATTCCTACGTTCGGAAGTATAGGGAGTGGGAAACGGTCAGGTGACTCTTCCCTACCTCGGCAGCCTGGTGGGAGGAGGTGAAACGTAGGACCATAGGGTTTTTCTGTACGGCCGGGCGAATGAGGGCCGCGGGGAAACGAGAGCGTTTGAAGCGCATGCAGGCGTACCTCCAGCGCCTGCATAAGAAACTTTGCGAAGGGAGGGACGTGTCGGGGAAAATCCGCCGGGTGAAGGGGAGCATTTTTGGCCTCCTCGAAGCCAGGGCGAGGGCCGTCATCTTCCGGAGCAAGGTGCAGGCATTGGAGGGGAACGAAAGGTGTACCAGATTTTTCTTCCAACGATGTGCCAGGCAGAGGGGCAGTTTGGCCCAGGTTAATGTGGGGGGAGGCCGCGTTTCGGATCTGGACCAAATTACTGAAGCAGTGGAGGACTATTACTCCAGGCTTTTTGAAAAACGACCAGTTGACCAAATCCAGATGGCCGACGTTCTCGGCCATCTGAGGAATCACTTGAGCCCCGAACAGCGGGAGCGGTTGGAGGAGCCGGTGAGCCTGGAGGAATTGACCTCCGCTGTTAGGGATTTGGCCGCGAATAAAACCCCGGGTGACGACGGCCTGCCCGTGGAGTTTTATCACCGCCTTTGGCACGTCCTTGGCGAGGACTATCTGCAGGTAGTGAGGGAGCTAGCCACCTCTGCGAGGTTTCCAGATTCGATGCGCCGGGGCGTCGTAAACCTCGTGCACAAGAAGGGTGATCGGGAGGATTTGTCCAACTGGCGCCCGATCACTTTGTTGAACGTCGACTACAAGATACTAACAAAGGTGCTGTCTAAGAGGGTGCACGGTGTCATGGTGGACCTCGTGCACCCGGATCAGACTTGTGCTGTTCCGGGACGCAGAGTGTCCGACAGCCTGGGCCTGGTACGAGAGGCGATCCAGCTAGCGGAGGAGAGAGGCCTCCCACTGAGCATAGTCAGTTTGGACCAGGAGAAGGCTTTCGACAGAGTGTCACATGAATACATGATGGCCGTTTTGGACCGTTTTGGCTTTGGGCCAAATTTGATGCATTGGGTGGACCTGATGTATAGGGACATTGAAGCCCGTGTTTTGGTCAACGGACACCTCTCGGGAGCCTTCCCAGTCGCTTCTGGGGTCAGGCAGGGCTGCCCAATGTCACCAGTCCTTTTTGTCCTTTGTATTGAACCGTTTGCTTGTGCACTGCGAGCGGACCCATCCTTCCCTGGGTTGTGGATTCCCGGAACCCATGGGGAGCGCCTAGAGGTGAGTCTGTACATGGACGACGTATCGGTGTTTGTCACCGATGCAGTCGCCATGTTCAGACTGGTGGGTCTCTGCGAGCGTTTTGGGTTGGCCTCCTCTTCTAAAATCCATCCTCAGAAGAGTGAGGTCATGCACTTTGGTCGGCACAGGACGGGCTCCGGCCCCCCTTGCCCGTACACGGAGCGGAGAGATCGATTAAAGATCCTCGGGGTCTGCTTTGACCCAGGCGGCGTGGCCACTGAGAACTGGCGAACGGTCATTGGGGGATTGGAATTGGAGGTCGCTTCTTGGCGGTCTCGTCGCCTAACCATGGAGGGGCGAAATTTAGTGATCAAGAATGTTTTGATTGGTAAGTTGTTGTATTTGGCGAGAATCTCCCCACCTCCTCCTGCGGTGGGACGGGCTCTGGAGAGATTAATCTTCACTTTCTTCTGGGGTACCCGAGCAGAGCGTAGGAGTAGGAGGGTCGTAAAGATGAGCCCGTCCTTGGGTGGAAAGGGTGTCCCCTGCCCGGTGTTTGTATGTATGTCTGCGTTTGCGTGTACTCTAATGGAGTTATTTGTGTCCGAGGACCCGGGTCGCCTGCTGGCACGGGATTTTTTGTTCTTTTTTTTGGGGCGGTCCGTCGCGCGGTTGGAAGGGCGGTCCCTCCCGCTGTCTCGGCCTTTTTCTGGGTCGTGTCCGGGGCATTTCCGGATGTTTGAGGGGTTCGCCCGGGAGCAGGGCCTGTTGACCTGTCGGCCCATCGGTTGGCAGTTGTCGCAGGTCCTGGATCACTTGCGCCCAAGGGAGGTGCTGCGGGAGGTGCGTATCCTTCGCGGAAGGCCTCTCGCAGAACGTACGGCGAGAAAGGTTTGGGAGAACGTTTCGGCTCGCTGTCTCGCCAACGACCAGAAGGACGTCGCGTGGCAAGCCGCCCATGAGTGTCTTCCGGTCCGGGTGTTTCAGTTCCAGAGGGACCTGAACGTGTCGGTCCAGTGTCCCCGACCTCGATGCACAGGGGACGAAACCGTCAGGCATGTCCTTTGGGACTGCCCTGTCGCCGAGGGGGTCTGGTCGCTCGCAGCTGGCCTCCTCAAATGCTATGTGCCTTGGCTGGTGATGGTCAGATGGGACGTCTTTGCATTCAGCGGGCTCCTACCACAACCAGTGCCTGGCCGCAAGTGGAGGCAGGCCTGGAGAATGGTCTGTATAATCAAGACCGTCTTGTGGCGAGCGAGAACCAGAGGTTTCCATACCAGGGTATGGTTGGATCCTGGGTAGATATGGGGCATGGCCCAATCCTGCCTCCAAAGGTACAGGCTTGGCGACAGCCTGCGGGCGACGGGGCGGGGTGCTGAGCGCAACGATGCGTCAGGTGTCGTAAAGCCCTCCCTGGAGCGGAGAATACGGCCGGGCTTTTCCGTGGTGAAGGGGGGGGGTCCCGCGGGAGGTTACTTCCAAATGTGCGGGCGACAGTCATGGGCAGCCATAGTCCCTGACCGAGCTTGCCGCCCGGGCTTGGAAAGGTTGGGGGTGCTCCGGCAGGTGTGCTTGCGGGCCCTGTCGGGCGGTGATTCTCATTGGGACACTCACGCCTCATGGGCAGCTCAGGGAGCCGGTGCCTTCCTTGTGGTGCATCTTCCGGGTGGGCCCTCCCGGGCGCGGCCTGGGGAGGGTGGGGGCAGTTGGGTTTCCTTTTGTTTGATCTTGATTTTGCCTTGGTTTGATTTTTATTTTCTTTCATTATTATTTCCAGCGGTGGGTCGAGCCCTCAACGTGTTTGTGTCTGCATGTTCCCGGCTGCGGTTAGCAGCCGGTTGTTGATTTCAGTATGCAAAGGAAAAAAGTCCCCTTGATCCTCATTGTTTTAAGGTGTCCCTCCTTGGTTGTTTTCAGGGGGGTAGGAGGGGGGATAGGGTCTTCTTTCCTTTCTCCCTCCCCTTTGGTTAGTTAGAGTTAGGTGTCTGCTGCCTGGGGTGGGAGAGGGGTTTTTTGGGGGGGGGGTTTGGGGATAGGGATGATGGACTTTGGTTTTAACGATTAATGATTTATTGAGTTTGATTTGATTTTCACCTTTGTTTTTGAACTTTTTTTCTTTCGTTTTCTGATCTTGGCTTGCTTTCTCGTTGATTTCTTATTTATTGTTTGATCCCTTGGCTTTGATTTCTTGGCTTTTGACTTCCTGGGTTCTTGTGTGTTGGTGACGGTGATGGTTTTGGTGATGGGTATATCGAGTGACTTTGAGAGTGTTTTTTTAACCTTTTTTTGTAATAAAAAAGGCTTCGGCCATAAAGAGGTGTTGTTGTTGTAGTCTGCGTTCTCACTGGCTGGGGGTGGGGGTATGTATGCATGCAGGTGTAGTTGCTGCATGTGGATGTGTATGTGCCCCTGCTGGCCCACCTTAGCTGACCGTATCGAGGTTGAAGGGCCGAAACGGGATGATGCTGAGGACCTCGACTGAGGACCCAGTCAAGGCGGCACACTTGTGACCAGATGTGTTTTGAACTTATAGTTATATATGTATATATATATATATATATATACATATATATATATACACACACACACACACACACACACACACACACACACACACACACACACACACACACACACACACACACACACACACACACACACACACACACACACACACACACATGATTCTTTATCTCGAGCTGGAATAATAACCGATACGAGTGGAACTTGTATTTCGAAGGGTGACCATATAAATTAGCATTATATTTATAGAAAGTATATTTGTGAGAATCATTCCATACATCAGAATAAAGGAATACATCATGAGAAAGACATCAATCATCATAACATAAGAACCACAGCAGAGAAACCACCAAAACGAAGCATCCAAACTGAAACTCACTGGACAATCCACGCGCGATCCCAACGAAGGCCGCAATCTCGTCTCAGATGTTCAGACGTTGTTTGAAATGACGGAGTTTGCAGATCTCAACGGATGCAGTAACACTAGCGCTAACAACAAACAAATACCGAACATACCATGAGCGATCAAGGTAAGAATACAATCAAAATCACACACCTCAACGATGTGTAACTGTTAAAGTTACTGCTGCGTAATACACCGCCATGGCCATAATTCAGTGACTCAAAACAAACAAAACACAATAAATAAGAAAACGTCAATGCACGTCAAAAACATAAGAGTTCAAATAGTGTTTCTCACCAATGTGTTGGCTGACATCATCATAACCCATGTTTTTTGCCATTAATTTAGTGTAATGATATAGTGTGGTGGGTGGAGGTGCAGTATCCTGGATTATGCATTATGTTTGCCAAGCTTGCATTTGTTATTGTTTTATTTCAATGGCAGTAGTATTTCCGTCATAATATCGACAGTTGAAATATAATTTATCTTTTTACCTTTGTCTTGTAAATGATATTAACCAATCCAATTCCTGAAAAGTGTGACCATCCCATGATCATTGCACGTCGTATTAATAATAATATGCGAATCAACTTTCGTACGAGTCCTGGAGTGTGTTCCATTAACATCTAGAGAGCTCATGGAACATAACTCCCTGCACACTCATGTTCGAGTACAGTATGTACAGTACTTCAATTTTAATAAAATAATGATTTTAAAGATCGTTTTTAAAATCCGGAAGTTTAGCGCTACTGAAGCAGTCTTGTACTTAGTTATACACCTCCCGTACACACAAAGAAGACGTTGTCACAGCTGAGGAGATAAAGGATTTATTTATCACCACAGAACGCAGCGTCAATCGCCACCGTACAGAGCCATATCGACGGCCTCTTCTTCATGGCATCACCCACACCTCTCACATGGCACGCCCTATCATGCTATATATTTTTATATTCACTCTGTGGCGGAGTGATGGTTTGTGGCGCTCGGGGCGAAGGTAAAAAATATCGCCCCCTGCACGCAAAGACATAATCAGAAATTCCTATTGGGGGGGGGGGGGGGGGGGCGAAAGAGCTCAAAGCTTCCCCAGCGGGCTCAGCAGCAGAGCCCTGGAATCTGTTCAAAATGAGAATAGATAGAGTTATGATCTTTTGGCTCATTAAAAACAAAGAATCCGGAAGAATTCCTGTGTTTCTATACACAGGCCATGTTAAGGGCCACAGAGCAGTTTAATAGGTCCTTCGATGGCATGGTATTCCTATTGCAAAATAAACAAGAGCAATCAGATCAAACTTCATCTTGATCGGATGAAGTTTCGTACTTGTCCAATTATGACGTAATGAAGGCACCTATGACATCATTAACAAATGTTATTTCCCCATGAAGCGTTCTTTGCAATGAAGCATGTCTCAATTTTTTTTCTCTGCAGCACTTTAGGAGATATAGAGGAGCAAAACGTTGTTTTTCCAAGATGGCGCCTGTACCACGTGACCTATGACGTCATAATTATTGAACATATCCTTCAGGAGGTGGTGTACCTTTGGTGAAAATTTCCTGTCAATCAGACCAACGGTTGCAGAGAAAAGCATACTTATTCTGTGCGGACAAACAGACAGACACAAATGCAATACCCTCTCCTCTAGCGAGGGTAATAACAAAAACAAAGATAACATTGTAACAAAGCATTTATTAATACTAATAATATTAACAACAAGAATAATATTCGTACCATTTGGCAATAATAAAACGAACATATAATCCCCACCCTAGTCCAAGCAGACCTGGGCTTGGTGAAAGGTAAACTAATGGTGAAACAGTATAGCAGGCAGGTATGCGACAAGACCATCAACAAAAACTACATCAAACATACATGCAGCAAGGTGTGGTATTTCTATGGCCAAGACTCCCAGAGACTAGAGCTGATGAGACAGAGCAGCAGAGGAAGGAAAGGAAGTTGCAGAACTCACTTGACACGTGATCCTGGCCTCAATGATTTTTTTTGGAAAAAGATCGAGGCTCGGGTAAGAGCTAACATTAATCACACGAGGGCATGCCCGTACTATATATATATCTAAAATTATATCCCCCCCCTCTATTTACATGAAATGGTTTGGTCCATTCGCAATTCCAAAGCGAACGGCTTGCGAGTACGGTGGCAATCCCCCCCCTCTATTGCGAGTACGGTGACAATCCCCCCCCTCTATTTACATGAAATGGTTTGGTCCAAAGCGAACGGCTTGCGGAGTTTGGGAAAGAAATCGCCATAGCTCGGTAACTACTTCTCCGATTAATATGAAACCTTGAAAAGGCACATCCTCGGGTCCCCAGCAATATACCTGGCAAGTTTCAAGTATATCGGACCCGTGGTTGTCGAGAAACAGCGGTCACAGCCAAACAAACACACAGACACACAGACACACACACACAGACACACACACACACAGAGATTACTGGAATTATAGATAGATAAATACAAACTGACACAAAAAAACATATGATAAAGGGAGGGGGAGACAAGAGGGGGAGAGAGAGGGAAGCACAAGTACAACAGTAGAGAACAGGGACATCGGGAGATCTGTGGGAGGGAGAGGGCTTGTGGGGGTGGGGAATGGGAAGGGGGTGGTGGGAAAGGCAAAAAAAAAACACATGGACACTGCTCGGACTTCAACGAAAGAAGTCGGTATTTCAAAAAAGTGGATTTGGGGTGAATAAATGGGGGTAGAAAAGATCAAGGTTTTGGATGGGGGAAGGCATGATGACATGGGGGAAGGGGAAGACTTGGGGGAAGACTGGCATGATGACAATTGAAATCATCACATAAGCGGGGGTTTGGGACGCAAAACACAGGGAAGATAAGAGATGGTGGTGAACAGCTGTTTTAAAGACCTGGAGGGAGGAGTGGGATTGAAGTGAGTGAAGGAGTTTGTTCCAGAGGCGGGAGAAGCGAAATGAAGGAGCGAAGGTGAGCAGAGAGTCTTGATTTTGGCAGTTTAACCATAAGATGGTTGCTGGCAGAACTTGTGCGACCTGTACGAATATTTGGGGGACAGAGCACAGACAGGGCTGGGGGAGCTTGGCCGGAGAGGAGTCGGGAGAAGACAGAAAGACCATCAACCTGCCTGCGGTGAGGGAGTGAAAGGCCCTCGGAGTTAGCTTCATCGCGGGAGATTCCAATGATTCTGAAAGCTTTGGTTTATTTCAGGGCAACTGCCTCTCCACAAGATTCAGTGTACCATGGACGGCAGGAATGGTATGACAACTGAACAGCGTGAAGCCGAGCTAGGTGAGACAGAAGCACCAGCCCAGAGGGGAGAGCAGTATTCCATTGAACTGCATATGAAATCCTTGCATGTGGTGAGGAGCTCAGATGTGTCAAGGAAGGACTTCACACGACGGAGGACGCCCAGTCGGCGACTGGCTTTGGAGGCCAGCTTGTAAATGTGGTTTTCCCTGGAAAGATCATGGCAGATAGTGACACCCAAAAGCGTGAGTGACAGAACTTCTTGGAGGATTGTTCAGAAAGTAGATGGGAGGGTTGTTCAGTTGGTCTTTTCGGAAAGACATAGTGAGAGTGTGATATTTGACAGGAATGAAAGACATGTTGCACTTGTTTGACCTGTCTGTGATTTTGTCCAGGTCTGCAGAGAGTGAGGAGGCTGCAGATTGCCGATCTGAGGGATGAGGAATGCAGCGGCAGAGAGTGGAGTCATCAGCAAAGCGATAGAGAGGATTTTCCAGAGAGTCGGAGAGATCATTGATATATAACCACCTTTAGAGGCCATTTTTCCCCGCAAAGCGGGGGTTGGCCTTTTTCGGGGACCGTGGTTGTTGTTGTTTTTTGGTCCCCTTTTTGAAGCAATGTTTTACGGCCGGATGCCCTTCCTGACGCCAACCCTTTTTGCCGCCTTTAACGACAAACAGGGAATTCCCAGTGGACTGGTACTCAATTTGCCGACCTCGGAAGGATGACAGGCTGAGTCAACCCCCCTGGCGTTAATTCAGCGATCGACCGGGATTCGAACCCAGGATCCTAGGATCCTAAGCCGGCACCCTAGCCGCTAGCCCAACACCAGGGAGAGATCATTGATGAAGACCAGAAAAAGTACAGGGCCCAGAACACTGCCTTGGGGAACTCCAGCCTGAACAGGCAGGGGAGATGAGAGAAACCCATTCAGGGCCACACGTTGACGACAACCAGAGAGGAAGTCCGCAAGCCATGCGTGGAGATTTACATGGATACCATAGGAGGAGAGTTTGGTGAGCAGAGCGGGGTGCCAGACCGTATCAAAGGCATGTGATATCTCAAGGGAGACAGCTCTAATTTCCTGTTTGACAATGAGGACCTCCATCCATTGTTGAGACAGCAGAAGCAGCATGTCCAGAGTGGAGTGACCTGGTCTGAAACCAAATTGATGATCAGAGATCAAGCCATTGGAGAAGAGGAAGGATTTGATATCCGAAGAAATGATGGATTCCATGACTTTGCTGATAATCGGGAGCAGGCTGATTGGTCTGTAGTTGCAAGGATCTGTTTCTGCACCTTTTTTGTGTTAAGCGGTAATGTTGGCTGATTTCCAAGCTGTTGGCAGATGACCTTGAGCAAAATAGAGGGTGAAGAGAACAGAGAGAGGGTGAGATAGAATGGCAGAGCAGGATTTTAGGACCCGTGGGCTGATGCCGTCTGGTCCAATTGCAGAATCAGAGTCGAAGATTGACACAAACTTCTCCACCTTGTCAGGAGAGAAGGACACAGAGTCCAGGAGCAGCTAGGTACGACTGGGTACGGTGGGTACAGAGAGAGAGAGAGAGAGACGGGTTTGGGACGCAAAATTTTGAGGCAAACACAGAGTTGAGGCATCCAGATTTTTCACGTGCAGATTCAGCTGTGTAGCTGTTTGAAGTAAGAGAGGACATGGAGGGGGAACAAACACCAGAAACAGATTTGACCAGATGCTGCCAGGATTTTAAAGAGGGAGACAGGTTTGAGAGTTCAGTCTTGAGAGTAGAGGGATATTGTTTCCTGGCTCTCTTGAGGGTGGACACACACTTGTTCCGAGCTTGGCGGAAGGAACTGAGATTGCCTTCCGTTGGTTTCGCCTTCCAGGAGGCGAGGGCAAGTTGTTTCAGGGCAACTGCCTCACTACAAGATTCAGTGCACCATGGACGGGAGGAAGGGTATGACAACTGAAGATGAGATGGGATAAATCTGTGCATGAGAGAGAGAGAGAGAGCAATTTATTTTGGAAGAATTTCCCAGGATGAGTTGATGTCAGAGGCAGTAGAGATGGGAGACCAGGCCAGATAATTGATGGCTGCTTGAAGACCGTGCCAGTTGGCCTGAGTGAAATGCCAGACTCGTCGACGCTGAGGAGGCTCTCTGAGAATGGCCACAGAGATGTCCACTTTAAGAAGCATATGGTTAGATGAACTGATTGGAGCAGAAGAAGAGCAGCAGACATTTGCAGGGAGGTTTCTCCTAACCAAGTCCAGAAGGGAAGATGCTCCGTTGACTGAGATCTGGGTCGGGAAATTGACAGATTGTGTCAGTCTCAATGAGTCGCAGAAGATCTTTGCTGAGGAGCCATGGCTGGTGAGAGAGGTACTCACACCCAGCCAACTGGCATGATGACAATTGAAATCATCACATAAGCGGGGGAGAGAGTTGGGATGAGTAGATAGAAGTTGGAGCATGTTATCAGACAGCGAGATGTACAGTCACGTGAAAAAGTAAGTGCACCCCATGTAAAGTTTTGACTTTTTCAACATATTTCAACATACAGCTATCTGATCTTCATTTCAACAATATTGATAGACAAAGGCGATATAATATAACAAATATCATGAAACATTTACATTTTGTAGTCCATTGTATAATTTAAATAAACATAAATGCAAATTTCACATGTGGAAAAAGTAAGTACACCCTGGGCTCTAATAGGTGGTATTGCCCCCTTTGGCAGAAACAACCTCAAGTAGGTGTTTCTTATAACTGTCTACCAGTCTCTGACATCGACTGGGAGAAATTTTTGCCCACTCCTCCATCCAGAATTCTTTCAGCTGTGCGATGTTTGAGGGGTTTCTTGCATGCACAGCTTGTTTCAAATCCCCCCACATCTCAATGGGATTTAGATCCGGGCTTTGACTTGGCCATTCCAGAACCCCCCATTTCTTTCTTTTCAGCCATTCCTTGGTGGATTTACTGGTATGTTTAGGGTCATTGTCATGTTGCAAGGTCCACCTTCGGTTGAGCTTTCAACTCTCCGACAGATGGCCTCACATTATCCTCAAGCACCCTCTGGTACAATGAATAATTCATAATGGGTTATATGATGGTGAGCTGCCCAGGCCCTGATGCAGCAAAGCTGCCCCAAACCATAATATTTCCACCACCATGCTTTACAGTTGGTATCAGGTTCTTATGGTCAAATGCTGCCTTTGGTTTTCGCCAAACATGTCTTCTGGTACTGTGGCCAAATCGCTCTACCTTTGTTTCATCTGTCCAGAGCACATTGTTCCAGAAGTTCTGGTCTTTGCCTAGGTGTTCATTGGCAAACTTTAGTCTTGCCCTGATGTTCTTTCTGGACAGCAAAAGTTTCCTCCTGGCACACCTCCCAAATAGATCAAATTTGTGCAGCCTCTTTCTAATGGTCGACTCGTGCACTTTGACATCAACAGTGGCAAGAGCTACCTGTAGGTCCCTTGATGACATTCTGGGGTTCTTCGAGACTTCTTTCAGCATCTTGCGGTCTGCTCTCGGGCTGAACTTGCTGGGGCAGCCTGGCCTGAACAAGTTGGCAGTTGTTTGGAATCTCCTCCACTTGAAGATGATCTTCCGGGCAGTCGAATGATTGATTTCAAATTGTTTGGAGATCTTTTAAAATCCCTTCCCAGACTCGTAGGCATCTATAACCTTCTTTCTGAAGGCCTCAGAGAGCTCTTTTGATCTTGGCATGGTGACGCCGCACACTTCAACAACAAAGAGCAAACCAAACTACATATCTGAGGTTTAAATACGACAGGTTCCTCCAATAGCCTCTCTAACGATGTTCTAATCATTTGCCCCTGAGCTGGTGCACCTGATTCTAATTTTAGGTATTTGAAGTAGTGATAAATGTAGGGGTGTACTTACTTTTTCCACATGCGAAATTTGCATTTATGTTTATTTAAATTATACAATGGACTACAAAATGTAAATGTTTCATGATATTTGTTATATTATATCACCTTTATCTATCAATATTGTTGAAATGAAGATCAAATAGCTGTTTGTTGAAATATGTTGAAAAAGTCAAAACTTTACATGGGGTGTACTTACTTTTTCACGTGACTGTAGATGGAGTCATCACTGTTTGGTGGACGGTACAACACACATATGAACAAAAGGTGGGAGCGAAGGGGAAGTCGGAGCCAGAGGTACTCCACGGGGTGAGGTGGAGAAAGCGCAGTGCAGGGAGAGTGAGGAAGAGAGTTTTTGATAAAGATAGCAACCCCACCTCCAGGACGAGGCTCAGGTCTATCATATCGGAGGAGGGAGTAACCAGGGAGAGATATTGAGGAATCAGAGACATGTTGAAGGAGGAAAGTTTCTGTTAAGCAGATCACGTCTGGTTTGTCAGAAGCAACCTGTATGGAGAGATCATTCAGGTTTGAGTGAAGGCGCTGGATGTTTTTGGTCCACACCGTTAAGGTCGACGGGGGAGCATTGGATACAGGACAGGGAAGGGGAGGGGAAGGGTAAGATGAGGAAGAGGAGGAGGAGGAGGAGGTAGGGAGAGCTGTTGATAGTGTGTCAGAGATTTCAGAAGGGCTAGGAGGAAGGGAAGGATGAGGACAAAAAGGTTTGATGGTGATTGGGTGAGGCACAATGACGTGTTGTTTGAGGGTGGGCAAAGCGAGGAAGAAGGTTGGAGAGATGGAGGTGAGAGTTGGAAGGGAGAGGGAGCTTTGAGGAGGAGGGGTGAGAGGGAGAATTGGAGAAAAAAGGAGGGTGGAGATTTGAAGGGGAGGGGTGAGGAGGGAGTTTAGAAGGGGAGGGGCAAGGGGTGGAGTTTAGAAGGGGAGGGGCAAGGGGGGAGTTTAGGAGGGGATGGGTGAGGGGGTGTTGAGGAGGGGAAGGGCGCGTTTGGATTTTAGAAAGTGTTGGACGATTAATGGAAAATGAACATTTATTGCAAAATGAGTTTCTTGTGATTTTCGGGTCAGAGATCCGTTTGAAAACGTTGGAGGAGGGGTGGAATGCAGGTGAGTTTCGGGAATGTAGGAAGGAAGAACTGTAAGAGACTGAATCTTTATTTGAAATGAAGAGATTTGGTGAGCAAATCAAAAGCAACCTTTTAAAGAAGCAGAAAAGTGTGATACAATATACAACAGAACACAACACTTCAGGGGAAAGTTTAAACATTTTAAAACTAAACCGTGAAAACTATCTGGGAAAATTCCCTGAATGAGGGCATGAAGGATTCCTAAGGGGGATTAATGATTCCAGCACAGGTTCAGAAGCAGGAACAGAAGAAGAGATTGACAGCCAGGAAAGCAGAGAACGAAGGAACAGGGAGGTGTATAAGCAAATGTGTTAGTACGGGAGGAGAGGCCTGTTGTAAAAATCAGAGTTACAACATTGGCTCAGTTCATGAGTTTAATCTCAATCAATCCCTTGCAATACCTGTAAAGAGAACCAGCGAACATCATATCAATATTCAGCATGCATCTGAATCAGTAATGGGTTTACAGATGAGCACAAGCAAGCCTTAAACAAAGTGGCGGTACGTACCATCTATTTATGCACCTACGTCGCATACAGTAAATGTCTCAGGAAATGATCATTGTGCTGAATGACTGAGTTCTTATAACGGCCGCGTAGTGGACAGAAGTCACATAACACCTGGGTTCAGACAGACAGAATTTCACGACATTCTCCCCGGCGTTAAAACTACACTACCCCGAGGGGTGAAAAGCAAGCAGAATAGCAGTATAGAAAATGTCAGTTAGCAAAGGGGTACAGAGAGAAGCAATTCATGTCAGTCCCAGCCGTAGCGATCGGGGCGGCGAATTTCTCTTCCGGCGCGTGTTCGATAAGCATCGGGAGCTTCAACCGCAAGACCGAATTCCCCCACGTCGGGATAACCGCCTATCTCGGGAGACGGCGGCGGCACCTCAGGGCCTACCGGGTCGGCGTGTGCGGGAACGGAGTTGACAGTGAATTCCCCATCAACGGGTCCCCCAGGCTGAGTTCCGGCTGACCGGTATCCCTGCACGGAGCAAGATGACGCACCGAGACTATAGACTCGCATCCATT
Organism: Myxine glutinosa; assembly: GCF_964187855.1. Classification (NCBI taxonomy): domain Eukaryota; kingdom Metazoa; phylum Chordata; class Myxini; order Myxiniformes; family Myxinidae; genus Myxine; species Myxine glutinosa. The sequence goes on along the minus strand of NC_136273.1, from coordinate 50,702,852 downwards.
TGGTAGCAGCACTCGAGCGTGCTTGGGATTGGCTTGGAGCCCGGCTAGCCAGCCCAGCAAAGGTCGAACAGCACCAGAACGGCGCGAGTAACGAAACAGACGATCATGAGGAGTTTGATTAGTAGCGGTGCACAATAAAGTCCTGAGCGAGTTTGAAGCCCCGTGTACCATCCAGGTCCATCGGTCCGGTCCTAGTCCGCGAGACTTAAGGCCCAGAGTAATGGCCTTCCATATAATGCCATTAAATCTTTCCACCTGACCGTTCGCCTGTGGCCTGTACGGGGTAGTATAGCTGAAGCTATATTGCGCTGGAGCAAAAAGGTCCTCACATCCTGGGACAGAAACACAGCACCTCGATCAGTGTGTATGTAAGCCGGATTCCCGAACATGGAGAACAAAATCTGCAGACACCGGATAACCATCGCAGCGGACATATCACTACACAGGAAAGCAAAAGGTAATCTGGAGAACTCGTCAACTATCGTAAGGAGATAGCGAGAGCTACCCGAGGCCGGTAGGCTAGGACTAGCAGGTAGACACGAAGCCGGTAGAGGCCCTTTGAAGTCCATTGCCAATCTCTCCCACGGCCGAGTAGCCTGAATCAGCGTACCCATCGGTGGTTTGTAGAAACGAGGTTTGAGTTCAGCACAAACGGAACAAGAGTGACATAGCTGCCGAATGTCCTCAACTGAGTAGGGCAAATTGCAACTTTGCACATAATGAGCTAAACGCGTCACTCCGGGATGGCACAATGTTTCATGAAGAACATGCATATCCTCAAAGGAGGTGAGACTCGCACACACCGCAGGTCATGATAATGCGTCTGCGGTGAGATTATCCCGCCCTGGGCGATACTTAATAGTGTAGCAAAAATCGGCTAAGTTTAATGCGTTGGGCATGGTGCGTGTCATACATGAAAGCGACACTTTGCTGATCAGTAATGACTTCAAAATGTTTGCCAAGAAAATATGCTCTCCAACGCCTAATAGACTCAACGATGGCGTACGCTTCCTTCTCGACAGACGAGTGACGTTTCTCTGCGGAGGAGAGTCCTTGAAAAGAAGGCCACAGGTCGCCCCCCTTGAGAGAGCGTAGCAGCTATCACGTGGTCCGACGCATCGCTTTCCAAAACAAAGGGCTGGCTGTCATCGATAAACGACACAGCGGCGCCAGCTATGTCGGACTTCAGGCCATAGAAAGCGGCCTTGGCGGCATGACCCATGGGGAACACTTTGCAATCGACAAGTAGGCGGAGCTTCTCAGAAAAATTTTGGACACACTTGGAATAATGTGCAAATAGTCCGAGGGCACGCTTCAACGAAGCGCGATCATGTGGCGGGGCCATGTCGAGCAAGGGTCGCAGTCGCTCCTTGTCTGGAGTGATAGTGCCCTGGGTCACGGTGTACCCCAGGAGATCTATCGTTCGGGCGGAATAGCGACATTTAGCCTCATTCAGAGTCAGCCGATACTTGCGCGCAATCTGGAGGAAACGCTGCAAATTAGCATCATGCTGAGCCTGATCGTACCCACAAACCGTTAGATTGTCCAGGTAAACAAAGACATCGGTTAAGTGTTCCTTAGCGATTACGTCATCTATGGCCCTTTGAAAGCATGACACCCCATTTGTGACCCCAAAAGGCAATCGAGTGAACTGGTATAACCTCTGTCCGGATTCAAACCCGGTGTAGATGCGATCGGCCTCCGCAATTGGGATCTGATGATACGCGCTTCAGAGATCTAATGTACTGTATATCGAGTACTGTGCCACCTGCCTGCCGAACCAGGGAATCTAATCCCGGGAGTGGGTAGGCGTCCAATTGCGTAAACCGATTAATCGTCTGCGAGTAGTCGATTACTATGCGTTTGCGATGATTGTCGGTCCGATTGTCGCTTCCCCAGATCTGTGCCTCGACACAATCCTGTCTCTGAGCTCTGCAGGCAGTTCCTTCAACATCATAGCTTGGTTTTTTTTGCTCTGATATGCATTGTCAGCTGTGAGACCTTATATAGACAGGTGTGTATCTTTCCAAATCATGTCCAATCAATTGAATTTTCCACAGGTGGACTCCAATCAAGGTGTAGAACATCTCAAAGATGATCAAGAGAAATGGGAGGCACCTGAGATAAATTTCAAGTGTCATAGTAAAGGGTATAACCCTGGTGTTGGGCTAGCGGCTAGGGTGCCGGCTTAGGATCCTAGGATCCTGGGTTCGAATCCCGGTCGATCGCTGAATTAACACCAGGGGGGTTGACTCAGCCTGTCATCCTTCCGAGGTCGGCAAATTGAGTACCAGTTCACTGGTAATTCCCTGTTTGTCGTTAAAGGCGGCAAAAAGGGTTGGCGTCAGGAAGGGCATCCGGCCGTAAAACATTGCTTCAAAAAGGGGACCAAAAAACAACAACAACCACGGTTCCCGAAAAAGGCCAACCCCCGCTTTGCGGGGAAAAATGGCCTCTAAAGGTGGTTATTTTTTTAAAATTTATAGTAAAGGGTATGAATACTTATGTCAATGTGATATTTCAGTTTTTTTTCTTTTTAATAAATCTGCAAAACTTTCTAAAATCCTGTTTTCTCTTTGTCATTATGGGGTATTAAGTGAAGATTGATGAGGGAAAAAATTAATTTAAACTATTTCAGCATAAAGCTGCAACATAACAAAATGTGAAAAAGGTGAAGGGGTCTGAATACTTTCTGAATGCACTGTATTCCGGGTCATCAGGTGCAACTGCCAGACCGACTGCAACAGCTTGATGAGCATTCTTGAGGGAAATACCATGGGCATAGAAAAGGTCCCTATATGTGGTACTAGCTGAGGTACCCGGCTTCGCCCGGGTTGAATAAGAATAAGACAAATATATGATGAAAAGAACATGTATATTTTAGAGCAATATCACAGTACATTTCCTACATGACGTTTTGTCAATTTTCAATTTCTCAAAACCTCTTGGTATACAACATTTCTGGTTTTCTTACTTGGTGCCAAGACATAAAGATTGCTTGGTGTTCCAACCCTCGAGCAGCCCACGTACAGCTGTGACCATGAGCAAACACTTGTTCTGTGAAGTTCAGGCCTACAACCTTCATCGATTGCCCCTGCGCCTTGTTGATGGACATAGCAAACCATAGCCTGATGGGGAACTGATTCCTCTTGAAGGAGAATGGAAGGTCAGGTGGAATAAGTGGTATCCTTGGAATGAATACTTTCTCTCCTCTGTATTGTCCTGAGAGGATGGTTGCGTCTAGGACATGCGGCATCATTTGCTGGATTGTCAATCGTGTTCCATTACACAGCTTTGGTGGATGAAGATTCCTTAGAAGCATGATTGGTGCTCCCACCTTGAGAATCAACCTGTGTGTTGGGAGTCCTTGAGGCTGAAGACTGTTGAGAAACTCAGTTGGGAAGTTTACTGCCTGATCTTCATCTGTCACTTTGTCAAGAGAATCATAATGTCTTTCATGACCGGGAAGTTGGTGGAGGAGCAAATTGTTGATCTCTTGAACAGCATTGTTCTTGGGGGCCAAAATGGCTCTTTCGGCAAGCCATGATGAGTCCTGGAACTGGGTCTCCATATTGGGAAAGACCTTTTTGATCAAGTCATCTTTTGTTTCAACAAACTGTCCAAATGGTAGAAATATTTGTTCTGATGCATCTTGAGGGTATAGGCCATTGCCAACTTTCAAAAGCTGGCTTGAGAACGCCCCTGCAGTGTTGTCACCAAGAAGGTGGACTCTCATGTTTGTATTCAGGGTAAGTCTTTGCACATGTGGCCAGAGGAGATAAGAAGACTTGATACAGGGCCTTGACTTGATCTGCTCTTGTGCCCCGTTGGATGACTGGGAGAGTCTGACAAAAGTCTCCAGCCAGAACAGTTGTCACACCACCCATGATTTTCTTGTTGTTGCGAATATCTTGGAGTGTTCTGTTCACTGCTTCGAATGCCTGCTTGTGGTTCATAGTAGCCTCATCCCAGATAATGATTTTGCACTGTTGAAGGATCTTGGCTTTTGCTGAATTCTTGCTAATGTTGCAGGTTGGGGTGTCTTGCTTGGTCAAATCCAAAGGCAGTTTGAAAGTTGAATGTGCTGTCCTTCCTCCTTCAAGAAGTGTAGCTGAAATTCCACTTGAGGCCACAGCCAGAGCAATTTCCGACTTTTGACGAACCTTGGCCAGGATGATATTAATGAGGAATGTTTTTCCTGTCCCACCAGGAGCATCGAGGAAGAATATCTTGCCAGCATCATCATCAACACTCTTCAGGATAGAAGTAAAGGCTTGCTGTTGGTCCTCAACCATTCTTGGGACATTCTGCTCTACAAATGTGGTCAGCTCTTCCATGTTGTAGTTTGTTTCCCTCAGAAGCTCCTGAGCCATTCCCTCAATGCAGACAGTAGGGATGGTGTTGGATGGGTGTTGAGCTGTGCTCGGCTTCCGTCAGACGTGACACTTTGCATTCAGGCCAAAGCATTGAATTTTCGTCTCATCAGACCACAGAATCATTTGCCTCATGCTCCCAGAGTCTTTCATAAGCCCTTTTTCAAACTCCAGGTGTGCTGTCATGTGCCTTTTTCTCAGGAGTGGCGTAACCAAAAAAATATTTCCAACAGTTGAAATAATTATTGTTTCCAACAGTTGAAATTTAATGGCATTCGAATTCGAATAAAATCTCAACAACAAAAAAAAACCGTTTATTCGTTCTTGGCGCGAAAAAATGGCGCGCATTTTGTCATTATGTGCGACTTTACGTCACTCCTACGGAAGTGAAAACATTTGTTTTCCTTAAAAATATATTTAAAATAAATAAAATAGTACATAAATTAACAATAAAAGAAGCTAAAAAACAATTTAAAATACAATAAAAAGCACATTAAAAATATATAAATATGTACGTACAGTATACTGTACGTACGCGCAACTGCCCATTCTCATTCAAAACAGAGGCGACGTACAGTATTCCCTTACTGTGTCTGTGTTAGCCATGGGTCCGAAGAAGGATAATGCTAGTGTTTCCAAGCGTAATGTGGTTACGATGGACGATAAGTTAAATCTGATTAAAAGGTATGGAAAAGGTGGAAAAGTGTCGGTGATAGCGCATAGACCTTATCGCGAATCGGAACCGCAATGCGTCATGGGATCGGAAAGGGGCAATAGCGCCGCCACAAACTACACCATGGAATTTCTGCTGGCCCGGTTTTTTAAACCATTGATATTAAAATAAAACGTAGCCTATAACCACCGGAATTTTATGCTGATTCCGAATCTGTGTCTAAAACTTTTCTCCGATGTGTAGTTCTTGAGTTATAAGCAGACATCCAGACAGACAGACAGACACTCCTCCTTTATATATAGAGATGTGCCATGTGGCAAACTCTAGAGATGAAGGGGCATTCCATAGCTTGTAGAAAATGCCAAAGAATAAAGAAGAGCCATTCAAAAAATCTCATGTGCATGCTGGACTACCTTTGTGTTCTTAGGAGGAACCAAGTAATGCTCTAGAAAAGTTCATATGAAGGGGCGCCAGTTTGATTCATGCACCTGCATGAAGAAGTAAATGTATTATATTTGCCAGATGTCGGGCACCCCTTCATGTGAACTTTTCTAGAGAATTACTTCGTGTGGAAGTCTAGATCTTTACTTGTAATTGGTTGAGATTGGTGAGTGAACAGGTGGTTCAGAGAATGTCAGGAATTTGGACCTTGGGAACACGAAGATGAGCAAAACCTGGAAATCTCTTGTTCACCTTGTCACAGCCCCGGGCTAGAGCACATTCCTAGGCTTTCACTATTGTGAAGCAAATGTAGGATTGGAGAAACTCCCAGCGGGAGGGGATGGTTGTCAACGCCTGGGGGGGCGAGCTGGTGCCGGTGAGGCGAGCATGGGTGACCGAGCAACGTTTGCGGAGAAGGGATTAAAATTAGCGCAGGGAGGATTAACACGGCTGTGCCCATAAAAACGTGAACATTTCTTGGACTTGTCAGACTTGCCAGCAGAACCTTTGACGAACGGAACGAGTACGGAACGAGAACAGCGCTGCGCAGAGGACCGGCCAAAGGAGAAGAACCAACGACTTGAATTACCAAATTCGTTTAGTTATTATAGTTCCTTATTATTTTGAAACAAGTGACATTAATTATAATAAATCTTTACTTTGTAAAACTGTCTCAGTCATTGGAGTCTCCTGAGTCTTCTCAACATTCTCCTACAATTTGGTGGCTACCGTACGAGGATCAATTGAACCATCGACTTGGACAAGGTCATTCTAAAAGGTAAGTGTGGGTTCCTTGTCGATTGTCCATTATGATGTACGAACCTGTGTTTAGTTATTTTGTATATATATGGAGGAGGTGGTGTCTGGGAGTCTCCACAATGCACTATTGGTGCACGAAAGCCCTCAGAAGGAAGATACAGATGAGACCCTTTGGCCCCGGTGCTGTGTAATTAGTACACAAAGATCCATTTGAGTTGGTCTAGGGTGCTGTGTAAACCACAAAAGAACCATTTTTTGAGCTGGACTCCCGGTGCTGTGGACCTATTTACACAAAGAACCATTTCTGTACGATTTTTATAATTTTTTTTTGGTCGACCTTGTATATAATAAGATATGTAACGATTTAACGATGTAACGTTGTCCGGGTAACGTCCTACAAAATGTCTGCTCGTTCTTTTTTTGTCGTAATCCTGTTGAATTCTCATTACAATACGGAATTTAGTACGCTGTGTAAGTGATAGAGATCCTCGATGGCGAATCAGGAATAGTGAATGAGCGAACAAAATCACGGATGGTACATCGGCGACAACGATTTTCTAGCGATTATCCGAGTTTAACGACTTTTTTTGTAAATACGTTTTTTTCTGCGCTTTTTAATTAATGCGCCAGTTCCGACACGCACCGCTGATAAATGCGCCACTGATGAGCGCGAAGCGCGGGCTGTGAGACGCGTGTCTGTGTGTTTGCCTGCATTCACTTGGGTAATTGGGACCGTGTTTGCAAGGATGCGTACGTCATACGCTGGTTATTAAAAGCCTTTTACTGGGAACAAATCGACCCATGAGTGCACCATGGGGCGATTTGTTTGCGAGTTCTGTAAGGCTCGTACACTCGTACACCCGTTTACACTTGTACAATCATTTACACTTGTTTAGCACTTGCAACGTACCTTTGAGTTGCCCGCTCAAATGGTAGAGGACTCGCTCGGCGTGCGAGAGGCGGCAGGAAATGGAGATATATATATATATTTTCTCTCCTTCCAATTTGTGGTATCGCGACAAATCGGCTTATATCTTTGGAACGGCTAGTTGGATTTAGACAAATTAAACGAAATTGTGTCGGACGAAAACCGTAGGTCCAAGGTAAGAGAAAAAAAAAAAGGGTGCAGGAGAGGAAAAAAAAAAATTCCCGCCAATTTTTCCCACCATTTCTTATAACACCTAAAACTCGTTCGATTAACATATAAATTAATGACAGACAACGCCATCTGATGCCGGTCCAGAATTATTGTGAAAGATGGCGATTGGATGAAAATTGCATACCGACGCCCCCAGGGTAAGATCGAACATTTTTTACAAAAAATCCGTCACAGGAAAATCTCCTCATTGTCCCTCATTTCCATTTCGGCTACCTGTGCTGCTACCTGTCTCTTCCTCCCGCTCCTTCTCCCTCCAGTTCCCATTGGCGGACGTTTTGCGGGAAGCTTCCAGGAAGCAAAGCCAGTGCTTTTGTTTTTTGTGTTTTTTCCTGTGCTTCAATGTGACACCGCACCTTTCCTATGCCATCTCCAGGCATTGCAAATCGTCATTGCTGGGCACCGAAAGGGGCTCTGGAAGTGACGCATGCTGAAAGGGAGTACTCAGTTTTCACTCGCGGTGTTGGTTTAATTTCTTTCTTGTTTGTTTGTTTGTTTTCAGTTAATTGTTGTTGAAGATGAGTTTTACACTGCACTCACAAAGCGAAAAGCAGGGTTAAATGATCGTTTGCATGCGTACGTGCGTGTCTGCATTTTTGTACACTGTGCTTTCCTATGCCATCTCCAGGCATTGCAAACTTGCAACTCTAGGCGTCGTCATTGCTGGGAACCGAAGGGGGCTCGGCAGTGACGCATGCTGAAAGGGAACTCAGTTTTCACTCTGGTTACCTCTGCCACTAAAGTTGGATGGAGGTTATGTTTTCACCACTGTCTGTCTGTCTGTCCGTTTATCAACAAGATATCTCAAAGTTGTGGACGGATTTGGACGAAACTTGGTGGACCGGTTGGGTGTCTGACAAGGATGATTTGATCCGATTTTGGTAAAGATCTAAATATGGATTCGGCTACAATAATTATTTAATAATTAGCGATTAATGAAGTACTTATTTAATCAATCAAATTTCCTTTCTCTTCGGTCCATTAACTCAGGCACCTTTTGAGTTAGGAAGCTGATATTTGGACATGACAGTGACCAAGTGGCTATCAAGGATATTTTGATTTATTGATTAATCATTTAATCAATTAATTATTTAATTTTTATAAATGACTTATTTAATTAAATTCCTAAAACATATCTTCGGACGAAGCACTTGTGGATTGGTTATGCTATCAGCCAATTGATTTTTTTTTTAAAGAAAAAAATTTGTGATGATCTTTTATTGAGTTTAATTATACAATTAATCAATCAATTAGCACACACCTCTCCCTCTAAATGCAGCCTCTGAGGCGCCCCGGCAATGCCGCGCTGTAGGATATTTAATTATTTGGCATGGGGGCGATGTACTTTGAATGTATCTGTACTTGTTAGGGGACCATAGGTCACGTTTTGTGGCAGCCATGTTGGAGTTAGTGAAAATCTATCTCCTCTTTCATTTTTGACTCGAGTTGAAACTTGGCACACATATGCCACACCCCAAGGCGAACGCTCTTTTCTCTGAAGTTTATTTTTGATTAATTAGTCTACAGCGCGCCAATTAAAATAAGTGCTGACTCTGCATTTCTTTTATTTAATTAATATTGTGATGCCATGAACTTGGTATCGACCTGCAGGCCAAACCGTTGGTCAGATGAGCTTGATACCTTGACCAATTATAGTAGGTCACTTGATTGGATGCATATACTAATTATGACGTCATAGGTCACGTGACATGGCGGCCATATTGTATTTCTTGAAAACCTTTAAAATGCATCCCTGCATTCATTTTTCGATCGATTGAGTTGAAACTTTGAACAATTGGATCTGGGCTGTCGTCAACGACTCTGGCGCGCACGCCGCACCCGTCCAATCAGGATGGAGCGGTATGGTCCCCGGATCATTACTGCTCGCAGTTTTAATTAGTTTTATTTTTACCTTTCACTCTTTTCGTTCATTGTTCTCTTGGTCATACAATGTTTTTTTGAAGACATGTATGTCATGATATATGCAAACTGTTTATACAGGAAATGTTTGTTGTTCTTGTTGGTTGATTATGAGATGATTATAAAATCATGGTGATTATTATGAATGATATCATAGGGCTTCAATGCAGAATGATTGCACGAACTTGGAAAAAAAAAGCTTTCAAGCCCTGTGGAATCAATGGTGTATTACAAGCAATTGAGTTTCAAAATTTTTAGCATGATTGAAGAAAGAAAAAAAAATTGGTAAAGTATGAATTGATCGTCGTTTGTTCATACAACATTTCAGGAGTTTTACGAAATTTTGATTGCCAAGAGATTTTGGGTACTATTTTAAAAAAGTGATGAGACATTTTTTTCCCAATGAACTGTTTAATATCTGCCATCAATTTTGGCTGTCTCACAAATGAAGGATGAGTTGCCTTTAGTGGTTGCAAAGAGAGTTTATGGTGACCAGGCAAAATTGGGAAAATATGTCAGATATGACCCTAGTACAGAACAGTGATTCGTCAATTAACATGAGCTATGGATCAGAGGTGACGACCGATGATCTTCGATCTGTCAATGGATGGATCTATCCTGACATCATTGGGGAGGGGGCTTGTGCAGGGAGTCATCTAGGATGATTAATTTGATTTATTGATGAATATTGATAAATTAATTGAAATTGATTGATTGATTGATGAGGATGCGGTCTCAAGAAAGAAGCTTTGATATCTTTGTGAGATATTATCAATGTGAAGACAACCTTGGAAAATTGAGCAAGGTGGTGAGTCTATGTATGGATATATATGTGTGGTTACCATTGTGTGATTCCCCCTTCGACAGAACGAGATACCTGCGGATTCACCCATTTCATATTGACCCGTTTGGCTCATCTGCAGTACCGATCTGTGAGATTGGGTTGTGCAAAAGCCACAGGTGAGAGAGATTCTCTGGAAATCATTCCCGGACCCGTGACCACATCACCCCCGTCCTTTACAAGCTTCACTGGCTCCCCATCCCCCAGAGAATCCAGTACAAAATCCTCCTCTTGACATACAAAGCCCTCCATAACCTGGCCCCATCCTACCTGGCTGACCTCCTCTCCAGACACACTCCCACCCGCAACCTCCGCTCTGCTGGTACCAACCTCCTGACCCCCTCCATCCGGACCAAATTCAGATCCTGGGGGGACAGGGCCTTCTCCATCGCTGCTCCCACCCTCTGGAACTCACTACCTCACACCATCAGAGACTCCTCCTCACTCACCACATTCAAAACATCACTAAAGACCCACCTGTTCAACACTGCATTCAACATTCAACCCACAGCATTTAACCCCTGACTATCTCTTCTCCTTCTCCCTCCTTTTGCTTTAAATATTTCCCTATTGATTCTTGTCTTTTTGCAATTGTTGTTTTCATGTATTGTTATGCATTATGTTTGCCACTCTGTCAAAGCGCCTTTGGGCTTCTGGAAAAGCGCTATACAAAATAAATGAATTATTATTATTATTATATCACCATTTGAACAGATGGACAGATCCTTCCTGGAAGTACGAGTGAAGCTTTAGAGGAACCTGGAACAAGCTACAACACATCCAACGCTACTTTGATAAAAGGTGGAACAAACCCCAGTAGATTTTATTTACAGTACATATAGTACAGGTGTGTACAGGTGCATTCCAAAGTGCAAGTCCAAATAGTTATCTGATACATTGAGTGAGAAAAGAGTGTTATTCACATACAGGCAGAATGGGGAATGGAGCCTGCAAGGATACACAAGGACAACCAGATAGTCCACAAGAAGGTACTTGTACATATTATATGTACGACCGTTATGGTGCAAAAGCTATAAGGGAGGTCGAGAATTGGCATGTCTGGACAAAGGGACATGCTAAGGAGTTTCCAAGAGATGGTACATTTGACCGAAGTCGATTGGAAAAATTAGGACAAAAATTGAGAGCCAGGAAGAGACAGAATCTAACGGTAGACTGGCCTGCATTCCATCTTTGGGATGGTGAATCCAGACAACGGGAACAGCAAGAACGGATAACGGACCTATAACTTAAAATAAAAAGGATACAGGATACAGTGGAGGAGATAAATGCACAACTGCCCTCGAAAATAGGAATATAAGTGACAGTTGTCCCATCTGATTCCCATTTGTCTCCCCAAAAAGGACGGTGCAGAGAATTTTTTCGTGTTTCAGGAGATAACCAGAGATTGCAGTGGCAACTCAGGGATGTAGAGATGCAGCCCAGCAATACAAGTGCACAGGTGGACAGACCAGGCAACGCCAGAAACCGGTGTTTCAAGTGTGGAGAGATGGGACATTGGAGAAGAAGATGTCCGTATGCCAACAGGAAGACAAGTTCATAGGGCAAACCAAGATCAAGGGTACCAGTGCTTACCGGTACCTCAGACAACGATTAGGCCTTCATCGCTGCAAATCCCAAATGATGATTGGCCTCAACAGATTAGATTACTGGACAAACATGAATAACTGTCGATGACTTGTGTCTGAAAAGTTCTCTGAGCAAGAATGATTCATTTTTTCTTTTCTGCTTGTAAGCAAATTAATAATTAATTGATCAAATGCCAAAATTGGATCTTTTATTTTGGGCACAAAATTTTTTTAATTTACAAAGTTTGGAACAATTGCTTTGCATTTTTTTTTGGAAACCAAGTGACAAGTCACATGATGATCAGGTGGGAATTTCGGACTATTGTTCCGCATGATTGATAGGTCAGTGGTCGACTGACATGTAAATGGGCGTGTAGTCAAATTTGGATAAATTATTGTGGGAACTGAAAGGGTAATTTCAATGTGACATCATAGGGGTTTTCTAAGAATAAACTTTTTGGTCCATTTGTGTATTAGCATTTATAAAATTGAAGGACAAATTTTATGAAATTGAAATAAAATTGACACCCATCCTGATCTGTAAATAATGGTTCCAACGCAAACAAATATGCATAATGCATGTGTGTGTGTGCGTATTTTTGTGTGTCAATGTTAGTGTTTTTGTTTTTTGTGTATCAATCTTACAAGATTGTTGACACCGACAGTGTGCTTGTCAAGGGAGATGGAATATAAAGATTTGATTTGCTGAGTTATGAGCAGCCATTCATTGATAAAATAAAATAAAAATTGTGAGTAATTTTGGGATTCCATTTTTGATAGAATTTATCCAGAGAATCCGTAAAATAAAATAGAAATATAATTTGATTATGAAAATTATCTCTTTTGTCAAGGGAGATGGAATATAAAGATTTGATTTGCTGAGTTATGAGCAGCCATTCATTGATAGTAAAAATTGGGAGTAATCTTGGGATTCCATTTTTGATAGAATTTATATGAGAATAACAGCTATTTATGGATATGAGCTTACCTTACCTGCCTCACTTGGATATTTTCTTCAACATAAAAAGTAGGGGTTTCAATAAGTGGTGGCTGTACACATGGGATTCATCAAATTAAGTTTTGGAGTTCAAACAAAGTCACTGGCTAACAAAAGGAGAATGGATAGTAAATAAATTCTTCAATGCTGGGTACATTAAGTACGATATTACGAAGACTTATGAGAGCTATTGTTCTTCCTTACAGCAGTGGAAAATTATTGGAAAAATTGATAGGGATAATATCCTCAATTTGTACTAATTATTTGAGTATCCTCAAACGGAGGAACCCCACCGTTTGAGTAAAGGAATTAATTTATCATAGTGGATTTGTAACAGCAGCCTGAAATATCCTGAGAGTGTGCATCCATGTAATCAGAAATCCCAGATTTGTTTTTACAAACAACATTTTGGTCGAGGTCTTGTGTGGACGAGCACTTGCTTGGTAGATAAAGAAGGTACTGCAAGTTGGCAGCCACTTTTGCGGCCAGTTAGGCCAAACAAATTGAGAAGAAATTGTAGTTAAATACGTAATTTACACATGGCTATTTGTCAAAAGGAAATTTGTTGAGATGGGAAGCATTTTTTGAAGGTTTATTAAAGTGTTATAATATGACATGTGGCAAGGCAAACTATTGGATGGGAAAATTAGATCTGCTTATAGAATAAATTTATTTATTACTATAACTATAAATAACTATAAAATAACTATAAATAAACCCTGGTGTTGGGCTAGTAGCTAGGGTGCCGGCTTGGGATCCTAGGATCCTGGGTTCGAATCCCGGTCGATCGCTGAATTAACGCCAGGGGGGTTGACTCAGCCTGTCATCCTTCTGAGGTTAGCTAATTGAGTACCAGTTCACTGGTAATTCCCTGTTTGTCGTTAAAGGCGGCAAAAAGGGTTGGCGTCAGGAAGGGCATCCGGCCGTAAAACATTGCTTCAAAAAGGGGACCAAAAAAACAACAACAACCACGGTGCCCGAAAAAGGCCAACCCCCGCTTGCGGGGAAAAATGGCCTCCAACGGTGGTTTAAAAATTTTTTTTATAGAATTAATTTATTGACCCCTTGAAGTTAATTCTTCGAATCATTGTTTCACTGGCATTTTGAGTTCACATTGGAAATAGTTTGGTAGAGCTTTGGTTAAAACCTTTGGTTGCGGTATTTTGGAACGAATTGATAAACCATAGGGGATTGATAAGAATAGAAACAAATATGGACCCAAAATAGAAAGTTGGATTCATGCCTCTCATTGCAAGCGAGCACATGGGGCTAAGGTGGACGGTCCCACAGAAAATGAGGCTGCACCTAGCAGCCCAGCAGAACATTCAGTGGCAGATAAATGATAGTCGTGATTTACATTCATTTGAATTACATTTTAAACACCCCCCCTTTGCACTGATACACATTACATTTTCAACATTTAATATTCCTACTTGAATTAGGGAAGATAGTGACATTTATTTGCTAACATGACATACCATTATCTACTGATATTAGCGCAGCATGAGGGATAATGTATCACAACTACACTCATGATTAGGGGATTTAGTTCAACCCCGGGAGATAAGGGGATCAGGGTAAGACAAATAATCTGATTTATGTTACATATTAAGGGATTTTTCTTTATTTACCTTTTAGGAAGCTTGTTAGTTTGGTATATAATGTTGAATGTCATTGACATATAATTATGTTATAGGTATGAACATATACAAGGGGTAGCTCACATGTTTTACAGATGGCTACAGGTGGGACAAAGGGAAAGACCTTATCAAGACAAGCCGACAAATCAAGGGAAAAGAGACTTCTACTTCGGATACTCCTTGAAAATGGTGATATTAATCCTAGGAATGAGTTCTCTAGTAGTGGGGACTCTGTGTTGCATGCATTATTTCGGGGTAATGAGAGAACAAAACGCAACATTGGTGGCCGACATACAGATATATGATTATGCGGGACGACATAAGCAAAAGAGAAGTTTGATGGAAGATAAGGACACACCTTTAGAACCCGATGGATTACACGGGATTAATACTTTTTTACATTTAGCCCACACAAGGGCTGATATAGCAAATGAAAGTAATTGTTGGCTATGCACACAAATGCCGCATTCTAGTGAGAACGGAGTACCATTGGAGGCAGTTCCTTTTGGTTGGGATGAATTATGTAGTCGCTTCCCAAAGAGGTTGGAAGCAACAATACGACCTTATTTACCAATGGTGATGATGCTAGGGGATGTTAGTTGGGAAAAAGGGGGATATCAATGTGAGGAATTTGCAGACAGTTATAGGCCTAAATATGACAATGAAGTTATGCCCCCTTACGTAACTATTCAACAACAAATGAAAGGGCTCCTATGTTTCATCCGACATCGAACCACAGAGAATAATAAGTTTATGGGTAACTCCACCTGCCACCATTATAGTTACGAGTTGGGCTATATGAGATTGCTTGTCCCAGTAAGGGACACTAGCTTAAAGATGATATCTTTGTATTGGGAAGGAACTTGGACAACAGATACTACATGGACCTATAATAATACATATTTTATATGTGGACACAAGGCGTATGTGTATCTCCCACTGACATGGTCAGGATCATGTTTTCTTGGGTTTGTGCTTCCACACATGCGCTTGTTAACAAAGTCACCAACGCATATCCTGCATTCTAGGCAGAAAAGAACTTTTAGCATGGGGGAATGGGTTGGAATGGTAATATTTCCATTTTATGGAACCTGGAAGGCATGACATGAACTACGGCAAATGGCATTGGCTATAGAAACATTGGCAAATAAAACAGCTAGTGGATTGACACAACTTACAAGTGAGCTGGCAGCGACAAGAACCATGGCATTACAAAATCGTATGGCATTAGATATGCTGTTAGCAGAAAAAGGAGGTACATGTGCAGTCATTGGTACAGATTGTTGTACGTACATACCTGATAATTCAGAAGAAATTTATAACATAGCCGATACAATCAGACAAGAGGGAGCAAGATACCACGATTATATAAAAGGGGGTGCCTTTGCATGGTTGGGAAACACATTTGGAGGAGTAGCAGCTAAGATACTCCAATACTTGTTTGTTGGTTTAGTAGTTATATTGGCAATTGTTTTAGTGGTGGCTTGCTTGAAAGCCTTAGTGACGGTGTGTTTGAATAAGGTAACCAACAACACTATGATAATGCATGAAGTGACAAATGAGGAAATAAATGTGGAACCACAAGAGGAAGACTTTTATGGTGACATAAATACCGAGATTAAAAGAATGAATCAAGTGATGTTGCAAATGAATACAGTAGAGTTAAGATAAGGGCATAACAAAAATGTTGTGAATTGTGTCAACCGGTGAACTTCTATCACCACAAGTTACACACTGTTTGGGGAAAAAAAAAAAAAAAAAAAAAAAAAAAACAGGGGTGGAATTATGATACTAATACATTATGCTTAATTTGTTGGTTTGCAAAATTTGTTGGGAATGAGATATTCCTGTTTGTGAGTGTAATCATATACACTCATTATAAATGCATTTATTTTCTGTGAGTAGTGTTAAAATACCTGCATGAGTTAATTTTTGAACTATATTAACCTGAAAGCAATTGTGGATGCTATTCTTAGTTTAGTAGAAAATACATACCTGATTGAATATTATTTGTGTGACGCATATAAATGAATATAACTTTTTGAATGTTTTAAGGAAAAACAACAAATTGTTGAATGTGAAACTGTCGGAAGATATACATGATTATGCTGATTTCATGGTAAGATGTACCCTATCTGATTCAGTGTGTGTGGAAAGCAGATTCAGATGTGACTGAGCATAAGGATAAGACGAGATCACATTTTGAAGGGAGTGCTAACGGAATTGGGAAGAAGTTCGAGAAAGAAAATTTGTGGCTAAAAAATGAAGTTAATCTTGGCATACACCCTCCTTCTCAAAGAATGATGAAGACATTCTCCTGTGTAACTTGGAGATAGATGCTTACCTTCACCAAGGAAATTTATGTGACCATTTGCCTGGATCACACTGCAACATATGAAAGAAAGGCGATCACTTACTCTTGTTCGAAGGCTTCGAACATTCATCACATCAGAAGTTGCAGGACAATGACATTTTACCTGCAACCTCTACGAAATGTGGGGACATATGTTATTACTTCACCAACTTCCGGGGAGCCAGCATGGAACTGCAAGCAAACGGCTGTGCCTTTTCACAACAGCTGTGCACGATTCTGCTGGTTGCTCCTGGTATGGACCATGGATGACCTGAACACCATGGTCCCAACATCATTGTGGATGCATCTGGCATCCCTGTTCCACATCTTGCTGGCCAATCAACATCACACCAATACTTGCTGCCCACTCATAATGAGGGAGGAGGCAAGTCGACTACAACTGGGCGAAGGCCTTGTTCAGGAATTATTATGGTTTGCAGTAAGAGTGGCAAGAATGCTACAAGGAGAGCGGGGTCAGTCTATGACTCCGCACAGTTATTACAACAGCGAAACACTACACGAAGTAGTGCAGGTGCTATGAAGACATTAGAAGAAAATGTTTCATACCTGAATTCAAACACAAGTGATCAGCCCCTTCCTTTCAAACAAAGAGTCAACATTTGTTTGGAGGCAAACGTTTTTGCCACATGTTGCAGATGCTTTATAAAACTTGAAAATGGTGAAGGGAAATTGTTGTATCTTGGTGATGGTGAAGTGTTGTTTTGCAAAGATATTTGTGATGCAAATGAAATAGATTGAATTAACAATATGGAAGGAGTCAATGACCAACGAAATGTTTTGTGATCAGATTCTTGCAGGATGACGGTGTATGCCTAAGGGAATTGGATTACCAAAGTTGTGGTTTGAGTACTTGTATTGATGTTTAATTGTAGTGATTGATTGTTTACTTGTACTTGTATTGATGTTTAGATTAATGGTTAATATAAACAAAAAAACAAAAAGATGAGGGAATTGTGGAAGTATAGATCTTTACTTGTAATTGGTTGAGATTGGTGAGTGAACAGGTGGTTCAGAGAATGTCAGGAATTTGGACCTCGGGAACACGAAGATGAGCAAAACCTGGAAATCTCTTGTTCACCTTGTCACAGCCCCGGGCTAGAGCACATTCCTAGGCTTTCACTATTGTGAAGCAAATGTAGGATTGGAGAAACTCCCAGCAGGAGGGGGTGGTTGTCAACGCCTGGGGGGGCGAGCTGGTGCCGGTGAGGCGAGCATGGATGACCGAGCAACGTTTGCGGAGAAGGGATTAAAATTAGCGCAGGGAGGATTAACACGGCTGTGCCCATAAAAACGTGAACATTTCTTGGACTTGTCAGACTTGCCAGCAGAACCTTTGACGAACGGAACGAGAACAGCGCTGCGCAGAGGTCCGGCCAAAGGAGAAGAACCAACGACTTGAATTACCAAATTCGTTTAGTTATTATAGTTCCTTATTATTTTGAAACAAGTGACTTATTAATTATAATAAATCTTTACTTTGTAAAACTGTCTCAGTCATTGGAGTCTCCTGAGTCTTCTCAACATTCTCCTACAATTTGGTGGCTACCGTACGAGGATCAATTGAACCATCGACTTGGACAAGGTCATTCTAAAAGGTAAGTGTGGGTTCCTTGTCGATTGTCCATTATGATGTACGAACCTGTGTTTAGTTATTTTGTATATATATGGAGGAGGTGGTGTCTGGGAGTCTCCACAATGCACTATTGGTGCACGAAAGCCCTCAGAAGGAAGATACAGATGAGACCCTTTGGCTCCGGTGCTGTGTAATTAGTACACAAAGATCCATTTGAGTTGGTCTAGGGTGCTGTGTAAACCACAAAAGAACCATTTTTTGAGGTGGACTCCCGGTGCTGTGGACCTATTTACACAAAGAACCATTTCTGTACGATTTTTATAATTTTTTTTTGGTCGACCTTGTATATAATAAGATATGTAACGATTTAACGATGTAACGTTGTCCAGGTAACATCCTACAAAATGTCTGCTCGTTCTTTTTTTGTCGTAATCCTGTTGAATTCTCATTACAATGCGGAATTTAGTACGCTGTGTAAGTGATAGAGATCCTTGATGGCGAATCAGGAATAGTGAATGAGCGAACAAAATCACGGATGGTACATCGGCGACAACGATTTTCTAGCGATTATCCGAGTTTAACGACTTTTTTTGTAAATACGTTTTTTCTGCGCTGTTTAATTAATGCGCCAGTTCTGACACGCGCCGCTGAGAAATGCGCCACTGATGAGCGCGAAGCGCGGGCTGTGAGACGCGCGTCTGTGTGTTTGCCTGCATTCACTTGGGTAATTGGGACCGTGTTTGCGAGGATGCGTACGTCTCAACATTCTCCTACAATTGGTTCCTCCTAAGAACACAAGGGTAGTCCAGCATGCACACGAGATTTTTTTGAATGCCCCTTCTCTATTGTTTGGCATTTTCTACAAGCTATGGATTGTCCCTGCCTTTCTGGAGTTTGCCACATGGCACATACAATTTTAAGGGGCCTTTTCTATGACCCTGGCATTTTTCCCCAAGCATATCCCTTCTTTTCTGGAGTTTGCCACATGGCACATGCCATATAAAAGGGCCTTTTATATGCCCCTGGCATTTTTTTCAAGAATTACTACTCAAGTCAAAAATTTTCGTTGTCGAACTTTTTGGGAATCACCGCTATGAGCAAAGCAAAAATAGGACCGCGTATCCTGAAGCTCACCTGGATCAGAAGCAAGTCACTCAAACCCCCCACAGAATCCCTCAGACGGGAACCAACTTTGGTACGTCACGGGCGATGAAGATTGTGATCAAGTTTCATTTAAATTGTGTGTGTAATTTCGGAGAAGAGAGCAAATAGCTATTTTGGGGATCAACCTCCCCCTCCCCCGTACAATCCTTTAATGTGCTCATATTTTGGTGAGATCAATACACCTTCGTTGGGCATCAGATATGAAGCTTGTAGCCAAGTTTCATCAAAATCGTGTGTGTAGTTTCGAAGAGAGCAAATACCTATTTTGGGGGGTCAAATCCCCTACCACCCCTCCTCACCCCCCTCCTGGGAGAAGCGCTTCATGAGTGCAGATTTTGATGCAGTCAATACACCTTCGTCAGTGTATTGACTGCATCAAAATGATTGACTGCATTGCATTCTCGGTACCCATCCTTCCCTGTCGTAACAACTGCTCCTGGATTCTGTGTCTTTTGCATATGAGAAGGTTCTTTCAACCTTCGACTCTGCTACTGGACAGGTCAGCATCAGCACGCCTGTCCAAACACCTGCCCTGCTGCTGTTGCACATCCGTTCTCTCCCATTTTCACCCTGTCATTTGCTCTAGGTCATCTTCCATCTTCTTGGAAATCCACCATCACTGCATTAAAAAGGTGCAAAAATGGTCCCCTCAACTACAGGCTTATGAGTTTACTTCCAATCATGAGCATGGTCATGGAATGTATCATCACAGTTGATATGAAATCCTTCCTTTTCTCCAAGAGCCTCATCTCACTCAGATCACCAATTTGGTTTCAGACCAGGTCACTCCACCTTGGACATGCTGCTCCTATTCTCCCAACAATGGATGGAGGTGCTTCTTTCATCAGATCAGGATCATCACTCTGGACATATCTCATGCTTTTGAAACAGCCTGGCATCCTGCAATGCTCTCCAAACTTCCTACCGATGGCATGTAGGCCCAACTCCACACGTTCCTCTACTTCCATAGCCAACGAGCGGCTCTCAAAAGAATCCTTTCATCTCCTCTCCCTGTTGAGGCAGTGTTGCGGGTCCAGGTCTATTCTTGATCTTCATCAATAATCTCTGACTGAAAAAATCCTCCATCGATTTGATGACTCCACCCTGTGCCGTGACATCCCTCATCCTCAAGACAAGCAGGCTGCAGTCTCTTCTCTCTTCAGACCTTGAAAAAAAAAAAAACACAAGCTGGTCAAGCACTTGGCATATGCCTTTCAATCCTGGCAAATCTCTCACTCTCACCCCCAAAAGGACCGTCTGGCAAACTCCTCCTCCCTTGCCCCCCTCCAACCCCACATTTACGCTCTTAATCCTCTTCAGGAAGTGCAGTCATTCAAACTCACTATCAGCCGTGATCTTTGTCAGTCAAACCAGATTTAAAAGTTGGCCTCCAAAGCCAGCCACCGACTGGGCATCCTCCATCGTACAGTCCTTCCTTGCCACAACTAAACTCCTATCCACCTACAAGGCCTCAATCTGCAGCTTGATGGAGTACTGCTCTCCCCTCTGGGCTGGCTGCCCTGCCACACATCCTCCTCAGCTCGACACCATGGAAGCCAATGCCTTCAAGATTATTGGATTCTCCTGCGATGAAGCTGAGTTTTTGCAGCCATCACTTCGCCATCGCAGACAGGTTGGTGGTCTCTGTATTCTGTCGCCTCCTTTCTGGTCTTGCACTCTCTGCTCTTTCTGTGCTTTGTCCTCCTCCACTCATGGTTACAGGCATTGGTGACGTTAATACTATAAAGGCAAATTCTCGACACATAACTTGGCCTTTTATCAACAACATTCAAGCTCAAATTATAAAACTCTAGTCTCAGCACTCCACCTGATTGTAACCTTGTGTCCAAAACAATTATAATCTGCAACATATCTTTAAGTTCATCCAGCACAGCCTGCATAGATTTTTATTTTTAAAGTGTCAGCATCTTCTCCTCCTCATCATACCAGGACCATACCACGCGTCTTTTTCTCCACCCTCATTTAGTGAAAGATTGGTAGTTCAGTGGATAAGGCCTTGTTACCCTCACTGGTGTAGGTTGTATTCCCCTACTTCAAATCCTGGTCCAAAGACGGGCAGCACAAGCTCTCTTTGTCCAAAGAAAAGCCACAACCCCAATGATCTTCCTATGTTCACAATATGGTGGTGGATGTCCCATAACCTTATAATGAGATGCTGCAGATAAAGTTAAATCTCAGTCCCATTTGCACTTAAGATGAGGTCAAAACTGAAGTTTTATAGTTGGAACTGTTTGATTGCTCCCCCTCCCCCCCCTCCTCCTCCTCTGGGAATGCAGCTCATGATGCTGGGTTCAAATCCCATATATGGTGCGTTTAAATGTGAAGGCCTCCAAATTAATAATTCTTGAATGCATGAATCTGAAGTGAACAATTGCATGGAATGTTTTCCATCTCATGGCAGCAGCATACATCAAGTGGTGTAGCATCGTATGTGCAGTGTGGGCTAGCAGAACAGCAGGCACACCCACATCTGAAAGAGCGATAAAAAGGGCATCAGTGAGAAGGGCCAATTATTACTGGTATAATACTTTGAGGTGTCAGAACAAAGTTTGACTTTTTGGAACTTGTACAGTCAGTGTTTCACTTCCATGACAATGTCCCATCACATCCTGATGCTCAGGTACAGGAATTCTTCAAAGAGCAGCGCATCAAACCGATCGCACACCCACCATATATTCCCTGGACCTTACGCCCAGTGTCTCCTGGTCTTTTCTAAAAATTAAAAACAGCTTTCGTTGTTGCAACTTCTCCTCGAGCTCAGATATGGCATCGACGATTTATCAGTGGCCTCTACATACCTCTGAAGGCAGCTTTGCTGGAGCCTTCACATGATGGGACAGGTGCCAAAAGTGTATAACACATCACAGGGACTCTGTTAAATGAAGGAAGCGTCATGTCATTTTTGTTAGGTCTTGTCCAAAAAATAACTTGGAACTTTGTCAAAAATAAATTATGATACCTTCACATATAAACACACCTCAAGGTATACGCCTTTGCATTTACTCTGAATTTAAGCAAGTACCCGCAATTGACCTTTGTTGCACAAAATCGAACACTTTGGAAAAACAACTAATCAAATAATATTTTCCCAACGTATCCCATTCCAGGGCTGCGATTTTTATTGGTAAAGGGGAAGGAGGGCTAAGTAATTTATCACGCACAATCATAAATAAAAGCAACTGCCTTTTATTACTAACCCAATCTACCTAAGAATAACAATGTCAGAGAACTTTAGGATTAAGACAAAGGAACCAAATGAGATCCTACATCCAGTAAATATCATACAGGTAACCGATAAAGATAACCTCCAACTCAATCTTATTTTATACTTGCTTCCTACTTCAGCTTCCTAACAAAGCTTCCCAACACCCCACTCGCAAAAAATGGAAAGGCCTAAAATACCCTCACATTCTAACTCTGGTCACACAACAGCGAGCATCGCGCTTTCAACACCGTGGGAATATCCAAACGCATTTGTGGAAACCAGCCAGACAAATCATAAAGGCGTTTCCCCTTTATGTACAACCTGATGCATCATACCCACCGCAACACCCACATACATCATCAACTGCACTGTCTGCCGTGTAGGTCACATGGAAAATGTAACGTATTATTTATTGAGGCATTGACAGAGCCAAATCCACTTGTCAAACAAACAAGGCAGTGCAAACGGGGCCCATTTCCTTATTATCCAAAGTTACCATTTAATATATCGCATAGAAAAATAAAACTCCGCTTTTTACAAGCAAAAGGAACTTTTTGGTTCTGAGCAAAAAGACCTTTTGAATTTACTCTGCCAATACTGCCAATACTATCCACTCAATGCAAGTACAGAACAGTAAATGGTGAAATTTACTACCCCTCAAATCGGGGGTTTTTTTGTCGAAAGCCACTTTATGGAATGGACTTTGGGCAACTTTGAATAACGCAGATTATTAAATTACACCAATAATTTTTTTTTTTTTTAAGGGACATACAAAGGGAAAGAAAAATTGCTACAAGCACATTAAAGTACAGTGATTATTGAAACTTTAATTACAATGTGGACTCCAAAGATAAAAAGGAGATTCCGCTAATTATCCATGCACTTCCAAGATTAAAAGCTCACATCAGATCCACAACCACATACTTCTTTCACACCAAACAAGCTGACAGGGGAAAAGGGGGACGGAGATAAACTGTCACACCTCTGCGCTCACGATGCGCCGGGTTGAACAGCATCACCAGACGCAGGGGCGAATCGTAGAAAAGAACCTCGAGCAGACGCACACATACAATAGCGATGTACGCACAGCCGAGGAGAGACTCTCCCATTCACGCACGCACCAAGACCACACAGACGAGGCACACAGTGGATGAGGACGATGAACATGGAAAACGTATGGCAACATGCTATAAAAAAAATTCATCCAGGAATTTTCGCGTATACTACCAATTCTCATCACAATATATTTGGTACGCCACAATGCTAGTTCAAGCAAGGTACATCACTTGCAAGCTGAAACTCCAAACGACCTTTCGCATGAACGAGCTCGGTGGGAACCAATCCACAAGATAACAGAAAACCGGGCTAACCTGCTCTAACAAAAGGCTTATCTACACCAAAAATCGCAATGAAAATGGAGAGACATTTGAAGCTTTACAAAAATCCTGTGTCGTTTACAGGCGGTGTGCAAACGACGCGTGCACCACCAATCACTTTCGCCGCCGCACGGCTTTCTTGATGTTGCGGTTCTTGATGGTTGAGCTCCCGGAAGTGGGGAACTGAGATACGGGGGCTGATCCACCACTGAAAAACAGGAGATAAAAGGTGGTGGGAATGAAGGGAGATACACAACAGAATCTCTAGACAAAACACAGGAAAGTTTAAGAGAATCTCTTTTAAAGGGATAAACCTGATGTGTTATGAAACTAGAACAAATCAGACAAGTTCACAATCTGATTACATCTTCATGTCATTCATCCTCCAATGGGAAACAACTTTGACCTTGAGTGTATGAAACATGGGGATTTTTATGAAAGGGAGGGTGAGACAATTAATAATTTACATGGTAAAGCGTTCTCTCCCTGCAAAGTGATCAAAAGTACAACACCTTTCACGATTTGAAGAGGAGGTGTTGAGGTATGGGGGTGGGTGGTAATTTTGCATCTTCCTGATAAACTAAATCTGCATCCTCAAGTGGGAAGGATGCCATAATGTGATGGGGATGATTTTGTGTAATCATATTAAGTCTGTAATAATAAAAGTGTGTGTCCATCAATCCATCTCCTCCACAACTCAAAAACCATGAAACATAGCGGCCCCAAAATTTGCATGCAGACTTCACAAACTCATGAATGAAAACTGGGTGTTTGGGAGTGTTAAAACACCCAATTTGATGATGATTAATGGGGTGCTCCTGAATAAAATAAATAAAATACGGCTTACCGAACCGAACTTGAGTACCAGTTCACTGGTAATTCCCTGCTTGTCGTAAAAGGCGACAAACAGGGTTGGCGGCAGTAAGGGCATCCGGCCGTAAAACATTGCTTCAAAAAGGGGACCAAAAAACAACAACAACCACAGTCCCCGAAAAAGGCCAACCCCCGCTTTGCGGGGAAAAATGGCCTCTAAACGGTGGTTGGGTTTTTTACCAAAATGGTGGTACGCCATCTTGGTCATCCCTCTAACATTGTTGGGTCATTAAGCTGCCATTTTGTTTCAGCCTATTGAAAGGTGCCTTGGCTTGGAAACACTATTTATTCTCACGGATGAATTAAAGCATATAATCAAAATCTGGATTAAAATTTGAGGATTGGATCCCATACACTTAAATAAGTATCAAAATTTGGAGTAAAATCTGAAAAATGTAAACATGCACGATTCTTATCCAAGTGCATTAATGGAAGCAGGACTGTTCTCCTGCTCTGTCGTATTAATTCACACTTCATATGATAGGATGTTTTTTCAAGTTGCAAAATGCTTCAACTTTATTCCCATTTGTCATAATCTCATTATTAGCCCGTCCCCGTGTGTGTGTGTGTGTGTGTGTGTGTGTGTGTGTGTGTGTGTGTGTGTGTGTGTGTGTGTGTGTGTGTGTGTGTGTGTGTGTGTGTGTGTCTCCAGGCCGTAAGGTTTTGTTTTTTTGTTTTTTTACCATTTCAGCTGTTGTCATCAGATTTTCAAGAAAGCTTCATTACGATAATATGGAGAATACAAATGCGATGTGCGAGTGAGTGCGATTATCAACAGGCAATGTGACCGATGACATCATCAATTTAAATCTCTCAACAATTTTTTTTTTAAAATACCAAGTCGAGGCTCGTGTATGAGCGAACACATACAACATATAACAAAGGGAGTGTAATGAAATTGTGTCTAAGTTGAACCCAGGTGTTTTGCCGACTCTGCCCACTGAGGGGCTCCTATAAGAATTCGGATGGACAGCGCTCCGATCATTCCTGTGACATTTATTCTGTGTGATGTAGTGCATACTCAGATGGTGCGTGTTACTCTTGGTTCTAAGCTTGCTTGTACTAATTGCAAATCCATTACTTACTTCTATGATTACTGAATACTGATATGTGGCTTGTTGGTTTCTTACAGGTATTGCTAGAGATTGATTCTGAATTAAACTCACTATTCGAGACAATGTTGTAAATCCGATTCTTACAACAGGGAGCGTGAGACAAGAGGGTGAGAGAGAGAGGGAAGCACAACAACAGTAGAGAACAGGGACATCAGGAGATCTGTAGAAAAGAGAGGGCCGAGGTGGGGTACACGGGATAAACAAGATGTAAACATGCACGATTCACGACAACAAGGACGTTCAGGAAAGAGAACGGAATTTGAAGGAGATAGATTTGGGGTGGATCAATGGGGGTAGAAAAGATCAAAGTTTTGGATGGGGGAAGATAAGAGACGATAGTGAACAGCTGTTTTGAAGACCTGGTTGGAGGAAAGGATTGAAGAGAATGTGGGAGATTGTTCCAGAGGCAAGAAAAAAGTGGTATGAAAGGGTGAAGGTGAGCAGAGCGTCTTGATTTTGGTAGTTTCACCAGAGAGGGTTTCTGGCAGATCTCGAATGTCCTGCAGGACTATTTGGGGGACAAAGCACAGACAGAACAGCGGTGCAAGGCCGGAGAGGAGCCGGTAGACCACAGAAAGACCGCCAACCTGCCTGCGGTGAGAGATTTAAAGGCCCTCAGAATCAGCTTCATCGTGGGAGATACCAATGATTCCAAAAGTCTTGGTTTCTGCAGCGTGAAGCAGAGCTAGGTGTGAGGCAGAAGAAGCACCAGCACAGAGGGGAGAGCAGTACTCCATTAAGCTGTGGATGAAAGCTTCGTATGTGGTGAGGACTTTGCACGACGGCGGATGCGCAGTCGGCGACTGGCTTTTGAAGCCAGCTTGGAAATGTGGTTTTTCCCAGGAAAGATCATGGCAGATAGTGAGACCCAAAAGCTAGAGTGACCGAACTCCTTTGAGAGGATTGTTGAGAAAGTAGATGGGAAGGCTGTCCAGACAAAGACAGTGAGAGTGTGACATTTGTCAGGATGGAAAGACATGTTCCACGTGTTTGACCAGTTTGTGATTTTATCCAAGTCTGCAGAGACTGAAGAGTCTCCTGCCTGCCGATCTGTGGGTTGAGATATGGAGCACCAGAGGGTAGAGTCATCAGCAAAAAGATAGAGGATTTTCCAGAGTTGGAGAGATCATTAAGGAAGACCAGAAAAAAAAAACACAGGACCCAGAACACTGCCTTGAGGAACTCCAGCCTGAACAGGAAGGGGAGATGAGAGAATTCCATTGAGAGCCACACGTTGACTACGACAGGAGAGGAAGTCTGTGAGCCATGCATGGAGATTTCCATGGATTGCATAAGAGGAGAGTTTGGTGAGCTGGGCCATGTGCCAGATGGTATCGAAGGTAAGAGATATGTCAAGGGAGACGGTCTGGCTTTAAGGACCTCCATCAATTGTTGAGACTGCAGAAGCAGCATGACCAGAGTCAAGTGACTCAACAATGATGATCAGAGATCAAGCCATTGGAGAAGAGGAAGGATTTAATGTCAGAAGCGATGATGGATTCCATGACCTTGCTAATGATTGGGAGCAGGCGGATTGGTCTGTCGTTGCAAGGATATGTTTTTGCACCTTTTTGTGCGAAGCGGTAATGTTGGCCGATTTCCAAGATGATGGTAGATTAACTTGAGCAAAAGAGAGGGTGAAGAGAACAGAGAGAGGGAGTGAAAGAGCGGAAGAACAGGATTTTAGGACCCGTGGGCTGATGCCGTCAGGTCCAGTTGCAGAATCAGAGTCGAGGGTTGACAGAAACTTTTGCACCTTGTCAGGAGGAAAGGACACAGAGTCCAGGAGCAGCTGGGTACGACTGGGTACAGAGAGGGATGGGTTTGGGACACAAGATTTAGAGGCAAACACAGTGTTGAGGCATTCAGCTTTTTCAAGTGCGGAGTCAGCCGTGTAGCCGTTTGAGGTGAGGGAGGGGATGGAGGGGGAACAAACACCAGAAACAGATTTGACCAGACGCCACCAGGATTTGGAAGAGGGAGACAGATAAGAGTTCGGTCTTGAGAACGGAGAGATATTGTTTCCTGGCTCTCCTGAGGGTGGACACAAACTTGTTTCGGGCTTTGTGAAAGGAAATGAGATTTCCTTCCGTTGGATTTGCGTTCCAGGAGAGGAAAGCAAGTTGTTTCTGGGCAACAGCCTCACCACAAGATTCCGTGTACCATGGACGGGAGGAAGGGTATGACAACTGAAGACGAGATGGGATAAATCTGTGCATGAGAGAGAGCAATTTACTTTGGAAGAATTCCCAGGATGAGTTGATGTCAGAGGCGGTAGAGATGTGAGACCAGTCCAGATGATTGAGGGCTGCTTGAAGACCGTGCTTGTTGGCCTGAGTGAAATGCCAGACTCGTCGACGCTGAGGAGGCTCTCTGAGAATGGTCAGAGAGATGTCCACTTTAACAATTGGATATTGATCGGATAAGGCAGTTATTTCTGGTATACCACTTCACAGATGACATCATCATTATCAACCTTTACTCCCCATAGGGAGTACTTTACTTGTGCCAAGTGCCAAGTTTTCATTGAGCGGTTCCAAATATGATGTCCAAAGTTTTTCAGTTTTTTTCCCCCCAACATGGCTGCCATACCAAGAAAACAAGCATTCTGAATATTGCGCTGCAATACAACATGTCCACTACCGGCAGTCTGTCGTCCGGAAAACTGTTCTTTGCGTGACGGACTGACAGACGGACAGATGGAGGGACGGAGTGCAAACCTATAGTCCCCTCTGGTGTACACCGGTAGGGGACTAATAATATCTGGAGTAGTTACTCGCATTAAGAATTGTGTCAATCACTAAAACGGTTGCAGAGAAAATGAATTTAAAAGTGAATAAACATGCAAAACGGTGGTGGAAGTATAATAACATATAATAATAATTTTGACAAAATCAAATGGGTACCAGCCAAAATAGCTTTGTCTCCTTATAATTGGGACTGTTGCATTACATCTGGAATTGATTTTTTTTAATGTCGGCACAGAAATGATCTTCAACACAGCCCCGACGATGAATAGAATCAGGGGCAAAAGAGTAGTTAGTGAGAATTTACTTTTCCCATTAGATCTAGCACCAGCATCATGAACAAGGTGGCACACAATTCTCATACATAAACAAAAAAAAGGAAACAAAACAAACAAAAATAAATTAATATACCCTGAAACCACTCATTTAATTACAACACACACCCGATGTTAAAGCTTGGAGTGGCACTGAACTGGTAAGAATGTGTGGGTTGGTTGCTTGGTGGAACCGCAGCTCCTCCGAAGGAAAAGCCCCTGGGAGCAGCTGGTGCTGTGCCAGCTGTGGCTGCCCCAAAGTTGAAGCTGGGAGCAGTGTTTAGGTTGAATTGAAAACCAGAACCTGCTCCTGTGATGGAAAAGAAGAGAAAACATGAGTGAGGCTGCTCTCTGAGCACAGTGTAATGATAAACTGAAGAAAGGGTGCAGGGAGGAAGAAGAGAATCTATAGCTAGAGTTCCAAGAAAGTAAAGAGTTTACAAAGAATAGCAGGATTTTTCTTAAGTGTAGAATATAACGAACCAGGTGCTGGATTAGCGCTCGTTCCAAACGCAGGCTGCTGGCTTGATGTCGCTGAGGGCCCAAACATAGATGGTAGCGCCGCCCCAAACGATGGTGCTTGATTGGCTGGAAAACTGAACGCAGGTTGTTGTGACGGCTGCCCCAAAGATCCGAAGGCAGGTGTCTGCGACGATACTTGACCAAATGTCGGAACACCAACTGAAGGCTGTTGGGTACCGAACGCTGGTGGTTGAACCATGGACTGGCTTGCACCAAAGCCCACACCTGCAGGGGATTTTAAAAAAATGCACACATGGACATTTTCAATCAATGCTTGGATGGCAAGAATTGCTAAAGATAACATGCCTGCTCCAATTTACCTACCATTGCAATCTCTCCATACTTAATGCATCATCACGATGTCAGGTCCTAATCAGTGAATTTTACGTTCAAGCCCAAAGGACATGCCATTTTGGAATTTCAGCAAAGTACCAGCTCAGGACTACTCCTTTCACAATGGAGCTTGAGTAACATTGGATAACTGGAAAGGCACTCGGTAGAGCGCATTCCTCCGCCAGGTTGAACAGTTTCCGTTTTGTATCCCACTGATGGGCCAGATCTGGATCTGGATGGACCTGCGCCAAAATCGAATCGGCTTCTTCTTGTCGCCTAACCAACTCATCCACCCATTTTTGTCATAATAATGTGTCCAGAACTTTGAGATATCGTGCTATATATCGGTTTTAGCCATATCACTCAATGGTGAAGAATCACTTTAAAAAAAAAATTTGGGATTCACATCTTCACCAAAATCTAATTATTCCGTCCTTGTCCAATACCCAAACACACCATCAAATTTCGTCTGAATCCGGACACAACTTTTTGAGATATCCTGTTCACAGACAGACAGACAAACAGACAGTGGTGAAAACAAAGGTGGGCATAGGTAATTAAGGATCTTCCATTCGTTCATTGATTTGTGGACTCGCATGTCAGAATAGTGGGTAAATGGGATTGGTTTTATTACTGCCTGTTATTTGTGATTGCTTACCTTTGTTCCCTCTGCATACCATTATTCTTCTTCTTCTTTTTTTAAACACGGTCTTGGATGATTTCTGGTTGTCCTGGTGGCTTCATTTAGTGGTTCATAATAAGTCTCATAAAGGGTTGATTTGTCACGGTCTCCGTGCCACATGGCCTTCAGGTTTGCTCGGCCTAATTATGTCAAGGTACATAGCGTCTATTGGCACGACACTTTCCCCATTTGCGGACCCAAACTTGTACGGTAAAGAGGCGTTGGACGAGAGGACCCGGCAATATATATTGTGACGTTTGTCAGCACTGGGAAGGAAAGTTGTGCACCTCCGGGAATGACAAAGCACATGCACATAGGTTTAAAGGTAGTTATTTATATCTTGGTACTGTATTCTGTGTTACAATAAAGGAAGACGCAACAAATTTCAAGAGATTCGGGGAGATTCACAAAGACATTTCGATTAGAAAGATCGGGAGAGATTGGAGCAAGATTGAGATCACAGTTTTCTTTGGGAAACAGATCACAGATTACGGATTCACTCCTTTGCTTGCTTGCTTTTATTCCCATCGTCTTCTTGACTTTCCTTTCCAACTTTCTCCTTATTTATTATTTACCTTCTCTATCTTCTTTGTTGAAATCTAATCAGTTCATCTTTGCATCATAATACATACTTGTACCAAATTTGGTCAAAATCACATCACTGGTTCACAAGTTATCACAGTAACAGGACTTTACCAAACATGACCTCTGACTTTTGGCCTCATGACCCCAAAATCTAATCAATTCATCTTTACATCATTATACAATACCTGTACCAAGTTTGACTTGGATCCCTTCAGCTGTTCTAACGCTATCAGGGACAGACGGATGAACCCATAAACATAATGCTTCCGGCGACTTCGTCGGTGGAAGCATCTTGCTACAATCCACCAAATGTCCGTCCGTTCGTCCGTTTGAAGGTACAGCAAAAATGGCTCAACCGATCACAACAATATTTTGGGTGGGTATTCCTGGGACCCCTGGGAGTATATACACCATATTGTTTTTCCAAGTTTTCCAATTTTTTCAAACACAATGGAATAATATTTACCAATATGAACAGTGATGTGTCTTTTGTTGAAATTCTACAAATACTGTTTCTTCTACGTACCAGGAGAGAGTAGATCGACTACTGACGAACTCTTCCTATATAAACGTGTGGCTCCGAAGTAACATGGCAGTGTGTGCAAAGCGACTGAGAAACAGGTGTAGCGGCCGCTTCCATTTTGCAAAATTCAATCTTTTTTCAAAATGGGCGCAATGTACTGTTTAGATTTTGATCATTTGCGTGTGATATGATTCAACAGATGTTTACATGAATCGTTTAAAATAAACAAAAGCCTTCAATTTCTGATATTTTGCCTTTTCATTTTGGCCTCCCAATTGAAGCCCCGTCCATAGGGCGGGTACCGTTGCTAGTAAAAACAAGCGTTACGCCTAGGTCCCCCGTCGGTGAAGTGATGTAAGTTGACAAAGTGGAAGACGCAGAAAACATGCAATGATATATTTCGCTCACAAGGTTCAGACATACATGGAGGCGGCCATCTTGGATTTTGACATGGCGACCCAATTTTCAATAGCGTTCTTCCTTATGCCGAGATACACCCACACACCAAATTAGAAGTTGGTACTTCGCTTATTTTTCAAGATATTCATCTCACAAGGTTCAGACATACATGGCGGTGGCCATCTTGGATTTTGACGTGGCGACCCAATTTTAAACAGCGTTCTTGCTTGTGCCTAGATACACCCACACACCAGATTAGAATTTGGTACTTCGCTTATTTTTCAAGATATTTCGCTCACAAGGTTCAGACATATATATGGTGGCGGCCATCTTGGATTTTGACGTGGCGACCCAATTTTCAATAGCGTTCTTCCTTATGCCGAGATACACCCACACACCAAATTAGAAGTTGGTACTTCGCTTATTTTTCAGGATATTCATCTCAAGGTTCAGACATACATGGCGGCGGCCATCTTGGATTTTGACGTGGCGACCCAATTTTAAACAGCGTTCTTCCTTGTGCCTAGATACACCCACACACCAGATTAGAAGTTGGTACTTCGCTTATTTTTCGAGATATTTCGCTCACAAGGTTCAGACATATATATGGTGGCGGCCATCTTGTATTTTGACGTGGCGACCCAATTTTCAATAGCGTTCTTCCTTATGCCGAGATACACCCACACACCAGATTAGAAGTTGGTACTTCGCTTATTTTTCAAGATATTTCGCTCACAAGGTTCAGACATATATATGGTGGCGGCCATCTTGGATTTTGACGTGGCGACCCAATTTTCAATAGCGTTCTTCCTTCTGCCGAGATACACCCACACACCAGATTAGAAGTTGGTACTTCGCTTATTTTTCAAGATATTCATCTCACAACGTTCAGACATACATGGCATCAGACATACATGGCGGCGGCCATCTTGGATTTTGACGTGGGTTGCACCCACACATCAAATTCGAATGCGGTCCTTCGCTTATGCACGCAAGCACGCACGCAAACACGCACGCACACACACACGGACGGACGGACGGACGGACGGACACACGGACAGAGGGGAAAACCATAGTCCCCCTTTCGCTCCGCTGTGCGACGGGGGACAAAAAAATGGTTGGTACTTCAACCAAAATGGTTGGTACGCCCGCACGCACGCACGGACGGACGGACGGACACACGGACGGAGGGGAAAACCATAGACCCCCTTTCGCTCCGCTGTGCGATGGGGGACAAAAAAATGGTACAATTGAAAAGCAAATAATCAATTTGCTTGGAACAAAATTTTATGTCAATTTGATCACAAATATGCCCGTTTTAAATGTCCATCATTCCAGAATTGAAGAAGTGGGAATGGGAGCTTAATGACAACCAGTGGCTATTAAGCTCCCATTTAAGCTCCCGGTGGCATGTTCTTTGTACCATTGGAACCAGGACAGCGCTTGCAATGGTAACATTTATTATTCGAAGACAGCAGGAACTCTTCTTAAGGACAATGGATGAGCACAAAATTGTATAGCAACTAGTAAAAAGCCCGTCAAAAATGACGGGTTGGAACAGTTTATTCGACAGTGCAGCCTCGTGAGCGTCAGTCTGAAGCTTCGGCCTAGTGTCAGATGTGCTTATATCTTATTTATTGGACATGATACGGAAGTAAATGAACACTCGTTTTACTCTGGCATGTTGCACATCACGTGCAGCGAATTTCAACTCCATCCACCTTGTATATATTATTTTTTTAAAGAAAAAAAACCCCGCTTCTGTACACCGCCCTTGAGGCTTGGTTTGCAAGCCACCATCTACACTTCCAATAGAAAAGACGTAATTATTCTTATGGAACATTTTTTCCAAGATTTTTTTATCCGCAAAAATAGACCGTAGTGAACACGCATTCGTATTGAAAGGTTGGCCTTTAAAACCTACCCTTATTAAGGAGGACAGACATCTGTACAAACACACAAACCGACTGTTTTATGAGGTAGATAGTGTTACGTTTGTGGCGGGTGTGGGAGTAGGGATACCTTAGTTCAGGTACAGTGTATAGATTAGTGTGATCCGACTGTCAAGAAGAAGAAGAAGAAGCAGAAGAGAAGAAGAAGAAAGGTCAATGCATCATAAGTATGGAAATTCGTGTAGACCGTGTGTCGTGGAAGAACGTATCTTTGTCCTCATCAGAGGGGTGGGGCTTGCTAATTAGCGAGGGATTATGGGTAATTAATCCCCTGTATGTAAGCCTGGCGTTGGCTTAGCGGCTAGGGTGCCAGCTTAGGATCCTAGGATCCTGGGTTCGAATCCCGGTCGATCGCTGAATTAACGCCAGGGGGGTTGACTCAGCCTGTCATCCTTCCGAGGTCGGCTAATTGAGTACCAGTTCACTGGTAATTCCCTGTTTGTCGTAAAAGGCGATAAACAGGGTTGGCGGCAGGAAGGGCATCCGGCCGTAAAACATTGCTTCAAAAAGAGGACCGAAAAACAACAACCACGGTGCCCGAAAAAGGCTAACCCGCGCTTGCGGGGAAAAATGGCCTCTAAAGGTGTTTTTTTTTTTAATCCCCTGTATGTAATTGCTTCTGTTATTAGTCCCCTATCGGTGCACACCGAAGTGGACTATAGGTTTGCACGCCGTCAGTCCGTCAGTCCGTCAGTCCGTCACGCAAAGAACAGTTTTCCGGACTTTTTTTCTAAACTCTTAATGCTAATGATTTCAAACTTGGTACATGGTTTCCTCATGATAAGTTACATATCAAGTTCGAACTTCACGACGTTTCGATCATTTTTGACAAAGTTATGGCACTTTGAACTTTGGGAATTCTGATAATTCTGATCCTTAACTCAGTGCCATTTTAAGTTTTAATTTCCTTTAAAAAAGATTTTCTCTGCAATAATAGGACTGATTGAGATCAAATTTTCACCGTAGGGGGGACTGGGTCTGCAGAATATTTTAATTGTAATTATGACGTCACAGGTCACGTGGTTCGGCCGCCATATTGTTTTCCGTGAAAACACGAAAACCCCTTTTTCTCTGCAACGGCTGAACAGATCGAGGCCAAACTTTGCAGGCAGAATCGCATACCCATGGCGAACCAAAAAAGTCAGCGAGCATAACGTCATGCGTCACATGGTTTCAGAGTTATGACGTTTTTAAGCATGAACCTTTAAAACCGAGCTCCTCCCTCATTTTTGATCCAATCGAGGGGAAACTTCACAGATCTGTTCAGCATGTCAGTCTACTAAAATGTCCTTTTGGAATTTGCGATAGGTCACGTGGTTTGGCAGATATCGTTAATTAAATGAAAATATTTTTTAAAAATGGATATCTCTTGAATCGCTAGTACCTCAGACCGATAATACGGTAATTATATAATTCACACAGTGCAATACGACATAATACGTGCACCTGGTGTTGGCTTAGCGGTTAGGGTGCCGGCTTGGGATCCTAGGATCCCGAGTTCGAATCCCGGTCGATCGTTGAATTAACGCCAGGGGGGTTGATCCTTCCAAGGTCGGTAAATTGAGAACCAGCTTGCTGGGATGAATGATCACGGTGTGTACCCCGATTTTAGAATAGGTACACCGTATCCCTGCACATTGTAAGAGGCGACCAAGGGTTGGCGTCAGGAAGGGCATCCGGCCATAAAAACATTGCCTCAAACAGGGAACCATGATTGTCATGGGGTCCGCAAGGCGAACCCCCGCTCCAGCGGGGAAAATGGCCTTAAAAACGATCATTCATTCATTCATTCACACAGTGCAATACGTGCAGGCCGCTCCACGGAGCGACCTTGCGGGCTTATCAATGAGGCGAGGCGTGACACACATGTGTCTCAGCATACCTCAGATCAAGTTTGAAAACCAGCATCAACCGTGCATAAATTTGCATATCCGATCATTTTTGACAAATTTATGGCACTTTGAACTTTGGTAGGGGACATGTATTGCACGCAATACTCAGAATGCTTGTTATTCCTCTGTTCCTTATGACACCGCACAAGACACCGAGCCAGAAATCGCGCATTTAAACACACCAATTAAAAACCTAATGGAAGCCAGGCATGAAGCATTGCCATGGATAACACCGACTTGGTGAGTGCATAGGACAGGCAGCTCCGTGGAGATACACCTAAAGAGCGGTGATTTGATTGGCAAAAAGGTCTGGTAAAGGTGGCACGCACCGATAGGGTCAGACACAGAGACGTGTTGAGATGACGCAGAGCCTGGACGTTAAAAGAACTCTCTGACCGACATTTTCTTCTCTTGTACCTTCTCGTTCTAGACACAATAGCGCTCGGACCGACATCTCGTTCTACTTCTCATGTGGGGGATTCACAGCGAGCATTGCTTCTCGTGTCGTTTCTCGTGTGGCCCTCTTTCTCGTGACAGGATCCCATTGCAAACGGCCGCTTGTTATTGGCACTTCTCGTTTGGGCATCGATAGCGAACGGAACATTTAGTCTCTCCCAGCATCGGCATGCTCTTGAATCGGGATTTTGTGGTGAACGGTCGCACTTTGCTCTCTTGCGCAAGGAGGGTTCATCGTGAATGGCCGTGTTCAGACATCTAGCTGGTGATCGTGCGGACAAGCACAGCTGGAGGAGCGAGCTGCAGGCCTGCTCGTTCGCGTCGCGCACGGAACCAGGCGTGAGCGAGACGCACAGCGAGGCCTGGCTTCCCGCCCACGCACCAATGAACGTGCGTTTCCTGGCAAAGCCTCGGATGATCCCCGACAAGATTTCGGAGACACTCAGAGAGAGCTCAGTGCACACAGACACATATTAATTTTTAAAGTTATTTTTGCCCCTTGTCCGTATACAAGTCTGTCGGAGGGCCCTCAATTTAGGAATTTAGTGTTATCGTGATGCGTTTCATTTGGTTACCGGCATTTCTTAATAAAGCCGGCATTTATTTGTACATTTTAAATCCTGTGTCGTTTGAGTTGATTTATTGCAGGGTCGAGAACATCGGGTGGAATCTGTGAAGGTAAGCGCTCCGGCCTCTCCACCACTTGCCCCCATGCGTATTCTCCGCTATATCTTTACTGAACGCCTCGGGGTTAAAGCCCGTTCGGAAATCCGTTTCCTTGGAATATTTTAATCACAAGGAACGCGACAATACTTCAAAGCAATATAACAATATAACAATAAACTAACCCTAACCCTAACCACAGCCACCATGACAGCAACACGGAGCCAGGCCCCAAGACAGCAACAGCAGCAACAACAACTACGTTATAAAATATTTTCTTTTCTTTTTCTGTGTTTCACTTCATTTTACATCCTCATTGAGATTCACAGATAGACATACAATATGTATGTGAAGTACAATATTGTGTCTTGATTAAACCCATCAGCGAAACAAATCGGCATGTATTGTGCTAAATAAAAAGAGAAGGTAAACCAACAAAATAATACTATTTGTGAGAGACAACCTGTAGATCGTATACAAACATTCCTCATTTTTCTCCTCTTTATCTACAACTGCAACCATTAAACCAAATACAACCGAATCACATTTGCTACATTTCTTTCTTTATTTTTTTGCCCAGGCACCTTGAAAACAATCAGTGATACAGAAATGGTATGACAAAGAAAATTCACACCTGAGTTCCCAGGAACCGGCGAAGCTGAGAAGGCAAATGGTGAAGACCTCTGTGGCATGTTCTTTGCACCAGCATCAGACACCCCTGCACCAAACACAAACGGAGTTGAAGCAGGTGGAGGAGCACTGCTTATAGGAGGGTCTACACTTCCCACATTTGCACCAAACAAAAAGGGAGCAGATGGTGCATTGGCAGGTGGGGCCTCGAGAGGCTTGATAGGAGCTACTGCAGCCCCAAAATTAAAAGCAGGTGTTGGATTTGCTGGGGCACTCGTGGGCACTGAGGTGGTGGGAAACGTTGTAGCCTTTGCAGATGTTCCAAAGACAAATGGTGAAGGCGTTATTCCAGTCAAGGTGGTGACTGCTGGTGCAGGTGCTTCCAGAGATTGGTTAAATGTGAATGGTGAGGCAGTTGAGTTGTTGGTAGCTGTCGAGACAGAAGCAGATGTCCCACTAGAAAGGCCTCCAAATATCAAAGGTGCAATAGTAGCTGTGTTTGACCCGATGAACGCTGCCTCAGTGGAGGTGGCTTGTTGTGCAGGCTTTCCAAACAAAAATGGCATGGCAAGGCTCGGGTTTGGTGCCTTCGGGCTTGGTTGGGCCGCCACTGCGAGTGTGGATATAAAGGGATTGGCCGACGCCAAACCCGAAGAAAAAGTAGTGGTTGATGATGTTGACAATGACTGGGAACATGACAAGGAAGATGACGGTAAAGTCGTTTGCTTTGACGAGTTCCCAAAAATGAGCGAAGGCGAAGGCTCGATGGTCTGTGACGTCGACAGGGTTGAGGGAAGAGAGGGAACCGAAGCTGCCGATTGTGTCATGACCGATGAAATGGTCACTGTGGTATTTGGTGCAGTCAAGAAGCCGAATGTTGTCGTGGGAGCTTTCAAATCTGTCACACACAAAAGTAAGTTTGACCATCAGAAATATTTACAAGTATCATCTTGGTATCGCGAACAGGTGGTGCAACTGTTTCAATACAACCTAGAGCCCTTTCAGCAACCTGTATGGGTAGATTGAAAATGTAACACCTCGCTAATAGCCAACAAATGGTTTGAAGGAAAGAAAAATTGTGTCAAGCCAGTGCACCTAATCAAATCTGTTCTTCGCTTTGTCTGCATCGTCTTATCAGCCGTGTCACCGGGTACATGTTGGGAGATGTGTGTGCGGCGTCAAACTGACAGATCATTTCGTGCCATGAACCTGTATATCCACGACGGTCTGGTCGTGAAGTACCCAATGTCATCCTCCTTCCTTCAGCCTGAGAGCAAGTGTTGCGCAAGTGTTGTAAATGAAAAACGTGTAAATTAAAACGAATTTCCCACTATAAGAGGCAGAAGTTAGGGTGAGTGCTGCCTCAATCCTTATCTTATTGTCCTATTTTTAGTATTGCAGTGATTTATTTTATTTAAATTATAATGTTTAAGATCCACCTGGCGTTCACTCTCCAGCAGTAGAAGGTCCTCATTTGAGAGCTTCTCCTGGTATGAGTCCAGCAATTCCTCGACATCACCCTCTTCCACCTCATCCAAGCCGACAGTCTGTCTTGGCCATTCCGACGGTGTTACGTCGTCATGCTTTCAACAAATCATTATTTTCGTTGAAACCCTTAAAGCCATGAACAAATTCAGGGCAAAGTTTCCCCCATACACCATTCACACAGGAGCGGATGACTTCCTTCCAACACTCCTCAACATTACAAAGAACATTCCTTATTGTAAAGGCATTCCAGAATTCCTTTATAGTAATCTGATCATTATCAGTTGATTTCATCTGCAAATCATTAAATCATCATCAGGTTTGCAAATGTTCTTCGAAGATAATACACCATGAATGTAGCAATCACCCATGGTCCTCATATCACCTGTACGATCACCTCTTTCATACATTCCTAAAACATCTATTTTGACTTCAATAGTGATGACATTCCTCTGTCTTTTCCCGCATTACCAACCTTGCTACTCCAGAGACTTTCCAGTCGTGATTGCAAGGGTTACGCTTATCACAGCGGCACAGTTCAAGCGCAAAATGGGAAACGTCACTACACGCATGACGCTAAGATGGAGGGTTTCCTGAAACTGAGATAGGGCAGGCAATCTAGACAGAATCCGGGTGTTATCGCGAACACGTTTTCATGTATTGTGTGAAAATTTATTCGCAGCGTTACTCATGCACTCGAGTCACGAAATTCCAAAAAAATATAAATGGCAGGCACAAACTACTCCAAAAATGCACAAACACAACATTCATCAAACGTGAGCTTACAGTACTGGAACTGGAATGTACGCCATTAACAGTGTGGTGGCGTCACACGCCAGGAAATGGTCGTATGTTTTTCAATTTAAATTGTATGTTTTTTAAAAGTAGCATTAACCCTTTGAGTACGGATGATGTCCAGTGCCGCAACCCACGAAAAAGTTTTGTGTACGGATGACGTTATTACACATCATCGACTATACCTATAAATAGATCGTCAGTACGTGGTTGCATTCCCGTACCAAAATGCCAAATTAATCCCGTACCGGGGGTATTTTTATCCCAAAAAAATCCCATACTAAAAAGGGTTAAATTCGATGCATATTCTTTATTCAAATGTATCGTATTGTGCACACTTAAAAAAAAAATCTTTCTTGATCATTATGGGCCCATTCTGAATGTGGGCCCTGGTGCCGAGGCGCCATTGTAGCTATTGTATACCAAGCTCTGGAGAGCAGGTAGGGTAGGTATTCACATCAAGCATTCCTCACTCCTGTTTGTCAACAATCGGAATTGCAGGAACGCGATGACATTTCGGGGTTACCGTGCATGACTCGACGGGTGAAAACGTGCAACCGAGATCGCTTGTACTTACATCGTTTTACATAATTTTGAAAGCACTAAACGTTCCCAGATATGTAGAGTATAGATCTATGGTGTATGTATGACAATTGGAATATCTTACTATAATTCACTAAATGTCGGTCTGTCTGTTCGAAGGTACCGCAAAAACGGCTCACCGATCACAAAGATATTTTGGGTGGGTAATCCTGGGATCTCCAGGAGTAAAATAGGCTATTTAGTTTTCCCAATTTCAGTTTTGGTCTCCAGCATTCTCAGGTTTGGACTCAGGCATAACATTCGCGTTCGCATAACGTTCATTGTGACGATGTATGTGTTCACGGTAGTGTTTGACGTGACGGTGTGAACGTAATTTCGTAATGTTTTTCGTTTCGTAATCCTTTAATGCACGTTTAATGTTTAATGAACGTTTAATGCCCTTCGATGTCTGGGGCCGCACGTGCGCTACACTGGACGGGCCAGCGTGTACCTTGCCCTTCACCGTCAGGCTCGGGTAAACCGCTGAGCCCCATCCGTGATGGGGACTGGGGCTTGAGACAGTGTCCTTCATTAAAAGTATAACAAGCGTTATGCCTAGGTCCCCCGTCGGTGAAGTGACGAGTTGACAAAGTGGACGACGCAAGGCGGCCATCTTGGATTTTGACG
This sequence comes from Myxine glutinosa, assembly GCF_964187855.1. Classification (NCBI taxonomy): domain Eukaryota; kingdom Metazoa; phylum Chordata; class Myxini; order Myxiniformes; family Myxinidae; genus Myxine; species Myxine glutinosa. The sequence goes on along the minus strand of NC_136273.1, from coordinate 50,661,578 downwards.
TGGCGACCTAATTTTCAATGGGGTTCTTCCATATTAGGGTTCTTCCATACACCAAATTAGAATTCGGTCCTTCGCTTACGCACGCATGCACGTCCGCATGCACGCACGCACGGACGGCCGGACAGACGCACACACGGACGGAGGGGAAAACCATCGTCCCCCTTTCGCTCCGCGGTGCGACGGGGGACAATAAACGCTGTCTCCATCGATCTTGCCAAGGCCGTAACAGCCGTAACGTTTAATCGCTACATGAGAGAATTCCACATAGCTATCTGGGTGGTGAATACACCAACAGATCGCTGTCTCCATCGATCTTGCCAAGGCCGTAACAGCTATCGACTCAAAATCCTTTTAACTGTTGATTTGGTACAGTTACACATATCGGGAATTTGGTACACGTATCGGGAGTACATACGACATAGCGATTGTGAACACTATTATCGATCACGATTCACGATCATCACGATCATCACGATCATAGTGTATCGATCACGATTTGAAACACGATGGAATAATATTTACCGATATGAACAGTGATGTGGCTTTTATTGAAATTCTAAAGATGCTGTTTAGATTTTGATGATTTGCGTGTGATATGATTCAACGGATGTTTATATGAATCGTTTAAAATAAAAAGAACCTTCAATTTCTGATATTTTTCCTTTTCATTTGGGCTTCTCAATTGGAGCCCCGCCCATAGGGCGGGAACCGTTGCTAGTAATTTAAATTCAGCATTTCTTTTTTTAAGACCTTGATCTTTTCTTGATCTTTTTTAAAAACCTTGATCTTTTCTACCCCCGGTAATTCACCCCAGAGTCCTTGCAGTGTTCATATGTTTTATTCCTCTCCCACCTCCCCCCAAGTCCTCCCGATGTCCCTGCTCTCAAATGTTGTGTTTGTGTCCTTCCCCCTCTCTTCCCATCTTGTCTGCCGCTCCCCTTGTTTTTTGTGTTTTGTGTGTCGGTTTGTCTTTTTGTGTAATTAATGTTAGCTCTTTCACGAGCCTCGATCTTGTATACAAAAAAAAAAGAAAAAAGAAAAAAAAAAGACCTTCATTCTTTCATTCCTCTTTTCTCCTACTAGGCTATGAGCCAGACCCTCAAATTTTCGACATTATGCTCAATCAGAGGGAGGATGGCTAACAGTTATTTTTGGCAAGGCCAGGGACCCTAGTGCTGAAAAAAATGTGATAGCAGTGTGAAACTCTTAGCCGTATCTGTGTTATCACATTTGTCAGACCACCCCAATAACGCTTTCGGTAATTTTTCCGCCTAAGATTTAGGGGGTAGGGTTCGTTTTGGGGCTTTCAAATAATATCTCCTATATGTATCAGTTAGTGTTGTATACCAGGTGAAAGGTAATTGAATTATCTTTCACATGATGTATAGAAAGTGCCTGTGTGATATATAGTAACCTCTTTATGATCATTAAAACATAATTATTTCCGCCAACCCTCAAAAACTTATCACAAAATCCCCAATGAAAACAAAATTAGGCAAAAATTCAGTTTGGCGGATATTAAATGAATTTTTTAATTTGAGAAACACACAGTATGATTAAAGTCAAATTTGGGCCTTAAATCTCATACACCTTGATAAAGATGAGAAAATCCAATATACAGTAGTCGCTGTAACCATGACCTAAAATCCATAAATGTATATCTTTCCGCTCTTATGATATATTGATTTATATTTTACGATTTTTGACCGACAGCATGTATATAGTTTGTATACCATTATTGGTCTAAAAATAGTATATATAATATTGGGATGTCAGCCATATATAGGCCACAAAGTACTGAAATTGGTGTCAGAAATGTCTAATTCTAAAAATATGAAGGCATTATGACCGAACTGTATGTGGTGTTCTTGAATATACCACAGACGTATGATGCATGTGATGATTAACCTACTCCATGTATATGTATGTATCCTGATGTACCCTAACTTGGCGAGATAATTTACATCATATTCATGCAAACGTTTTTAGTCTTGTAGTGTTGTATGGTTCTCTTATATTACCAGCTATACATAAAGTAAACCAAAGGAAAACAATGTACTTTCTATTTAAGCAACATATATTTATAGACATCATACCATAAAGTACACGAGTTATCAATTCAGCGTACACCATATTTGTTACACATATGTACATGATCTTTCTCCATACAGTTCTACAATTCAGAAGTTATCCTCGTCATCGTCGTCGTCTTCTTCATCGTCTTCTGCCGAACTGTCATCACTCTCAGCATACACTCTCTGGTTGTCACATGTGGTGAGTTTGCACATGTCTGTGCACTTCAAACCACTGGCCATGCAGACACACATGGGTAGTGTGCATCTTTTCGAACAGGTGCATGCCAGTAAATCCAGAACCGCCTGTGGTGCGGGCTGTCCTTGCATCCAGTCGACTGCCAGCTGCACGCGACCATCCTGGGTATCCCAGTGCCATCCTTTCCCGATTGGACTCGGTACTGCTGGATCCATCTTGAGACTCCTCTTCCAAATAGCGGCTTGATAGTTGGCTCGCTGTGCACGTTTGGTTAAGCAGTCTTTGCACGGAGGTAGCTGGTGACTGTCGATCTCTCCCCTCTTGGCACAGAACAGGTGATATCTCAAGTCATTCACCTTCACTGTCCCCGACTTCGGTGCGTACATGAGACAAGTGAAGTTCTCCAATTTATCCATCAGTTCCTCACTGACGTCCCAGTCCTCTCCCAGCTGTGTACATGCATCCTGCACATCTTTGTTGGTTCTGATGAGTTTTAGTGCAGTCAGTTTTCCTCGTCCAGCGAACGTGCTGACTGTGTCGCATCCGGTATAGGCATGCATTCCAATTAGGGCCTGACATACATTTGTGCCGACTGACTTTCCTATTTCCCCTATGTCTAGGATTTTAGCCCTTGCTTTGGTGCCACATTTCTGAAACAACTTGGCATGAATCTTGGTATGAAATGCCAAGCCAATGACAAGTACGTCAGTGTCATCTGAGCTAATAAGCACAGACTGGTATCCATGTGCGGCAGCATGGGCAGCATGCAAGAACAGACGACCATCTGCTTCCTCGTGTGTACTTTCCAGGGCCACTACTTCTTGGCTAGCATCAGATGTGATCTGATAACACTTGTCATCGCATGTTACAAAGAGAACCTTTCCCTGTAGGCGTCTGATGTACTCTGGTTTTTTCCACTCTTCGACCAGGAACATGATAAGACTTGACTTGTTCCCAACATAGCTGAGAAACTTGCGCCATTGCCTTACAATTTGAGATGCCGTGATGTTTTTCAGCTCAAGTCCAAGTTCTTCCCCCCTGGTTAACCGTTCGCTGTTTTTGATGGAAGTCTCCTTGTAGGTGTCAAAGACGACATCGATCCTCTGGCTACTGCATCCATCCTTCAGGGCCATGGATAGGACAATCATGGCCACTTCGGCAAATGTAGTTTGATCACCTGCCACCTTCTGTATAAGCAGCATCCCGTCAATAATTGTTGCCGAATTGTCGGGTATCCTTTCAGCCGGGGTCACAGTCCTTTGCAAGGCCGTGGCTAGGGCAGCTTTGTTGGTTTTCCATAGAAGGCCTTCGGGTGTCGCCAGGGCCCATGGCAAGGGACCTAGAGGATGAGATAGCACCTCTGCCATGTGAAGATCTCGGCCCTATGCCATCACAATAATTCTACCAAATAGAGCTCTGTCTGCTTGAAGAATTACTGCCCTGCCATTGCTTCTGCATTCCTTCTTCTTAGTGAGGTTGCTGAAAGTCTTCAGCTTGTTCAGTTGCAAAGGGTCATGGAATTTCTTGATTGGTGGGTTGCTCTCAAGTCGCTCAATCTTGAAGTTTGTGTAGCACTTGTGTCTGACTTCCCATGCTTTCTCCAGATCCTTGGCAATATTTGGAGGGGCTGCGTGTGCGGTGGAAATACTGATGAGAGGGCTGGCCATAGTGAATGGGTTCACCCAACTCTGGATCAGAGTTATCAGTGATGATACAGCGTCCTCATCTTTCTTGATCCGTGTTTGCTGCAGATCTGCGTGTTGTACGTGTGTGTTGCTCACATTCACCATTTCCCTCATCTGGCGGAGAAACGCACTCCTGTGTTCGGATGTGACATAGTAGCGCTTCACTGCTCCAGATTTCAAGTTGAACCTGGTAGTGCCACCTGGTGTCTGTGTGTCTTTGTTGACAGTGACCTCAGTAGTTTGGTCAACTGGAATGCGTCCAAACGGATTGCTTTTTGACATTTGAACTGAGAAGTACCCATCCGAGAATGCTTGGAAGATGCCAGGGTGCTGCGTTGGAAGGTTTGTCATTTGTGCGTAGTATGCTGATAAATACCGTACATGAGTGAGCCTTCTGCGACGATTCCTGTTTCGATGCAAAAGTCTCTAAGACCAGCATCTTGGAAACGAGCACCAAGAATCGACATCACATTGCAGATTGTGTGGAACGTGCCGAGGCGAAGTACGATGTTAGCATATGTGTCTGTGTGTTTCCAGACGATCTCGGCAGCCTTAGCATACAGGGCCTGATCCATGACGACGACGATGTCCTGCAAGTGTAGGATCTGTCGGACGCTTTCAGACTGCTTCAAGATTTCTGCGACTGTGGACATCTCTGTAGCTGGTGCATTTATTGTAGGCATATATCTAACAATATCCTGAGAGACGCTGATAGATGCCCTGACGGTGATGTTGAATCCTGTCCAACTTGGTGTTTTTTGTGTTACTGGGTCCACCTGATGGGCAATGACCCAAAGAAGATTCTTGATTTGAGCAACTTCCATAGCCATCTTGTTTTCCGCTGCAGCTGTTGATAATGTTTGTAGTGGATGAGGTCCAACACGTTCACCTGCAATGTAGACAGGCAGTGTTTCTTCTGTTATGCAGACTGTTCTTTGCTTGAGCTTCTCGATCTTCGGAAGTGGCTCCTTTGGAAGGTGTGGTCCATACATTTTGGCCTGCACTGCAATGCCATTGACTCGATGTGTTGTTCCTTTCCCGGTCAGCGTCTCTTCCAGTCTATCAATGTTATCCCATGCCAAGTTTGTGAATACATACGGCTGGATGCTGCTTGCTAGGACTGTTTGCTCATTTAAGTTTGCTGCAAGTTTTTGAAGACATAGTGCAGTGTCATTTTCCTCCAGTGTAGGTAGGATATTGCATGTCCAAGATGGTTCAATGTGCGAATTAGTTCTATGTTCCCTGTGAGAGTCTTAACTGCATATGGGAGCAACATGTGTTTCGGAGGCTTTTGTTGTCCACAGCTCACTACATAGATAATGTCCTGGCTGAAAGATTGCATCAGCATGATGACCCTGTTTGATGGAAGCTCGTTTTCCGGATCTCCAGTCAAGAGGCCAAGCATAAAGCGCTGGAGATAGACGGGAACGACGAAAGAGTCATTGTCGACGTCGGCTGGATGATAGGGCCATGGAGTTGGTTTGTTATCCTTCCTTATCATCGATCTGATGTGTGTCGATGTCTGATCAATGACTTTGGACATGTTTGATGATTTCCCTTTCCAAATGCTCAGTTGTTGTTTAAGTGTTTGTATTTCTTTGACAGCATCTTGTAGTGTTACATTATCAGGTACGACAATCAGTTTTCCACTGTTGTCTTGAAAGATGTGAACGCTATTTCCAAGATCAGTTTCCAGTTTCCGTGCGAGGTTTTTTCTTGTAGCAGTTCTTATCCCATGCAACCCTCTTGATGTCATTATCGATTGTAGGTGCTCTACCAGCGTTGTCATCCTAACAATTTCCTTATTCGGGATTATATGGTTCCGGATGTATACTAGCAACTCATTGTATGCTTCTTCTTCAGTGTAGTCAGATTCGTTTGTGGCGGCCGTGTTTCTGTCATGTGCATCTTTAGTGCTTGGTCTCGTGTAACTTCTGTAGCAAGAGAAATGGTATCGTGCTTCAGCTGCCACAATGTCTCTACTTGTGGCAGCCATGATTTTTGTGTCACATTTACGCACGGCGCTGTTTCGCAGTGTTTCATCTGCTCTCAGATCAACAGCCTTGCTCAACTTTTCACGGGATGACGTTCCCTTGCACCACTTGGTCTTTCCACAGAATATACAATCCGGTTCATAGATGCGTGATTCCGAAGATGCCCTTCTGGCTTGTCTCTTGCTCGCTGAACATGTTGCAGCAGCATCGTCGGTTAAATTGGATTCAGCTTTTCGTTTCAGTGCTTCCAAATCTCGCTTCATGGTGAACATGCTCCTGCACTGCCTGTGGTAGAATACTCGGGTAATCTCCTTCTCTGGCAGCGACTGAGCAAGGTCGAGAATGGGTGCATGGTTCCGTATTTTGGCCGCATCCAGCAATGTAGTCCACGAATCAAATGTTTGAGGGCTTATGAGCGGATCTTCTGGTTTGACATCTAACGATAGCTTATGAATGATACAAACGTCCTTGGGAACTTTCTGAGTGATCGCAATCTCCATTGCAAGTATTTGTTCAATTGTCTATCTGCGGTACACTCTGTTTCACCACCACCAATATCACCACCACCGTCTCACCTGGAAAGACACATAATATCGAATGAGACCACCACCACCACCACCACTACTACAAATTAGCATCAGTTGCTATAGTTGCTTAAAAATGTATTCTGCACCAACAAATCTACAAAGAGAAATACATTAGATGTCGTGCACCGCTGTCATGGTTGCAAATCACCTAAAATATAATGAAAATATTGACATTGATGACAACATTCGTATTAGCATGTCTACACATATTGCATTGAATTTCATAGCACATCATGATCATATGTGTGAGGATATTGACTCTAATTATACTGTATGTGTGTCTCAAATCGAAACATACCTTTTACATACCTTTTGATTTTTGCCTATTTTTGTTCCTAAAATTGGGGATTTTGTGATGAAGTTTTGAGAGTTGGTGGAAATAATTATGTTTTAATAATCATTATAAAGAGGTTACTATAGATCACACAGGCACTTTCTATACATCATTTGAAAGGTAATTCAATAACCTTTTACCTGATATACCACACTAGCTGATATATACACGTGATATTATTTGAGAGCCAAAAAACTAACCCCACCCCCTAAATCTTAAGCGGGAAAAATGACCCGAAAAGCGATAAATGGGTGATCTGACAAATGTGATGATAACGCAGATACGGCTAAGAGTTTCACACTGCTATCACATTTTTTTCAGCACTAGGGACCTTGGCCTTGCCAAAAATAACTGTTAGCCATCCTCCCTCTGATTGAGCATGGTCGACCCCTCGGCTCATAGCCTATACCTCTGGAACAATCTCCCACACTCTCTTCAATCCCACTCCTCCCTCCATATCTTCAAAACAGCTGTTCACCACCATCCAAAACCTTGATCTTTTCTACCGACGTTAATCCACCCCAAGTCCACCTCCATCAAATTCAGTTTTCTTTCCTGAACTCCCTGGTGTCCATCTTGTTTATCCTGTGTACCCCACCCCAGCCCTCTCCCTTCCACAGATCTCCCGATGTCCCTGTTCTCTAGTTATTGTGCTTCCCTGTCTCTACCCCTCTAGTCTCCCACTCCATTTATTATATGTTCTGTGTGTTAGCTCAACTACGAGCCTCAAGTAAGTATGCAAAAAAATGTTTTTTATACGTTTGTGTATGAACCGCACCCCTAACTTTTAACGTTTTTGCCGATAAAAAGTGCAGTTAATACACCAGAAAATATGGTAGATATATTGACTGCATGGGGCTGACCAGGCAGTGCCAGATCTTTGGAAAAGGCAAGAGATGATACCCAGCTCACCCACAGTCAGCAAAGTATGGCAGAAATGTCAAAGAAAATAATCTTTACTCACGTGAACTTGCTTCTGTTGTGCCAAATGTGAAGTCTTCAGGCAAACCAAAAGCTGGTTGAGCTTGAGTAGCTCCGAGGCTTTTCGCAACAGATGGAGAGGCATTGCTCTGAGACGAACCAAACCCGCTATAAACCGGTTGGATGGGGTTCACTGCTGCAATGGATGTGGGTTCTGCAACATCCGTGCTTTTCCCAATCTTTTCAAATCCAGTTTTTACAGACCCACCATCATTCGCTGGCTTAGTGAGAGATCCCAGCGCCGTGCCAATATGCACCTCATTCGCTTTCCCATCGGTTGTAATGACCAAGTTGCTGGTCTGCTCACCAAACTGGAATGGTGAGCTGAAGGTGGGTGTGTCAGTCTGTGTCTCTGGATGCAAACCAAATTTGAAATCGCCAGACTTGCTGGATTTGAAGGTAGCCACGTCGATGGTTGGTGGAGCCGCATCGCTCAAAATGCCAAATTTGAATTGTGATGGAGACGGTTCAGGTTTCAAACGAACTTGTTGAACTGCAAAACAAAGAGTAAAGTAACAGGTTGCATTATACAAGCTCTCAGTAACCCAAGAAATGCCACCAAAAAGGAACATCTATTAAAATCATTAACTTTGTCCTTTTTAAAATGTTCTATTTATTAGGAAAGAAAATACAGTAGACACTCATTAAAACCAATAAATTAATGATCTTTGACATGATTGTAAGGTGTTTTTATTTCCAAGTATTCATTGTTGGCTCTTATCTGCCAAAATTTGTCTAAAATAATAAAATAATATCAATATATAGCATTGAAACGACAACATTTATCAATTATCATGTGATATTTACAGAAGCGTGGTGAACGAGCAATGCTCACAGAAATTTTAGATAGAAAAAGGAGAGAGGAAGAAATCTGATGTAAAGTCCTCAAACATGTTTTAAACTAAATGTGATGTATTTATCGATATGAAAGTTTATTAACTTTACAAAGTCTACAAGAAAGAACTGCATGGGGGGAGGCCAAATCCATCGTCACGTTAAGGCCACGCCGTGCTATTCGGCATCACACCCTGCACTTGCGTCATTAAAAATCTTTGTTGTAATCTTTGTTTCGCTCTCGAGGCGTGCAGTCTATCTTTGTGATCCTTAACCATCATGCCTCCCTTATAAGCGAATTTTAAGTGACAATAATGTATCTGTGGCAAATAGGCAGCATAAAAGTGTTACCTTGGAGGTTATTCATCGAATGGATACTTGAGAACATGCTGGTGATGTTTTTTTTTTTTGTTTGTTTTTTTTGTATACAAGATCGAGGCTCTTGAAAGAGCGAACATTAATCACACAGAAAAGACAAACAGACACACAAAACAAATAACATAGGGAGCGGTAGACAAGATGGGGAGAGAGGGGGAAGGACACAAACACAACATTTGAGAGCAGGGACCGAGAGACATGGAGACATCGAGAGAACTGTGGGAGGGAGAGGGCTTTGGGGGGAAGGCATGGGAAGGGGGGGGGGGGGGGTGGGAGAGGTATAAAACATATGGACACTGCCAAGACTTCTAGGAAAGAAGTTGGAATTTCAAACAAGATGGATCTGGGGTGAATTAGTGGGGGTAGAAAAGATCAAGGTTTTGGATGGGGGAAGATAAGAGATGGTGGTGAACAGCTGTTTTGAACCAGTGTGGCTGGCTTGTTGAGTTTGGCCAGTGTTGCTGGCTTGTTGAGTTTGCCTCCGACTACAGTGTGTTCCATATATAACAAGTACAAAAAGTTTTAATTAAAACAAAAGCCGCGTCGATGTTACACAATGCCTAGATGCAGCTGTGCCTATAACGTCGATGTTATAGGCACAGGACATTCCTATTGATTCGATTACTTGATGTTATTTTTGTGCAAAGTGAAAATATATCTCGGCAATTTCCCGTGTGTGGCGACACGTGAACGAAGCTATGCTCCTCTCTCCACATTATTGTGACGACGTATAAATTAAATATTTCATCGTGACGATTGTCATCAAATGGACGAATTTTTAATATATCTCAGCATTTTCCCATCTGTTATTTCGGGCGGTGTATGACTGACCATGCCGCGATTTAAACAAAATATATATATATCTCGGCATTTTCCCGTCTCTTATTTCGGGCGGTGTATGACTGACCATGCCGCGATTTAAAAAAAAAAAATCTCAATGGACTTGAAGTTACAGGCCTTTGAGAATTCATTTCGTTCTATAAAGGGCAACTTTCATCGGATTTTCTTCCCGTTTTTTTTCAACCGAGTCTAAAACTATGTTAGCGACTGTGAAAAATGAAATGATATATCGAATTTGATTTGAAATAAAATTGTGTGAGAGAGGAAGACACCACGGGCCTACAAAACAGGCCTCAAAGCTATGCGAGTTAATAAAATGGTGGATATTCGTTTATATGAAGGCTCTCCCAGAATGGGTCGAGCTATGGTTCCCAGAATGGGTGGAGCTTTAAGGTTTTGTCTTCTCTGCAAGAACAAGAAGAAGAAGAACAAGAAGAACAACAACAACAACAGCAGAGGGCACTCTATGACCAGCGTCTGCGACGTGGCTAAAAATACTGGCATCATTTGAGAAAGTGCAAAATGTGCAATGCTGTTATCATCAAAGCAGATAACCAAACTACAAAACAAGGTATGTGCGGATATGGAACATTTGCTAGCCATGTGGATAGATGATCTGAACAAGTCCAACATGCCAGTTGGACGGCTCATTACAATGGAGAAGGCAAAGAGTCTCTTCAGTCAATAACATCAAGGAGAAGGAAGTTCGTTGCAAGTCAGGGCTGGTTCAACTGCTTCCGGAAGAGGTACAATCTCTGTTGCATCTGCCTTTCCAGTAAAACCGATGGTGCTGACAATAATGCTGCCGAATCATTCCTGGAAAGGCTTAAAGTCATTGAAGGCAGGTACTCTCAAACAAGTTTTCAACATGGACGAAACGGGCCTGTTCTAGAAGTGAATGTCATCTGGTACCTTCATCTTCCGTAACGAGAAGGCAGCTGCTAGTTTCAAGATCTCCAAGGATCATTTGTCCCTTCTGCTGGGTGGAAACAGAGGGGATTGCAAGCTGAAGCCCTTGCTTGCACATCATAGTGATAAGCTGAGGCCATTGAATGGGATCGTGAAGTCCAGTCTACCTGTCATAGATGGGAAGAGTTACCACAAGGCCTGGATTACGCAACATATTTTTAATGAGTGGGCTTGTGGATTAAGCAACGCCAGCCTTCAAACAGCATTGCCAGCGGGAAAATATGGACTTCAAGACACCTCTCCTGGTAATGAAACAACACTCTACCTGGATTACACAACCCTTTGTCCAAACATGTGTGTTGAGTTCTCGTCACCAAACACGTCATTGATTGAGCCGATGGACCTGGAGACTATCAAGGCATTAAAGATATTATACCAGGAGGACGATGTTGAATCTTGCCCAGAAGATGGCAGGTGAACAGTACACCCTGAAAGAGTTCTAGAAGAGCTTCAAAAATATGAACATAGTGGATACCATTGGGAGTCATTGGGAGATACTCACTACACGGTGTATTAACAGTATGGAGGAAGATCTTCCCGATGCCGTTAATGACCACCGGCTTTGATGTAATAGCTGTGCAGAGGGATATCGTAAATCTGGCAAGGGATGTCTGATTCAATAAGGTTGATGAGGACAATGTTGCAGAGATGCTGGCATCGCACACTGAAAAGCTCACTGACGAGGAGTTAGATGAGCAGCGGGCCACAGGAGACAACGATAATAATGATGCTAGGCTAGACAGCAGCTAGGCAGCTGCTGCGAAGGACAGGGAACTCACCATCAAAGACTTTGTTGCAGCCTCGACCACACCAAAGTGGCATGCAACATCTTCAAGAAGAGTGGTTTGCTAAGGGACAGGTCGGCAAAGGCAGCAAAGATAGTGCAGGACAGAATCTTTTGCTACAAATAAATGTATCGTGTCACGACACAGGCAATGACAGAGCACTCCTGGCGCCTTTGTGAAGACCTCCTTTGAAGAAAAGCTGGCAGTTGCCAATCCTGCTCCTGCCTCTTCATCTTCCTCTCCTTCCACAAAACTTCTCTTCAACGACAGTATGTCTGGTAAATTTTATTTTTAAATTCATGTGTATTTCAATAAAACTGTCATTAACCCAAAAAAAAGGGTAATAACATAAAGCGATAAAAAGCGATATGTAAAAAATAGGTAAAAAGCAAAATAAATGTGGCGACGTGAGAAACGCATTCCCCCTTATTCTTACAGGAAAAATGGCTTCGATTTTCGTTGTTTCGTTATTCATCTCACTTTTCAGAAACGCATCACTGGCATAAACCAGGGTCTTGCAGTCGAGATATATTCTCTCGAAAGCAGACAGACAATTTCAAAGTGATTGTATTAACATATGGTGTTAAAATAAATTATAACCAATAATAGTTATATGTATGGAGACAAATTGTCCAATAATGACATCATTAATATTCAGCCATTATGAATGAATGAATATGAATATGAATGATCGTTTTAAAAGGCCATTTTCCCCGCTAGAGCGGGGGTTGGCCTTGCGGGCCCCATGAGCTCATGGTTCCCTGTTTGAGGCAATGTTTTTATGGCCGGATGCCCTTCCTGACGCCAACCCTTGGTCGCCTCTTACGATGCGCAGGGATACGGTGTACCTATTCTAAATCGGGGTACACACCGTGATCATTCATACCAGCAAGCTGGTACTCAATTTGCCGACCTCGGAAGGATGACAGGCTGAGTCAACCCCCCTGGCGTTAATTCAGCGATCGACCGGGATTCGAACCCAGGATCCTAGGATCCCAAGCCGGCACCCTAACCGCTAAGCCAACACCAGGCTTTATGTTGAAGGCTCCAGACATTATGTTGAATTCTATCGACATTGAGGAAATGTGGAGACATGCTTCACAAGGTTATTTATTTTTTATGTTTTAAAAATAAGATGAAATTTAAAATAGGCAAAGGCTTTCAATTGTGCACCATTTAAAAAAATTAACGTGTGTATGTCTCTACATATGCGTGTGCATGGTGAGGTAGAGTGGGTGGTGGCATAGGGGGTGGTGGCAGAGGGGGTGGTGGCAGAGGGGGACAGTATACCGGTGTAAATTATCTTTCAATTGGAATGAATTTACTGCAAAGTAATAAAATAAAAATAAGAAATTAAAACAAAATCCAAACAATCCTGTGGACTACATTCCAGTTAAATGAATAAGCTAGTTCCAGGTTTACCAGGAGGTGGTTTACTTCCAGGCTTTGGGCTAGTGCAGGCAACACAAGCTAAGGTGTCAGGCTTGTTTTGCACGAGGCAAACATCACAGTCCCATGTCCCAGCAGCCTTTTTGAACTTGTCCCCAAAGCTCAGAGACGTTGTGGGTGTAACATTGGTTGTAACTCCTGGTATTGCTGAATGGGATAAAATAAAATAAAATAAAAATAATAATAATAATAATAATAATAATAATAATAAACGTAACAATGAGAATACAAAATCACATTTACGTGCACTGCAAATCTTCAGAAATGCAAACACCTGGACAAATTGGAGTTTAAACCTTCAGATTTCAATTAGAAGTATTAAACGTTTCAGTAACCAATTCAGGAGTTTGAGGGCTTGCATATTTTAAAAAATTGACAAAAGCATGAAATCCACATTGACATGGTTAAAACTTTCAAATGTGATGCCCCGTCTAATGCAAAGCTCAATAAGTGTGCCTACATGTTCAATTATTATTACTATTATTTCGTATGCAGCTTGCATCATTGCTGTGAGAGCGGCTATGCCACTGATGCAGTGCGCCATGTTCTGTTTCCAGTAAGGTGGTACTCATTTTGCTGACATTGGAAGGACGACAGGCTGAGTCAACCCACCTGGAGACGGTATGACAGGGGGCTCAAACTCAAGACTCTAAGATCTTAACCCAGCCACTAGGCTTGCTCACAGGTTCAATAACAGTGTTCAATGCTTTTATTTAAATTCGATCAAAGGAAACACATGTGGCACAGCAGGGCTTATGATATATAAACTTTACTCCACCTGACAGCACTACATTTGACAGAAACCTTGGGGTGGGGGGGTGGGAGGAAAGAGGGCAAAGTAAGGAAAACAGAGGGTCCACGACCGGAAAGGAGGCGGTAGAAGACAGAGACCACCGACCTGTCTCCGATGACAAAGTGATCGGCCCATAGACTCAACTTAACATGATTTGAGACAGGGGAACCAGCCCAGAGAAGAGAACAGTACTCCATCAAGCTGCTGTGAATGAAGGCCTTGTAGGTGGATATGAGTTCAGGTTTGCCAAGGAAGGACTTTGTATAACGGAGGAAGCCCAGTCTGAGGCTGGCGTTCGAGGCCAACTTTAAAATGTGCTTTGCCTAAGAAAACTCATGGCTGATAGTTATTCAAAACCCAGGAGTTTAGGTCACTGAATTTCCTCAAGAGGATTATTAAGAAAGTAGATGGGAGCGTTTGCCATACGGCCCTTTTGGATTGAAATTGATTTGATTGAAAGGATTGAAAGTGAGATTTGTCAGGATTGAAAGAGACATTGCAAGTGTTTGACCAGATTGTGGTTTCATCAAGGTCTGAAAAGAGGGAAGAGGCTGCTGCCTCCTATCTCAAGGATAAAGGATGTCACAGCAGAGGATGGAGTCATCAGCAAATAGATAAGAGATTTTCCAGTCAGAGAGATCATTGATGAAGATTAGGAAAAGGAAGGGGTCAAGAACAATTCCTTAGCAGCATACTCCTGCCTTTACGGGGAAAGGAGATGAATGATTCTGTTGCCTCTACTCTCATCGCATTGCCGATGAGAGTAGAGAAAGTCAGTAAGCAAAGTGTGGAGTTGGCCTACGATGTCATAATGTTACTGATTCATCACTTCCGTTGTGGTGGCTTTCATCCACTTGAGACATTTCTGGTTCCATGTATTATTACTATTGTTGTTTGAGGGAAATAGCAATGATTATTGTCAAAAGGTACAAGGAATGTTTTAAAATGAAACAGGAACCGGACGTCGATGAAGCGGAAAGAGAAGAAAGAGGGCGGAGCGAGAGAGGTCGGACAAGAAAGCCGAGTTGCGAACTCGAGTTCTGAAGTTCTGAAGCGAACGTTGGCGAGCAAGAGTCACAAGTGAACTTTCGGGTTTCCGGGAAAGGAATTCCGAGTTGCATCGCTGTGACCGATTAACCTGCGTGTCAGGTTTTGCTATCGATTCAGGAGAGAATCATCGCCGTGCTGGTGCGCCACGAGACCGAGCCGTCGGCCATTTTGATTCGTGCGCTTCGCGCGTCAAGCAAGGTATTTGCTCCGTCAGCCATTTCCACCACTTTCAGACGTATCTGAGGTGTGTGTGTGCACCGTGGCTTTTGGAAGATTAATTTGCGGTTCGCCGACTGAGCTGTGAAAGTTCAGACCTGGAGGGCGCCTGTGGATTTCCCATTCGCCTTGAGTTTGCCTTACGCAGTGGCGCCTTTGGATTTCCCATTCGCCTCGAGTTTGCTTTATGCAGTTTTGGACTACGTGACTCTTTGCGCCGCTTCGGCCGCATACGCCTTTCTGCTGTTTTGGCGGTGTGACCGGGCCCGTCATCTGAACGGGGTTCAGGTTTCGATTGGACCTCGTTCTAGCGATCGCTGGAGCGAATCATCTGTGGCTTGAAGCCGGGAAAAAGAGACATTGGGGATGTTCTGGTTTCACTCACTTGGAGCACAGTGAGTTATATATTATAACACTGATGGTACCATCATAGAATATTGATTGTACTTTAACTGTTGATTCATATTATTGTTGTATGGTTATTGGTGTGATCTTAATACAATATTTGTTTGTGAGTAACAATTGGTGTGGCTTCACCATTGATCTTTGACATACAGAATAACACATTTTTCTGCAGTGACTCCTCTCGGGGCTCGGAGGTACCTTGGGGTGGGGATTAAACGTTTGGACCAGGACAAGGGACCAGGGAGTCGGGGAGGAGCACATAACAGAAATTGGGGGCTCGTCCAATTGACACGGGGGCTCGAAATTGGGTCTTTGTCGGGGATAAAATTCCCTAATAACACTCGTCCGGGAGCAAATTCCCTGATAACATTCGTCCGCGATAGAATTCCCTAGCATTCCCAAAATTCACAAATTTGGAAAAAAAATTCCCAACGTTCCCAAATTTTTCAAAAAAAAAAATTTGGAAAATTTTTTGTGTGAAGGTTAACAGGTGTTAACTGATAGTCACCATTGTGTTTGACGCAGGAAAGTTTGTGGCATCCCCTAATGAGGCACAGTTCCAAGCATTAAAAAAATCGGAACTCTTGATATTGGCCAGACATTTTAACTTGGAGGTCCGAGTTAGTATGAAGAAGGCAGAGATGCAGACATTGGTGGTAGAATCTCTGGTGGGACAGGGAACATGGACAGAGGTAGCCTTGGATTGGTTACCCGAGGAAAAAGAAAATGTGGAGCTCCGGAAAACGGAGATGCAACTGCAGAGCCAGGAAAGGTTAAAAGCAGAGGAAAGGAGAGCTGCAAGAGAACTCGAGGAGAGAAGAGCAGAGGAAAGGAGAACTGAAAGGGAACTCGAAGAAAGAAGAGAAAAGGAAACAGCAGAGGAGAGGAGAGCCGAAAGGGAGTTAAAGGAACGTGACATGGAGTCTCAGAAGGAAATTGAACTCAAGAATTGGAATTAATGAGAGAACGGGGAGAGGTAGCATCCATGCTGGCTAGTTCGACAACTAGTCAGAACACTTGGGATGTTGGCAGGCATGTGAGGCTGGTTCCACTCTTCAATGAAAAGGAGGTAGCCAAGTTTTTTTTTACACTTTGAGGAAGTGGCTCAAATGCTAAAATGGCCTGTGGAATCCTGGACTATGTTAGTGCAAAGTGTTCTGGTGGGTAAAGCTCAAGATATATTTTCAGCTTTGCCGATTGACCAATGTGCAGATTATGAGATAGTGAAGAAAACCATTCTCAAGGCCTATGAATTGGTCCCTGAAGCTTACCGGCAAAAATTTTGGAACGCCAGGAAGAGGGAGAGTGAGACCCATGTGGAGTTTGCCAGAATGAAGGAAACCATGTTTGATCGGTGGTGTGATTCTAAAGGGGTTGGGAAAGACTTCAAACTGTTGCGACAATTGATCTTGGTGGAGGAATTCAAACAATGTGTCCACGAGGACATTAAAGTACATCTGGAGGAAAAGAAGGTACCAGAGTTGTATGAGGCAGCAACCGTGGCAGATGACTATGCCTTGACACACAGGATGGGATTCCACAAACCTAACTTCCCGCCTAGAGTTCGCCAGGGGATTTATGGTAAATCAGGTGTGGAGAACAAAAATTCATGGAGGCGACCTAGAGATGACCGAGTACAAATCTGATACCACAATTGTTAGGGATCAGAAGACTACAGTTCCAAGACAAACTTATCTCCCGGGGGCTCGAGACAGACCACGAGTTTCACCTCCAGGCCTACTTGCGCTTTTTGCAAGAAGCCTGGACACTTGATGTCCCAATGTTATGCTCTGGAAAGGAAAAATCAAGAGCAGAGTCAGACTAGTACAACTCCGAATGCATTGGCAAATGTGAGAAATCGTCCTTGGAGGACAGTGCCTTGTGAAGGTTCCCATGCCAAAGTTACGGCATCACAGAACAACCTTGTTCAAGACAGTTACAAACCTTTTATTTCAGAGGGGTTTGTGTCACTGGATGGAGACGTGACTAACCAGAGACCTGTTAGGGTATTGAGGGACACAGGAGCACATCAATCTTTGATGCTTGAAGGCATTTTGCCATTGTCAGAGAAGACGGCAACTGGTAGTGTTCGTTTACAGGGGGTTGGTGGCTATAGCCCCACTAGAGGTTAGAGCCCCACTTCATGTCATCCATTTGCAGTCTGATTTGGTGTCAGGACCGGTCACCGTAGGTTTACAAGCCACTCTTCCTGTAGAAGGAATATCTTTTGTTATCGGGAATGATTTGGCCGGTGGTCAAGTCTCTGGTAACCCGATGTTTGTTGAAAAGCCTAGCATGGAAAATAACACTGCACAGTTAGAGCAGAAGATTCCGGGTATCTTTCCCTCCTGTGCCGCGACTCGTGCTATGGGTAGGAAGCGCTCTGAAGAGAAGAGGAAGGTACCGACGTTACGCTTTGCACCGGCACATCTTGTCAGGTACCCAAAAACTAAGAGTCAGCACACACAAGTCATGGATGGAGGCAATGTTGGCAAGCTCTTTGTAGGTGGACTGAACTTCAAAACAAGGGAAGTTGTTCTGGACTCTGTCTTCAGCAAATATGGACCGCTCTTGGAAGTGCTGCTGATAAAAGACAGGGAGATGCAGAAAAGGATTTGGATGGCAAGGATTTGGATGGTCGGACCATAACAGTAGAGAAGGCAGGCCATAGGCGTCGAGGGGGCTACAGAGGAGGAAAATGTGGAGGTAGTTTCAGGGGTGGCTATGGCTCTCAGAGTTACGGCAGCTCCCGAAGGGATGATTATCAGGGTAGTGGCCGAGAAGGAGACCGCTATTCACGTGACAACAGCGACAAGCGTTCCAACGGTGATTATTATGAAAGTTAGGAAGAGTTTGAAGCACTGAATGCTGTGGAGCAGCCGAGCCAAGATCCCTACATGGATTAACCGTGAACTCCACGTTCCTAAAGGAGTCCATGTAGTGAACTTTCCTACACGGATTAACCGTGAACTCCACATTCCTAAAGGCGTCCATGTAGTGAACTTTCCTACACGGATTAACCGTGAACTCCACATTCCTAAAGGCGTCCATGCAGTGAACTTTCCTACATGGATTAACCGTGAACTCCACGTTCCTAAAGGCGTCCATGTCGTGAATACTTCCAGGCCTCACCACCCAACCACCATAAACCTGGCTCTCACCTCGGCATCCCTAAAAAAGTGCTATAGATTTGCTTGACTTTGGATTTTTGATCACACCCCCCTTAACCTCCATTCAAAAAAATGGAAAATAAAATTAGAGGTTGATGAGATGGAGTTTGGCTTTGCAGGAGTTCAACTGGGAAATTGAGCATGTAAAGGGCAGGGACAATGTCGTTGCTGATGATTTGTCCAGAGTGAACTAACTTTGGAATTCTCTGTAGGTTGTTTGAAGTTTTGTTGCTTTATTTTTTGGAAATATTGATTATTGGCTCACGGGAATTGATGATTTGGGTGTGAGTTTACTTTTGTTTGTTGGAAGAGTTTTGCCTCCAAAATAAAGTTTTCACTATGTTCTAACTTTCTTTCTTGAGGGGGGGAAGTGTTACGGATTCATCACTTCTGTTGTGGTGGCTTTCATCCACTTGACATTTATGGTTCCATGTATTATTATTATTGTTGTTTGAGGGAAATAGCAATTATTATTGTCAAAAGGTAAAAGGAATGTTTTAAAATGAAACAGGAACCGGACGTCGATGAAGCGGAAAGAGAAGAAAGAGGGCGGAGCGAGAGGGGTCGGACAAGAAAGCCGAGTTGCTCCGGGTTCTGAAGCGAACGTTGGCGAGCAAGAGTCACGAACGAACTTTCGGGTTTCCGGGAAAGGAATTCCGAGTTGTCATCGCTGTGACCGATTAACCTGCGCGTCAGGTTTTGCTATCGATTCAGGAGAGAATCATCGCCGTGCTGGTGCGCCACGAGACCGAGCCGTCGGCCATTTTGATTCGTGCGCTTCACGCGTCAAGCAAGGTATTTGCTTCGTCAGCCATTTCCACCGCTTTCAGACGTATCTGAGGTGTGTGTGTGCACGTGGCTTTTGGAAGATTAATTTGCGGTTCGCCGACTGAGCCGTGAAAGTTCAGACCTGGAGGGCACCTGTGGATTTCCCATTCGCCTTGAGTTTGCCTTACGATTTCCCATTCGCCTTGAGTTTGCTTTACGCAGTTTTGGACCACGTGACTCTTTGCGCCGCTTCGGCCGCATACGCCTTTCTGCTGTTTTGGCGGTGTGACCGGGCCCGTCATCTGAACGGGGTTCGGGTTTCGATTGGACCTCGTTCTCGCGATCGCTGGGCGAATCAACTGTGGCTTGAAGCCGGGAATAAGAGACATTGGGGATGTTCTGGTTTCACTCACTTGGAGCACAGTGAGTTATATATTATAACACTGATGGTACCATCATAGAATATTGATTGTACTTTAACTTTTGATTCATATTATTGTTGTATGGTTATTCTTGTGTGATCTTAATACAATATTTGTTTGTGAATAACAATTGGTGTGGCTTCACCATTGATCTTTGACATACAGAATAACACATTTTTCTGCCGTGACTCCTCTTGGGGCTCGGAGGTACACCGTGACCAGGGGGTCGGGGAGCACGTAACAATTCACGTAACAATAAGCAGGTCGAGCACGTAACAATAAGCAGAAGGTTTGGAGTGCAAGGTGAGATGCAAGACTATTGAAAGCTGGAGATATATTGATATGAAAGATATGAAAGATATGAAATATATATAGATATGATATGCATATATATAGATATGAAAGCCGCTCCAACCACAGTACTGAAACTGCTCTCCTCAAAATCACCAACGACCTTCTCCTCTCCTCTGACGCTGGCAACCTCAACATTCTCATCCTCCTCGACCTCAGCGCCGCCTTTGACACCATCGATCACACCATCCTCCTCACCCGACTTGAAACCACCTTTAACATTACCGGCACTGCCCTCTCTTGGATTAAATCATACCTCTCTGACAGACGTCAGTTCATCTCCATCAATAACTGCAAATCCCCCACTGCTCCCCTCCCCCAAGGTGTCCCCCAAGATTCAGTTCTTGGCCCCCTCCTCTTCATCCTTTACCTGTCCCCCCTCGGTCACTTAATCCGCCGTCATGGTCTCCAATTCCACTGCTTCGCCGATGACATCCAGCTTTTCATCTCTACCAAGTCCATCTCCACCGCCACCCACTCTATCCTGACAAACTGCATCACTGAAATAAAATCCTGGCTTCAAATCAACTTCCTCAAACTTAACTGTGATAAATCTGAAATAATCATCATTGGCCCAAAAACGCTCACCAAGTCCACCCATAACTTTGCCCTCAACATCGACGGTTTCCCAGTATCCACCTCCCCTCACATCCGGAATCTTGGCATCATCTTTGACCAAACCCTCTCCTTCGACAAATACACTAAACAGATCACAAAGACAGCCTTCTTTCACCTGAAAAACATCGCCCGTCTCCGTCCATCCCTCTCCTCCGTGGCTGCAGAAACCCTCATCCACGCCTTCATCACTTCCCGTCTGGACTACTGCAATAGCCTCCTTTATGGTTCACCCTCAACAATCACCAATAAACTCCAATACATTCAGAACTCCGCTGCCCGTCTACTCACCCATTCCCGGACCCGTGACCACATCACCCCCGTCCTTTACAAGCTTCACTGGCTCCCCATCTCCCAGAGAATCCAGTACAAAATCCTCCTCTTGACCTACAAAGCCCTCCATAACCTGGCCCCATCCTACCTGGCTGACCTCCTCTCCAGACACACTCCCACCCGCAACCTCTGCTCTGCTGGTACCAACCTCCTGACCCCCCCCCCATCCGGACCAAATTTAGATCCTGGGGGGACAGGGCCTTCTCCATCGCTGCTCCCACCCTCTGGAACTCGCTACCTCACACCATCAGAGACTCCTCCTCACTCACCACATTCAAAACATCACTCAAGACCCACCTGTTCAACACTGCATTCAACATTTAACCCGCAGCATCTAACCCCTGACTATCTCCTCTCCTTCTCCCTCCTTTGTGCTTTGAATATTTCCCTATTGATTCTTCTTTTTTTGCAATTGTTTTTATGTTTTGCTATGCATTATGTTTTGCACTCTGTCAAAGCGTCTTTGGGCTTCCTGAAAAGCGCTATATAAAATAAATGCATTATTATTATTATTATTATTATATGTCGCGAAAGATGGCCCTGACCTCATTTCAGTCATTGAGGCCTTCCATTGTTGGGAGAGTCAGAGCAGCATGTCCAAGTTAGAATTTCTGGTCTGAATTAGAGATGATGAGCTGAGATGAGGCCGTTGGAGAAAAGGAAGAATTCCATATAAACTGCGATGAAGGATTCCATAACCTTCCTGATGATGGGAAGTAAGCTGAAATGTTTGTAATTATATGGACCAGCTTTTGCACTTTTTATGCAATTCAGTGATATTGGCTGATTTCCAAGCAGATGTAAGATGATCAAGGGAAAATGATAGGGTGAAAAGGGCAGAGATAGGATGTGTAAGAGTAGCATAGGAGGTTTTTAAGGCCACACAAGCGGATCCCATCAGGTTCAGTTGCAGAATCGGCGTCGAAAGTTGCCAGAAGCTTTTCCACCTTCTCAAGACAGAGTCCAGGAGCAATTTGGTGTGACCGGGAAGGGTGGTAGAGACACAGTGAGGGGTTGGGAATACAAGATTTGGAAGCAAAAAAATTGAGGCATTCGCCTTCTCAAGTGTGAGTCGATTGGAGGTGCCATTTTAAGTGAGGGAAGGGATGGAGGGGAGTATACTCCGGAGACAGGTTTAACAATGCACTACCAAATTTTAGAGGGAGGAACGTTTGAAAGTGCAATCTTGAGGTTGGACAGAGGTTGTTTTCTGGCTCTCCTGAGATTAGACACACACTTGTTGCAGGCTTTATGGAATGAGCTTTGTGGAAAGCCTTTGGTCAGGTGGGCTTTCCATGAAGAGAAGGCATGTTGTTTCAGAGCAGCTGCCTCACCACAGGATTTGGTGTACCATGGGTGAGAAGAATTGTAGAATAACTGAAGACGACATCATATGTAGGTTTTTCCTTGGAAAACCACATTTCAAATCTGGCCTCCAAAGCCAGTCGCCGACTGGGCATCCTCCGTCGTGCGAAGTCCTTCCTTGGCACACCTGAGCTCCTCACCACATACAAGGCTTTCATCCACAGCTCAATGGAATACTGCTCTCCCCTCTGGGCTGGTGCTCCTGCCTCACACCTAGCTCGTCTTCACGCTGTTGAAACCAAAGCATTCAGAATCATTGGAATCTCCTGCGATGAAGCTAACTCCAAGGGCCTCTCACTCACTCACCGCAGGCAGGTTGGTGGTCTTTCCGTCTTCTACCGACTCCTCTCTGGCCTTGCCCCCCCAGCTCTCTCTGGGCTGTGTCCCGCAAATATTCCTACAGGTCGCACAAGATCTGCCTGCAACCCTCTTATGGTCAAACTGCCAAAATCAAGACTCTCTGCTCACCTTCACTCCTTCATTCCTCTTTTCTCCCGCCTCTGGAACAAACTCCCTCACTCTCTTCAATCCTACTCCACCCTCCAGGTCTTTAAAACAGCTGTTCACCACCATCTCTTATCTTCCCCCATCCAAAACCTTGATCTTTTCTACCCCCGCTAATTTCACCCCAATTCCACTTTTTTGAAATACCAACTTCTGTCCTGGAAGTCATTGGTGTCCTTGTGTTTTATACTTCTCCCTCCCCCCCCCCCCCCCCCTTCCCACGCCTCCTCCCCCCAAGCCCTCTCCCTTGCACACATCTCCCTGCTCTCAAATGTTGTGTTTGTGTGCTTCCCCTTCTCTCCCCATCTTGTTTTCCACTCCCTCTTTTTATATATATTTTGTTTGTCTGGTTGATTTGTTTGTGAAGTAAATGTTAGCTCTTTCACGAGCCTCGATTCAGTATACAAAACAAAAACAAAAAAAGGTTTCAGGAAAATGAGACAAAGCAGGTTTCTGTGGATAAATTCACAGGATGAGTTAATACCAGGGGCAGTTGATATACGAGACCAGTCCTGAAGTTATGTGGCTGCTTGCATTCTCTGCCAGTCTGTCTGAGCAAGATTCGCTAGGGCTGAGTAGGCTCTTTGAAAATCGCTAGAGAGATAGAGACTCTCACAAACATATTGTTATGTCTGTGGGGTAGAGGAATATTTAGAGTCAGGTAGATCTGAATAGGTAACATGCTTCGTCTGTCGCGATAGGGAATCCACCTTGTAATAGGTTCTGTGTGTTTAGTCCGGTTTGTCGGTTAAGGAGTACACCTGTGAACATACCAGGATGTACGTGTGCTAGGTAGTTGTAGGGATTAAAGATAACAGCCCGTGTGTGTCACACCTGGTAATCAAACCTTTGTCCCTTATGGCAACGCACACCTGTAAACACTTAGATAGGCCCTTTATTGCACACAGTAATTAAATTCCCTTCCCTGACAATGACTTTGGAAGAAAACGGACAGGAAACCAGGCCAGGACACCGCCGATGATGGCTGCCGCCGGTCGCACCACGAACTTGCATAGCAACATGCCCAGGAGGCCTGTGATTGCTCAGCGCGGTAGGCGCGAACCTCCAGCCAACCAGTGCGGGAGGCACGAAGACGCAACTAAGAAGGAGGTTGTTCATTGGAGGGAAGTCGCTGGAAGGTTCGGTGGCTGGCGGGAAGCTACGCGACGCTGATTGGGGAGCGCGCCAACATTGACGTCACCGGGAAGGTTATAAAAAGGACGCGCTTGGCTCGGAGCAGCAGCTCACTTGGACTAGGACTTGGCTCTTAGTGGTGCAGTCGCATGTCAAGACGCTGTTCTCTCTCCTGTCTCTCCTCGCGGTGGACCTCGTGTGGAGATCGCTGGCAGTGCTTTGGGCCGCGTGGTGCTTGGAGCTTTGCTCGGTGCTCGGTGCTTTGGAGCTTGGAGACGCAAGACGACAAGACAAATAAGGACGCAACATTTCACAAATACACGACGAACGTGTTTCTTTGGTAACTCATTCCCTCGTCTCGTATCCGCAGTCTGGTGTGTGGGATCCCAATTTAGAATTTGAATTAGTATCGCGGTTACCTGTCCCTACCTTTTATTTTAATAAACCCTTGTATTATTTTGCATTCCCTGCAAATCATGTGCCCGTTTGAGTTCGTTCCCCTTCCACAGTAACTCGCTCCCGCTTCTTCCTCTTCCCTTCTTTTCTTCCCGCGTTTGATAGCACAATCCGTATTTATCGTCGCCTCCGTTAAAGCCGTTCTGGTCTTCCGCGGTCCCTGGTATTAACAGGAGGGTCCGCGCGACAATATGATCAGATGAACCAACTGTAGCAGAGGAAGACCAGGAGACATGAGCGGGGAAGTTTGTTATCACCAAGTCCAGAAGGGAGGATTTGCCACTGGGGTAAATCCGGGTGAGAAGTTTCACAGACTGAGTCAGGCCCAGGGAGTTCCAGAAGTCCTTTGCTGAAGTGCCATGGTTGGTGAGAGGGGTAACAACACCCAGCAAATTAGCATGGTGACAATTGAAATCACCACGTATGAGGAAGAGGGAGTTGTGATGAGTGGTTAAAAGTTGGTCCATGTTGTCTCAGAGAAAGATGTAGATGGAGTCATCACTGTTTTGAGGACACTACAACACCAAGACAAACATGAGATGGAAGCACAGGGGGGAGGTCACAACCAAAGTGTACTCCTGGTGTTTTGGAAGTTGTAAGCTCCATGATAAATTGAGTTATTGATGACAATTGAAACTGCCACTGGGGCAGGGTTAAGGCCTATCAAAACGGAGGAGAGCATACCTGGAGAGAGACAGCCGGAGAGAGGTCCACAGTCCACAGTCTACAAAAAAGGTCTGGACAACCCTCCCATCTACATTCTCAACAATCCCCTTGAAGAAGTTCTGTCACTCAAGCTTTTAGGTCTCACTATCAGCCATGATCTTTCCTAAGAAAGCTACATTTCCAAGCTGGCCTCCAAAGCCAGTCGCCGACTGGGCATCCTCCGCCGTGCAAAGCCCTTCCTTGTGTTACGGATTCCGGATTTATGTGAATTACTATTCAGGTCATTGCTTATTAATGTTTATTCTATTAAAGGTTGTTGTGGTTAAATGGTTAGAGGCGCTCCTGATAACAGGAGACCGGAAACGGGATGGTGAACCGGAGGAAGAAAAAGAGAAGGTCGGGAGAGAAAGCGGCCATCTTCTTCTCCTCGCCCAGCTCCGACACAAGCGGCGTCGATATTGATCAGCGTTGGGAACGCTGAGTGTGAAAAGCCCGTCTGGCGAGAGGAGTTACCTGCGCGGGGTGATTGCCTGTTACGTGTCAGGTTGCCGTGGGTTCCTGGAAGGAACCAAGCGTCCGGCACTGTTCGCCTCGACGCCTCCGAGGGCGTGTACGGGTCGCACCTTGGGCCTCGTGCGCTTTGCGAGCCGATCACGCCCAGAGGCCGTTCCCGGTACGGGACGTGCACGTTTGGAGCACGTCAGCCAGGGGTCCGTTCAACCGCCCGTGTGCGGAGAAGTCGACCTTCACCTTGGTCTGGAGGGGCCCAGAGACATTGTGAGGGACAGTGACCATTGAGGGTGCAGTGAGTGGGGGTCAAGGGGGGAAATATATGAGATGGCCATCTTAGTAATATTGTTGATTGATTGTTGATTGTTGTTGATTGATTGGGAATATATTATTGATTAATCCGGATCCTTGGTGTGGGGTTTCTTATTGACTGGAATTCATATTGATTGCGTTACGAAAGCGTATAAATCATATATCTTTCTGGCGGGGTTCCTCTCACGGTCTGGGGGTCACCGAGACCAGGTAGTCACCGGGAGGACCACGTAACAGAATTGGGGGCTCGTCCAATTGAATTCCAGGATATAAAATTGTATAAAATAAGAAAATAATATTTTTATTAATTAAAATTAATTCATTAATTATTAATTGGTAAATTTTTGGGAAATTGTGGTAAAGTCTTGGCTGAAGGTTAACAGGTGTTAACGATAGTCACCATGGCGTTTGTGGCACAGAACTTTGCGGTAACCCCGAGTGAGGCACAGTTCCGAGCGTTACTAAAATCAGACCTCTTGAAATTGGCCAAACATTTTAACTTGGAGAATGAATGAATGAATGATCGTTTTAAGGCCATTTTCCCCGCAAGAGCGAAAATTAGCCTTGCGGGCCCCATGACAATCATGGTTCCCTGTTTGAGGCAATGTTTTTATGGCCGGATGCCCTTCCTGAGGCCAAACATTTTTAACTTGGAGGTCCGAACTAATTTGAGGAAGGCAGAGTTGCAGACCGCGGTGATCCAATCTATGGTGGGATTAGGAACATGGGACGAGTTAGCCTGGGAGTGGCTACCCGAAGAACCAGAAGACGTTGAGCTCCGGAAACTGGAGTTGCAATTACGGAGCCAGGAACGGATCAAAGAAGAGGAAAGGAAAGCAGAAGAGAGGAGAGAAGAGAAACAAGCAGAGGAAAGGAGAGTGGAGAGAGAACTCCAGGAAAGGTTAAAAGTACAGGAACGAGAACTCCAGGAAAGGTTAGAAGGGAGAAAAGCAGAGGAGAGGAGAGCTGCAAGGGAACTCGAAGCAGAGGAGAGAAAAGCCGAAAGGGAATTAAAGGAACGTGACATGGCGCTTCAGCAAGAAATTAAATTCAAGGAGCTGGAGTTGATGAGAGAACGGGGAGACGTACCACCCTTGCTGACTGGGTCGACACCTCGCCAGAACACCTGGGATGTGGGCAGACATGCGAGGCTGGTTCCACCCTTCAGTGAAAAGGAAGTCGCTAAATATTTTCCACACTTTTAGAAAGTGGCCCGACAGTTAAAATGGCCGGAGGAGTCCTGGACCATACTAGTGCAAAGTGTGCTGGTGGGTAAAGCTCAAGATATTTATTCGGCGCTACCAATGGACCAATGTGCAGAATATGAGGTATTGAAGAAGCACATTCTCAAAGCTATGAGTTGGTTTCTGAAGCTTACCGGCAAAAATTCAGGAATGCCAGGAAGAGGGAGAGTGAGACCCATGTGGAGTTTGCCAGAGTGAAAGAAAACATGTTTGATCGGTGGTGCGAGTCAAAAGGAGTCGGGAAAGACTTCGAAGCATTGCGTGACTTGATCCTGGTGGAGGAATTTCAACAGTGTGTCCACGAGGACATCAAAGTGTACCTGCAGGAAAAGAAAGTACCAAAGTTGTGGGACGGAGCCACCATGGCAGATGATTATGCCTTAACACACCGGATAGGGGTCCACAAACCTAACTCCTCGCCTAGACTTCAGCAGGGGAGTTATGGAACACCCGGTGCGGAGAACGACAATACATGGCGGCGGCCTCGAGATGATTATGGGGACAACTCTGATACCCCAACTGTTCGAAATCAGGGGGCTACGGGCCCAAGACAAACTTATTTCCCGGGGGGCCCGAGGCAGACCACGAGTTTTTCCTCCGGGCCTACTTGCGCCTTTTGCAAAAAACCTGGACACTTGATGTCCAGTTGTTACCTCATGAAAAGGGACAACCCAGAGCAGAGTCCGACGAGTACAACTCCGAATGCGATGGCAAATGTAAGAAATCGCCCACAGAAGAGTTACCAACCATTTATTTATGAGGGGTTTGTCTCACTAGAGGGGGACTTGACTAACCCAAGACCTGTTAGGGTATTGAGGGACACAGGAGCCCATCAATCCTTAATGCTTGAAGGCATTTTGCCATTGTCAAAGAGTACCGCAACTGGTGATAGTGTTCGGTTACAAGGGATCGGTGGCTGTGTTAGTTCCCCACTTCATGTCATCCATTTGGAATCCGATTTGGTGTCAGGACCGGTCACCGTCGGTTTACAAGCCACGCTTCCTGTAGAGGGAGTATCTGTGGTTATCGGGAATGATTTGGCCGGGGGTGAAGTTTATGGTAACCCGAGGGTTGGTAAAGAGCCCAGCAGGGAAAATAACACCACACCAGCTCGGGAGGGCGACAAAAGTACCAAGTTATTTGTAGGGGGACTGAACTTCAAAACAGAGGAAGAAGTTCTGACCTCTGTCTTCAACAGATATGGGTCGCTGGTGGAAGTGCGGTTGGTAAAAGACAGGCAAACGCAACAGTCAAGAGGGTTCGGCTTTGTCACGTTTGCAAGCACAAAAGACGCCAGAGAGGCAGAGAAGAATTGGAATGGTAAGGATTTGGAGGGTCGGACCATAACAGTAGGGAAGGCATTTCGTAGGCGTCGAGAGGTCTACAGAAGAGGACAACTTGGCGGTAGTTTTGGTGTCGGCAGCAGCCGATATTACTATGGAGGCTCCCAGAGTTACGGCATCCCCCGAAAGAATGATTGTCAGAGCACTGGCCGAGACGGAGACCGCCAGTCAGGTGACTACTGGGTCAAGTGGTCCCACCGTAACTGTTAGGAGTCCGGAGAAGTTGAAGCACTATATACGGCGGAGCCGCCGAGCCTGGGCTCCTACACGGACTAACCGTGAACGCCACGTTCTTAAAGGCGTCCAGGTAGTGAACTTTCCTGCACGGACTAACCGTGAACTCCACATTCCTTAAGGCGTCCATGTAGTGTATACTCAGCTTGGCCTCCCGAAAAAGTGCCATCGAGTTGTTTAACTTTGAGGTTTTGGTCATCACCCCTTAACCGGCATTCAAGAGAAACTAGAAGTGTTGACGCTTGGTCCAGAGTGAATTACTTTTGGAATCTCTGGGGGTTTTGTGAAATATTGTTGCTTTGTTTTTGAGATGTGATAATTGTGCCTGGGGGAACTGAGGATTTGGGGTATGAGTGATCTTGTTTGTTTATCAAATTTGGCCTGTAAAGAAAGTTTTCGCTGGGTTCAAACTTTCTTTCTTGAAGGGGGGGAGTGTTACGGATTCCGGATTTATGTGAATTACTATTCAGGTCATTGCTTATTCATGTTTATTCTATTAAAGGTTGTTGTGGTTAAATGGTTAGAGGCGCTCCTGATAACAGGAGACCGGAAACGGGATGGTGAACCGGAGGAAGAAAAAGAGACAAGGTCAGGAGAGAAAGCGGCCATCTTCTTCTCCTCGCCCAGCTCCGAAACGAGCGGCGTCGATATTGATCAGCGTTGGGAACGCTGAGTGTGAAAAGCCCGTCGGGCGAGAGGAGTTACCTGCGCGGGGTGATTGCCTGTTACGTGTCAGGTTGCCGTGGGTTCCTGGAAGGAACCAAGCGTCCGGCACTGTTCGCCTCGACGCCTCCGAGGGCGTGTACGGGTCGCACCTTGGGCCTCGTGCGCTTTGCGAGCCGATCACGCCCAGAGGCCGTTCCCGGTACGGGACGTGCACGTTTGGAGTCAGCCAGGGGTCCGTTCAACCGCCCGTGTGCGGAGAAGTCGACCTTCACCTTGGTCTGGAGGGGCCCAGAGACATTGTGAGGGACAGTGACCATTGAGGGTGCAGTGAGTGGGGGTCAAGGGGGGAAATATATGAGATGGCCATCTTCGTAATATTATTGATTGATTGTTGATTGTTGTTGATTGATTGGGAATATATTATTGATTAATCCGGATCCTTGGTGTGGGGTTTCTTATTGACTGGAATTCATATTGATTGCGTTACGAAAGCGTATAAATCATATATCTTTCTGGCGGGGTTCCTCTCACGGTCCGGGGGTCACCGAGACCAGGTAGTCACCGGGAGGACCACGTAACACTTGGCACCTCTGAGCCCCTCAACACATACAAAGCTTTCATCCACAGCTCAATGGAATACAGTTCTCCCCTCTGGCCTGGTGCTCCTGCTTCTAGCTCAGCTTCATGCTGTAGAAACGAAAGCTTTAAGAATCATTGGTATCTCCTGCGATGAAGCCGATTCTGGGGACCTTTCTCTCACTCACCGCAGGCAGGTAGGTGGTCTTTCTGTCTTCAACCGACTCCTCTCCGGCCTAGCTCCCCCAGCTCTGTCTGTGTTGTGTCCCCCAAATATTCATGCAGGACGCACAAGATCTGCCTGCAACCATCTTATGGTTAAACTGCCAAAATCAAGACTTTCTATTCACCTTCACTCTTTCCTTCCTCTTTTCGCCCACCTCTGGAATAAACTCCCTCACTCTCTTCAATCCCACTCCTCCATCCAGGTCTTTAAAACAGCTGTTCACCCCCGTCTCTTATCTCCCCCCATCCAAAACCTTGATCTTTTCTACCCCCGTTAATTCACCCCAGATCCACTTTTTTGAAATACCGACTTCTTTCCTCGACGTCCTAGCAGTGTCCATGTGTTGTTTTTTTTGTTATTTTCCTCTCCCACCCACCCCCCCCCCTCCCATGCTTTCACCCCCCCCCCCCCCCAAGTCCGCTCCCTCCCACAGATCTCCCGATGCCCCTGTTCTCTACTGTTGTACTTGTGTGCTTCCCTCTCTCCCCCAATCTTGTCTCCCGCTCCCTTCATCATGTTTTATGTGTCAGGTTATTTTTTTTGTGATTAATGTTAGCTATTACACGAGCCTCGATCTTGTATACAAAAAATAAAATCTCATCTTCCACCATCCAAAACCTTGATCTCTTCGACCCCCATTAATACACCCCAAATCCACCTCTTCCAATCTCCGACTTCATTCCTGAAATTCCTAGAAGTGTCAATTTGTTTTATACCGGGTACCCATTCCCTCCCACCTCCCCCCCCCCACCCCAAGCCCTCTCCCTTCCATAGATCTCCCAATATCCCTATTTCTCTGCTGTTGTGCTTGTGTGCTTCCCTCTCTCTCCCCATCTCCTCTCCCCCTCCTTTTATTATGTTTCATGTGTCCGTTTATGTTTTGTGTTTAATGTGCTAATGTGCGTTTAATGTGCTCGCTTTTACACGAGCCTCAATCTTGTATACAAAAAAACAAAGACATTTAGTGAAAGGGGCGGTGGCTTGAGGGGGAGTCCTTGAGGGGGTGAGGTGAGGGGGAAGCTTTGAAAGAATGAAGTACAGGCAGAAGGAAATTTAAATGGATTGTGATTGTTGTGGATTGAAAACTAGAGCTTCCAGGAAAGCAGAACTCAAATGAACTGACTGGACAAGTTAACGGACGACAGACGACAGACGAAGGGTTCAGTACGTGATGAACTCAACTGGACAGTAGTCCAGTTGAGTTTAAAAGGTTGTTTGTTTTTTTTAAACGAGGAGGGAAAATAGGACAACGTTGAGTTCGGTCATGCGAAAATACAAATAGTGTTTTTGTTTTTTTCCTTCAAAAACTACTTTGGTTAAAATGTTTCCCCAAAGCTTTGTAGTTAAAATGTTTTCCTGCAACTCTGGAGAACAACCGAACTATTCGCTACAGCCTTTGGGCAATTCTTTGACTGTTTTGAGACAAAGTCACAATCAGCCTTTTCATCCAAGGTTATCAGCCGATTTCTGCAGACTTTGAAATGCTAATCTACACACCAATTCGTTACTTTCATGTGTAACCATACAAACAATCAAAAGTGTTTCCTTGGGCAAACATTCTGGCTCGTACCTGAGGGTGGTTTGCTTCCTGGCCTGGAATTGGAGCACGCGACACACACAGTGGCATCAGGCTTGTTTTGCACGAGACAGACATCGCAGTCCCACGTCCCAGGAGCCCTTTTGAACTGTTCGCCAAAGCCAACAGATAGTGCTGGTGGGAGGGTATCTGAGGAACCTGCAAGGCCAAAGTGCACACACATCCAATTAAAGGAAGAACATTGTATGTTGACTCAGACAACAGGAGAATTTCATTTGGAGCAGAGTAAATGGCAGGTAGAGAAAGGAAAAAGGAAGGGAGGGAGGAGCTTAAAAATATAAAATGAGAAAAACCTGGGAAATATATAATTAATAAATGAATGGGTAGAAGAGTTTGGAAGGGAAGAAAGGCAAAGAGGTTGGGAGGACATAGGATTATGGGGAGTGTACAGAATAAGGCACTCGCATGGCATCTTATCTTGCATGCCATAAGGAGGTAAATAAGGTACTCCTGAAAGAAAAAAAACTAGGTAGGCGGCCCCTTACTTATAAAATGACGATGGAAAGTCTAATCGGTTAATCTCAGAGAAAACGGGTACCTGTCTTTGCAGTCTTGCATGCTTGGCACGTTCCATCAGTCGCCTTACTTTGACTCTTGCACGTTGAACAGCTCCACTCAGCCTCATTCTGAGCACGTTCCAACGAAACTCCCAACTTCGTATGGGTATCATTGGGCAACTTAGGTGTTAGTAATGAGGAAAATCCAGGCCCGGTGTCCGCAGAAAACCGTGGAACTTGACAAGCAACACAACGCATTGTGTCAGCCTTATTTTTAACCATGCAAGTGTCACATTCCCAGGAACCAGGTGGTGGCTGTGGCAGAAATTGGAAAGAGGGTGGCTTAATCAACAGTAACGTATTCCATTGCAGTAACATCTTAAAGAGAGGTTAAAAAGAAAATATACACGTCAAGACTTTAAATGTGAGGACCCCAAGTCCTCACCTACTCCCTCTCAACCCTAAGGCATCAATCCTCTCCCCACTTCAAGCCTTCAAACCCCCTCCCCATCCGTCACTGTCACCTGTCCAACTCAATCCCGCGAGATAGACAAAAAATATATGCGACCATGTGCAGGTCATGGCCCATCACGGTTGTCTGTCTAACTCACAATCCCATGAGATATGTGGAAAAGATATTGTTATGAATTTTGGGGTCGGGACATATCTAGTTTCAGGTAGATCTGCATCGATATCATGCTCCGGCTGTCATGATAGGGAACCCGACATGTAATAAGTTCTGTTTAGGCGGTTTGTTCGGATTAAGTGTATATTTGTGATCATACAAGGATGATCGTTGTGTTAGATAGAATAGGGATTATGCTAATTCACCTGTGTGTCAAACCTGTGAACATCCAAGTGTCCCATATGGCAACGCACCAAGACACTAGTCTAGGTAGAGACCCGCGTCGCGCCGAGGGAGAGAGGTAATAATCCATCCCCATTCGCGCTAATATAAATCTATCCCCATTCGCGCATACACTAATAACAAATTCCCCCCTACAAGAAAACTGACCGCAAGAACAGACAGGAAGCGCCCACGCATTACCCCGACTTGAAGACAAACGTTGCTCAGGCAGGCTGTGGCCACG
This sequence comes from Myxine glutinosa, assembly GCF_964187855.1. Classification (NCBI taxonomy): domain Eukaryota; kingdom Metazoa; phylum Chordata; class Myxini; order Myxiniformes; family Myxinidae; genus Myxine; species Myxine glutinosa. The sequence continues at coordinate 50,627,927 of NC_136273.1, read as the reverse complement.
CCCACCTTGCGAAGGATTGGTGGAGGGAGAGCCAGAGACGTTGGACGGCGAGCGACGGAACGACCCGCGAGCTGGCATTTTCTGCTTCTCGTTTTGGATGCGAGAGCAGATGGTCGTGACCGACATTTTCTTCTCGCTTCTTCTGATTCTGGACACCACAGCGAACGGTCGCATTTTGGCTCAGCCAGCATCGATGTCCCCTCTTGTTCTCTCGGTTTGGACTGCTCGCTTGCGTTTGGACATTCTACATGCCCTGGACTTCCCTTACGTTCCACTGGATTGTCTTGCCTTCGGACTTTGTTGGAGAGACGGTTGAGCGAGCACAAAGAGTTGGTTCTCAGTGCGAGCGACGGGCGTGCCAGCGCGGCTTGCCACTGCAGCGTGAAGCAGGGGAGAGGCTTGCTCCTCTGCAGCGTACGTGGGATTATCAGTGTGCGAACAAGGGTGCGAGAGGCCTTAGAGGCCTGGTGAACGAGGGCGCATCAAGGCCTACTCCCCGCCAACCGGGCTGCGTCGGACGACTGCGCTCGGAGCCTGACGATCCCTGGCGATCCCGACACACCTCAGCCAGACAGAGCTAAGCCAGCACAAACACACACCCGACGCGTTGTCTTTCATATATATTCCCTCGTCCGTGTGCAAGTCTAGTGTGTGAGATCCCAACCTAGGTTTTAGTTTTTATCGGCACGTTCCATTGTTTCGGGTTCCGTTTAATATTATTTCATTGTACATTCTAAATCGTGTTCGTTGAGTTTATTAATTTGCAGGGTTGTAGACTGCGCGCGGGACTGACAGGTAAAAGCTGCCGCTTCTTCTTCTTCCCTTTCTTCCTCCAGCGCATATACAGTGAAGTCCGTATCTGATCGTCGCCTCAAATTAAAGCTCGTTTCCATCCGTGATTTCCCGGTCTTCACCGAGGGGAATCACACGACAATATATATGTGATGGAAAGTTCACTTGTCCCGTTGCTTTACTCATTCTAATCCTGCAATTATGTTCTCTCATTATAATCCTACAGCCCGCAAGGCTAACCCCCGCTCTAGCAGGGAAAATGGCCTTAAAATGCCTGTTGTAGTAGGGGTTGTTGTATTATAATGCGACAATAGTTATTTTCTTTTGATCTTTAATTTATTTTGACTTCCCAACTCTGGAGCCGCGGTCCCGCTTGTTAATTTTTTTCGTGGCATTCAATGAAGTTACACTTTCGGCACATTCCTTAATTTTTTCTTCACTCAATACAATTTCCCAAACAGTAGAAAAAATTAAGTTGAATGTTTTTGCAATTTCACATTATATTTTGTATATGCTCACACAGACAGACACAGTCACAATTATAGATAAGTTGGAATGGGGTCAGTGCATGCAGTGGGAATTGATATAGAAGCCTGTGCTTTGTGCCCTACTTGATTCAGAGGAATTACAATTGAGGAATAATTCAGGAATTACAATGAATCACTATGGGAATGTCAGACAGCCAAAAAAAAATCAGCTTCTCGCTTTTAAAACCCATCAACTGGAGCAAAGTTGATGGCCACCATCGCAAATCCCCACACTTCCCACCTAACGCAAAGTTGAAAGATTGCATAAAGTTCTACCAGGAATGACCCAATATCAAATTTTGAGTGAAAAAAAATCTTCTGTTTTGACCTCTGTGATACCAAGTCCCAACCCCATGGGACAGGAACTCGGGGTCAAATCCAAAAATATCATTACATATTTCATGCTTTCCCCAATGTTAGTTGCAAACACAATGTTTCATTTAAAATGTTTGAAAACGTGTTTGTTTGGTATTTGACCTTTTGACCCCACCCCAAGTCAGCAGGGCAAAAAATGACAATACTCCTTGTACCATCGTGCAATATGGTGATCATAACTACCATGTTTGGTGAATTCCTGCCCATCTGTTAGGACATAGCGTGACAGACTGACCGACAAAAAAAACCACCTTTTAGAGGCCATTTTTCCCCGCAAGCGGGGGTTGGCCTTTTTCGGGAACTGTGGTTGTTGTTGTTTTTCGGTCCCCTTTTTGAAGCAAAGTTTTACGGCCGGATGCCCTTCCTGACGCCAACCCTTTTTGCCGCCTTTAACGACAAGCAGGGAATTACCAGTGAACTGGTACTCAATTTGCCGACCTCGGAAGGATGACAGGCTGAGTCAACCCCCCTGGCGTTAATTCAGCGATTGACCGGGATTCGAACCCAGGATCCTAGGATCCTAAGCCGGCACCCTAGCCGCTAGCCCAACACCAGGGACTGACCGACAAAGCAGATTAAAATATCACCCACCCCCCCACCCCCATTATCTTCAAAAGGCATGGGGATAAACAGTACCAACCAATTCAGTATCAACAGCAATAGGCAAACATTAACATGACAAGCACAGTGTGTATTTCTACCAAAACTACCAAGTAATTATGCAAATACCCTTTCTCTGTGGGGCCTTGTCGGCAATAATCAGGATGACATGCTAATTCAAGTAGACCACAGTAGCATATATCGTCAACCGTAGATCAACGAACTGTGAATGAGCGAAGATTACACTGAGCCTCTGTGGGTTTAGGAGTTGCGAAGCTATTTCCACTTGGTTTGCACGCTACTTTTATGCAAAAATAGGATTTAAATGGAATACACCAACACCAAGTCACCATTTAAAAACAAGTGTTTCAGAGAACATCGAACGAGGTATCATGGGGTAATACCAGCAATAAATGCCTAGTATTATACCAACCTGAAGGACTAGAGAAGACCTTGCACACATCACAAGATAAAGTACATGGAATATCCTTCATATCAACTCGTTAGATTTTTTTCTGTGTATGAAGTCAAGGATTGTGGAATAACTCGGATTGCAAGGACATTTTAAAAATAATGGATAAACCAACACAGAATAGGGAATCCCAGCAGCATGAGCTATGTGCTCACAGTATGAATAAGCAAGCAGGCCTACTTGCATTTCAAGTCAAATAATACAAACCCGCAGCGTCGCAATATCCTCAAGTGGATGGATGATCTTCTTGTCTCGACACAACTCACAATATCCATCGATGACGGCGTTAGACCGACGACAGGACAAGCATTCTGATGAGCCAGGTGTAGACAAAGACTTTCCCCCAAAGCTGGAATAAGTAGTTTGGGATAAACTCTGTGAAGGGGTTAGATCCATACTTGATTCTGAATGGAAAATGAGGAGTAAAAAATAAACAAAGAAAAGATTAGCTCTTGTGGAGTAATGAATCTGCCTGGTAAATTATTTTTTTAAATTATATAAACAAAATCGAAGCTCATGGAACAAGGTGATAACAGGTAAAAGGGCAATGCACCGACAGTGGGGGAAAAGTTGGGACAAGCAAGGGAATAAACAAAAAGGAAAACAGGATAAAGATGAGGGGGGATGCAGGGGGGAAGACACGATTGCAAGAGGGTTGGGTTAGAAAAAAAAGTGCAATTAAAGTCTCTGGACAGCAAGTTCCACAAACGGGAGAAAGGAGGAAGAAAAGATGGGCAGTTGTTTAACCCGAAGGGGCTTACTGGAAGAAGAGCATGCACCCTGGAGAGGTGGGGTCGGTTCGAAGGCTGAGAGAAACGACGGAGCTGGACGAGTGGAGAGACTCTTAAAAACTAAAAATGAAAGGTGGCCACTGACCAGTCTGCAATGTGACAGCAACAAGCCTTGTGTTTCGGCCTCATCACGGGAGATTCCAATAATGTTGAAAGCTTTTGGTTCCAAAAAAATCCAGGAGACAGAGGAACACGCTGCAGTGATGCCAGCCCATAGGGGAAAGCAGTACTCTATTGAGCTATGGACAAAGTTGGTGTCGAGTGAGTATCTCTGATTTTTCAAGGAAATATGTGGAGCAGAGGATGACCAATCTACAACTGATCATGGAAGCCAGTATTGCTTTGCAGTCAACCAAGGAAAGGTCATGGCTAATATTGAGGCCTAGAAATTCAAGAGACTGACCTCTTCCAGTGGATGACAATGTTGCTAGATAGCAGAGTTCGTTTTATGATCCTTCCGGAGCAACAGGGTGTAACTGATGTGCCAGGATTGGAATACATGTTCCATTTATGAGAACAATATATAATCAATTTCATTTAGGACAGCAGTGAACAATCAATTTACAAGAGCAGCATATAATCAAATTCAGCAGTCACACAGTTGTTGTCTGCTTCGCAATAGTATGGGGTAGTGTATGGCACAGTGTGGAGTCATCAGGGCATAAGATAGTTTTATATGACAATGTAAACTTGTCCGATTCACAATGAACTCTCATTTTTCAATAAAACGTTACACAGCTGCTTCTAATGAAAGAATTGACAAAGGTATTTGTCCAAGATACAGAGGACTTTAACAGGCATGTCCATTTGAAGAAGTGCAGGTTGGAAAGAGGAGTGGGGGCAGTGGGGTTAGGGGGGACGGGGGAGAATGGGAGGTGCATTGAAAAGAAAGCAATAAAATGAAAATAAAAAGAAATAGTTAAAGGCAAAAACTAGTGTACAATGTCTAAAATTATATAATCATCTTTTCACTTGAAGCCAAAATGCTAGTTGAGTGAACTAGAGATAGATTTTTGACTCAGGTAACCAAACAGAGCATATAGGTGCACTGTAGAATATTGTAAAGATTAACAGTACACTGGTGTTGTTGTTATTGTTGGTTGGCACCAATCAGTTCTGCTCGAACAGGCCTGCGGCAAGTGACCCAGAGATCCCTCACATCTAAGATGTTGACACTGTACTGTTCCTCCTTCAACAGACCCAATTACTCCCACCTTTGACCGAGGAAAGTTTTTGGCCAATGTCTTTCACAAACTGGCTGGAAAGCCCTGACGTTCGACAGGTGTGTTGCTCAGCAATTTGCCATTTGCTCAGGGTGTCTGTGATAACTTGCCTACTCTTCGCAAAAGTAACCTGTGGGAACTTTAACGCCCACAAATAACCACTGCTGGCAGACTGTTTATCCAGCTAAATGTCATCCCAATGGATGGTGCATACATTAATACCTTCTTTCAAAATTAAAAACTAAACCTTCTTTCAGGGGTTCAAGCAAACGCTGCACCACAATGTCATGTCACCCCACATTCTAACCACAATCATTTTGAACCACATTAACCCCACCGAACCGAACACTTACTTACAGGTTACCGTATTTCCTCCCTTCCTGTTCTCCTTATTCCCTTGCTTGTTCTAACTTTAGTCCCACTGTCAAGTGTGTTGCCTTTTTACCCTCAGTCACCTCGCTCTTCAATGAGCCTCAATTTTAGGGGGAAAAATATGAATAAACCCCACTTCATATACTGCAGATAAACTAAACTCCATCAAGCACTGTATTCTTTCCAGCAATTCCCTCTACACTTCTATGGGAAGCAAATATTCTCCACTAGCAGAGGTACCCATCGCTTCGCTGACGGGAATATTAAGAGAGGATGGGTTGGTTCCGAAGATGGAAGGAAGAGGAAGGGGAAAGGGCAGAAGGCAGAGGTGATGAGGAGGGGGGGGGGGGGGGGGGAATAGGAGGGGAAGGGAGAGAAAAAGAGAAAGAGCGAAAGAGAGAAAGAGAGAGAGAGAGGGGGGGGGGGGGGGGAATGGTGAGGTGATTCTGGTGGGTAAAGGAGTCTTCAAGGTCTGAAAGGGTCTTCAAGGGTTTAAGGGTCTTAAAGGATCTTTCGGTGTCTTAGGGATCTTAAGGGTCTCAATCGTCTTTGGGGTATTTGGGGTTTTAAAGGGTCTTACCTATGGGTGTTCGGCGTTTTCATGAGTCTTAGTGGTCTTGAGGGGTCTAATCTCTCAAGCATGTATTCCAATTTATCAAGCATGTAAAAAGCATGTAAAAGAGGGTTTTAAAAGGCTGATGTTGTGGATGAAAATACCCTTAGGACAATCGCTGAGTCGGACTTGGTCTGTGTGTCAAATTTGGTGGTTGTCAGCCCAGAGGCATTTGCAAAAAAACGCGAACAGTCACAGACATCCGACATTTTATTTATAAGATTATGAGTTGAGGCTATGCTGCTTTGGATTCATTTAAAATTTCCCAGGTTTTTCCTGTTGTCCGGGTAGCATGAGGACCCTGCTCCTGGGATATCCCCACGGAATACCAAGCCACTGTATCACCATGGAAGCGAAGTGGCTTAAGCACTCAAATGAAACGGTTGATAAGGAACAGCTGGCTTGGCAAGCACTAGCAAGCTGCTTGGTAACTGAACATTACTGGACATCTCGACAGCAGACATTATACTTTACACACAAAAAGACATTTTTTTTGTTTTTTTAAATAAAGACTTAATCATGACTATTGACAATGTTCCTTGGAATCAAAACGCACCTTATTCAGTCTTAAACATGGTTTCTACTTTTTAAATTATTACATAATTATACATACTTGTACAAAGTTTGATTTACATCCCATCAGCTATCAAGTATCACATTTTTAGCTGACATGACCTGACCTTTGATACTGAAATCGAATTAGTTCATCTTTTCATCATAATATGTACCTACACCAAGTTTCGTCAAAATCCTATCACTGGTTCACAAGTTAGTGTAGTAACAGAATTTTTACTGAACGGGACCTCTGACCTTTGACCTCTTCACTCCATAATCTAATCAGTTTATCTTTACATCATAATACATACTTGTACCAAGTTTGACTTTGTTCCCTTCAGCCATTCTAAGTTATCGTGGTAACGAAACTTATTACAGACTCTGACCTTGTGACCTTTAACCTCTTGATGCTGAAATCTAATCGGTTTATCTTTGCATTATAATATATAATTATAACAAGTGTGGTCAAAATCTCATCAATGCTTCACAAGTTAGCGCGGCAGCAGACCTTTTAACCATTGGGACCTCTGACCTTTGACCTCATGACCCCAAAAAATCTAATCAGTTCATCTTTACATCATTATACATATCTGTACCAAGTTTGACTTGCATCATTCTTAAGTTATCGTGGCAAGGAAAATCAATTAGGGATGCACAACTGACGGACAACCCGAAAACATAATGCCCATTGCCGGAGGCATAAAGTAATCATTTTGAACAGCAGGTGCTACTACCATATATACCCAAGACATTCCTCTAACTAAAAGACAGAATAAAATGCGTTGCAAAATCACTTCTTTCGATGTTCTGCTTCTTGGCCTACACCTTAAGAACGAACTACGGTTCTTGTTGGGTTGGCTGCTCACAAGCAGCCTAACTGATGACAACTAATAGCGATTTGAGCACAATATTAACAAGCCTTAATACTCAACATCAGTTTATCAGATATTCAGCTTGAGAAAGCCAACAAAACCAAGGCTGGCTGAAAACTTTCTGCAAACCTTATTGAAAAAATAAAAAAATAAACCTCTGCACCACTTGGATTGCAAATGAAAACACACCTGCCAATACAATCCATGATGCACATCTCAACTTACTCCTGGTGTACTGCTTTCACTCCTTTGGGAAACCTTTAAACAATGCCTTCATTTAATGTTAATTGAAGCTCACAAAACAACCTCTTAGTAACATTTTAAAAGTTTAAAAGAAGAAACATTCATCCTTGAGCATCAAGTGCAATAGATAAACTCAGAAAACCAAAAATCTGAGGATTGGACACGTGTCACACCTACATTCCTCATAAGTTATTTACATGCAGGAAGATGTGCCGTGACATATGGCCACATCCTTTTTTTTGTTACACGTTACAATGACAAAATAAAAAAACAAAAACATCAAACATCCACAAAGAGCTACATTTACTTTGTTGGCCCTTTTTTGGCTTCAAGATGTCCATAACACTTCCCGACTTTAGGGTCTTGGTTGGAACTCGTTCTTGTCCATCCTTGGCTGAAGCAAATGGAAACACAGGGAACGAAGAGGCAGAAAACAAACAAACAATTCAATATTAAGTGAGTTGTCCTTTTACATTGTATTAATATGCTAAGTTACACAAACATGCATAGCTTGTGAATCAAAACAAATAATTAAATCAAGCATATTCTTGATTTTTTCACAATTTTTTTTCCCTTAACAAGGGTGTACTGGTTGCCCGACGAAATGAAATATACAACTGCAAATTAAAAGTTTTAATGTGCACAAAGCAACAAATAGTATTAATGAAATATAATGTATCGCGATATTAATCATGACCAAGGTGTTCAAAATGGCATCCATTTAAACTAGCTTCCTCTAACAGACACATCAAATTATCCACTATAACACGATATCACATTTCACCATCTAGGTATTCCGACAAAGTGGCAAAGCCATAGACCAAACAAAGTTCTGGGACCTCACCTTTTTTGGAATCAGCACCACCTCCAAGGATGTCCATAACACTACCTGTGGTTTTAAGAGTCTTTGCCACAGTAAAGAAAGACTCTGGTTCCCCATCACCCTGGTCTGGTGGTAAACATTTTGTAGCAGTTGCAGTTGATTCTAGGGAGAAGAAATCAGCTCATAAATCAAACAATTAAATGATAATATTGTCAAAGCAGCTCCCCCCTACTCCCACCAGTAAAATTAAGTAGATTATCTGATGGACTGAATTGATAGTGTTTACATAGCACAGGCATCACAGGCCAAAGGACCTCCTAAAGTGTCAAAGTTCCTGTTAATTTGGCCGGGGCCAAGCAAAGCAAGGTCGAGGGGTAGATTTCAAATGATTCTTCACCATTAAGAGATAGATAGGGTCAAAAACGATATATTATAGCATAATATTTCAAAATGGACTATGACAAAACTTGGTGGACGAGTTCAGAAGGTGACAAGAACAAGCAGATTTGACTTTCGTTCAGGTCCGGATGCAGATCCAGCCCTATCAATGGGATAGAAAACATGAACTGCTCAGCCTGGTGGTGGTATGCGCTCTACCGAGTGTCGTTCTAGTTTGACATATGATACCAGCTTCCACCACGTGTCTTTCCAATCAAGACAAATTTATATTGAGAGAATTAGGATGCTTTCTCAACCCTGAACCACTGGAAGTACAAATTATTTTTTACCCTCTTAAATCTTTCCAGGCTGGTACGATGACCTATAGGTATGCACACTCGCCTCTACTCTACTTAGCCTGGGTTCAAATCTCGACCCAGCTATAAACTGTCATCCTGGGGTTTCACATGCAGGGCGATTCACCAATGTGTGTGCCAATATTCCAAATAGGCGAATCAGCAAGTCCCTCGGATGGACGTTAACTGGGCATTCCATCTACCGACATTAGTTGTTGGACGTTAAAGATCCCCACCCGCAGTGTCCTTCACAAAAATGTGGCAAACTATTGCCAAGACCATAGCCAAATTTCAAAATGATGTGCTGACTACTGCTGGGAAGGCAATGGCAAACCACCCAGTATAACATTTGCCAAGACATTGAATAGTTAGAGCGTTGATGCTGCCAAAGCAGTGCATGCCCTGAGTACAAGCAGCAGTTTTCAACTCATTCCATCCAGCGATTTAAGAGTGCAAGTCCAGCAACACACAAATAAAAAGTTCTGAAATTAAATATAATGTTTTATTACGATATTAGTAGCAACAAAGCAAATTATGCACCAAAGAACCCTCCACCCCCCCCCTCCCCCACTATTTATTTTTCCTTCAAACTGCCAGATGCAAATCAAATATTTTCAATAAAAAAATATTTCCATCAATACAATGCATAACTTAATTGAGGAAAATAAAAGGAATTACAAAATTATCATCTAGGGCAGAGCAAGGAGGTAGAGGTAAATCAGCAAACCTGAGGTTGATTGCACCATGCTCACAGCCGCAGGTGCAGAGCTCGTACATTTTCTGCTTCCGGCCCAATCCAAGGGGGAACTGAACTGGAAGGTGGGCTACCAGTCGAGCATAGGAGGAAATGATAAAGGTCAGAGTTAAACTCCTACTCATCATCTCAGGGCCATGAAAAATGCTTGCGCATTAGCTATGACACCACCAAAGTTCATCAACTACATAGTATTTGGAAATATCATACCGTTTGGTTACATAACATGAAAAGCTGGGGAGCTTTGGGATTTGTACATTCCACCAGCTCAATCAGGAAGTCAATCGACTTCCTATGCAGGGATGGCACGGGCACTCCATAAGTTTAATATAACACAAATCCTCAAAAACACAAACTCATAAACCTGTAAAGTACTTACCAGTTGTCTGTGGAGGATTTCACATCCAATAACTCTCACACTTCTGGACAGCATCGCTGAGCTACAAAACTGCCCAACCCAAAATAGCCCGTTTGGGATTATTATCCTTATTCCTTTCAGACAGCCTAACTCAAGATTGGTTTACGCTTAGGACTTGGTTCAAACATGAATGAACTGCATCTTATAGTGGGAAACTACATATAAGAATGATAGAAAAACACCTGTCAATCAGCCTGCGACAATACAGGACTTTAGAAAAAAATGTATGGATGCTAACAAGGCATTTCACGCTGCATATGCATTTTAAGTGACTCACTTCAGCTAAAGGTGGGTTTTCACGGGACACGCGAACGGTTCGCGAAGGATGCGAATGTCGAAAAAATGGCAAAGTCCAACATTCGTATTTTAGGCTCCAAAAGTTCGCCAAACATGCGCGGGGGTTCGGAAGCGTCGTCAATTGTTCGCATCCTGTTTCAAACATTTTTGAAATACCCGCCGAACAAAAAACGACTCCTGCGAACAATTGACGACGCTTCCGAACCCCCGCGCATGTTTGGCGAACTTTTGGAGCCTAAAATACGAATGTTGGACTTTGCCATTTTTTCGACATTCGCATCCTTCGCGAACCGTTCGCGTGTCCCGTGAAAACCCACCTTAACCGGGGAACTTTTAACCTGCCTTTGCTAGTGCTAAATCCCGAAGGCAAAATCATTTTAACATCATTTTCAGCATTTTGATGAAAGAGTGGCAATTTCAACATGGTTAACCATTATCGTTGTGTTCCTGAATGCAAGTTGGACTGAGGGGAATATAGGGAATACGAGAAATATCCATGCATAAGAGATGACGAGTTCTTGGTTGGCAATAACGCACAGCATCGTCTTTCCAATTGCAGACACCCATTATATAAATGACCAAGCCTGCCATGTTCAAAGTCCATTCACAGGCGGGAATGGTTGGGGGTTTGTGTACCATGCATCAGTACACAGTCCTGGCCTTGCACCGGCCCACATCGTCAGGATTTTGCAGTACGGGTAGCTAACTGCAAGATGTCAGACCTGTCAGCGAATTGAGAAAGTTCTCCAACTCTTTCATTGTGCAGAGGTATACCCGTTTCTCTCAGGTACTTTTCCAAATATTATCGGCCTATTTTAGAAACTTGAGCCATTTTAGATAACAATACTCATCTCGCACGCACAATATACATCAACATGCCCCGATGACTGCTATGTTCACGTTGGCCTTGACGTCAGTTTTGAGACCACCATAAAAGTGTATATTGGGGCGTGGGGTCAAAAAGTGCTGCCGCCGGCCTGCAGGAAAGAGGTAACCACCATGAGTCCAATAACTCCCAACTACTCAATGCCCAACCCAAAACAACGGCCGGGAAAAGCTCACCGAGCCCAGCGAGTACTCAAATAATGACACATGTGACTGTCACTCAAGGCATTGGGAAGCAGGCCTACAAATCTGTCAATGGTAGTGTGCATGAACTGAGGAAGTAAAACATTTTATTTTGCACATAATTATTATTACATGTCTGGAAGGGCGGCTGATATCACAGCCAATTCTGAGGGTGAGGGGTTGCTTCTACCACAAACAAAAATAAAACGTTAAAAAAGTGCTAAACCAAGTTTGAAATACTCTCCATACTACCTATTCATAATCTAAACGTTCTTCAAGTTATTTTATCTACTCGATGCCTTTAGAGGTCCACAGACACAGAATTTTTTTTTTGCGCGATTACATTTACCTCACCCCTTAAAAAGGGAAGAGGAGGAGGAGAACAATATATTGATTTTAAAGCAATAACCAAGGAATTGTATGTGTTTTTTAAATTCTAATAATTTTTTGAAGCGGTATAGTTAAAAAAGGCCGGATGCTTGACTATGTTCCTTCTCGGGTACTGCCCCTAAAAATAGCGATAGTCATGACATCATCTGCCACACTGTGATTGTCGGTTTTCTCAGACAGTGAACTGGAAATCCAGAAACACGATTCAGAATTTTGTTACATGGTGTAGTGAAAATTTTCTTAAGTTGAACACCCAAAAGACTAAAGAGATGATTTTTTACTTCAGGAAATTATCCCCAGTCATGATCAACAATGTTGATATCAAGACTGTTCACTCGCATAAGTATTTAGGTATAAATCAATGAGGATAACCTCTCATGGTCAGAACACTGTAAATCGATGGTTTCTAAAGGACAACAGCGCCTCTACTTTCTTCGGCTTTTGAAATCATTCTGGGTTGATAAAACCATTATGAGGCTTTTCTATGCTTCAGTAATTGAAAGTGTTATCTTCTACGGCTGATGTGTTTTGTTTAGTGGTGTTACAAAAGGTGATTTGGTAAAACTGCAGAGAGTAACAAAACAGGCTGGAGAGATTCTTGGAGAAAAGATAGACGCAAGTGTCATCTTCCATGAATGAATTTTAATGAAGGTATCAAATCCATCAAGCAAAACCTTATCCACATACGTTTTATGAACAGACGAGATTTGGTAGGGGCTTAAGAGATTTGACATACAGAACCAATAGATTACTGAAATAATTTGTACCATTTTCAGTTCGGGTTTTCAATGGAAACCGGTGATGTTAAAGGGGTTAGTGGGTAGCAGTGGGGACACTGTATGTAGTTGACTGTTGAATTGTTCTCTTTGTGTAACCTTGACAGTTTGATCGTGGCTTCTTTTTGTACAAAAGCTATTGTTTTGCCATAATTTTTCATTATGTGAGCTTTGTGAGCCTTGTTTGATAGTGCAATTTTCCATTTTCTGTGGACAATAAACATTATTACTGCATTATTATTATCTGCATTGAGTAATCAATCAAAGGGAAGGCAGTTTCAACGCAACTCTGGCCACATAACTCGCTTCAGACATGTCAGAAAGTTAATTTTGATGAAGACTTTCTGATCACGAAGACTGATCGTCAAAATCATTATAAAAACCACCCAAAGCCAAAATATTCCCTTTATGCAAGCAGGTCACATGAGTAATCAAATAACGGGGTTTTGGGGGGGGGGGGGGCGGGGAGGGGGCAATCGAGCATAAAAGGACACCCAAAACATTAATATTTTCCTTCCAAGATATTTTTCGGCCTTACTTAGAATAGAGGCGGATTTACTTCCGCTTCCGGTCCCTCGAGCGAGGAGGCTTGCTTCGATCTCTCCACGACATCAAAGTTTGAGTATTTTCCCATTCGTGTCTTTGTCAAAATTCCACTGGTTATTTTATTGTGTATGTGTTATCGCGTGTTTCTATTTAGCTTTGGTTATATAATTATTGCAAATTTGTGTGCAATTAGTCGTTTTTTGTTCACACCTCATGCGCAGCCTGGTCTGTCCAGGCCCCCCCCACCCCCCCCCCCCCCCCCCGTCAGTATTTTAAGAATATAAGTTCTATCATTCATAGTATTTGCTTGTTTCTTTGATTTTCTTTTCTCCCCCTACCTCTCACGAACATCTTACCCCTTTGTCCAACGTTTTAAAAACAAAACAAACAAATAAATAACAAAAAAATATTCTTTATTAATTCCTTCTCTCCCCCCGGACACGTGCTTGTTCGCTCTCCTCCTCGTCTCGACTTGTGCCCCGCCCTCCATATCTCGTTTTTCTTCCACATCTGCTCCTTCTTTCTCAAATCCACATCCTCACTTAGAGACTTTTCCCAGATTATTTTTCATGGTTTTGTTTAAATATTATTTAAATATGTTTAAACCGCAGCCGTGATGCTGACGCCACCCTCCCCTCCCCTAGAATTTCCATGTTTTAAACGTTTCCCAGTGTGTACCCTGGATTAGAATAGGTACACCGTAACCCTGCGTGTCGTAAGAGACGACAGAGGGTTGGCGTCAGGAAGGGCATCCGGCCATAAAAACATTGCCTCAAAAAGAGAACCATGACAATTACAACTACATATGGGCAGGGTACAGCCCGAAGTGGAGATCGGTTTCTGAAGTTTGGAACATGGAATGTAGGGACAATGACAGGGAGATCAGGAGAAGTGGTGGAAGTATTGGTCAGAAGAAGTGGACAAATGTTGTGTGCAAGAGACGAGATGGAAGGGAAGTGGTGTGAGAATGATGAAGGGTAGGCAGGGACAGAAATACAAGTTTATGTGGCAAGGGTGCCTGGAGGGTGTGATGGTGTTGGTGTCACTGTTTTCTGAGGAGTTTGTAGACAGTGTGTCGAGTGAGTGATAGGTTGATGATGGTGAAAATGATGATTGGAAAGCTCTTGGTGAACGTCATCTCGGGATATGCTCCGCAGGTTGGTCGGAGCGATGAAGAGAAGGACAAGTTCTGGTATGCGATAGAGAAGCTGATGGAAAACGTGAAAGATGAGGAAGTTGTTGTGGTAGGAGGAGACCTAAATGGACATGTGGGAAGGAGTATGGATGGTTTTGAGGGAGTTCATCAGGGTTACGGATATGGTGTGAGAAATGGAGAACAACACAACACAACAACATGCATTTTAAAGGCCATTTTCCCTACTAGAGAGGGGGTTAGCCAAATGGTGTGAGAAATGGAGAAGGTGAAAGGATTTTGGAGTTTGCTGATGGAGCTGATTTGTAATACTCAGTTCCAGAAAGAGGATAATAAGCTTGTTACATACACGTCAGGTGGGTCGACGACAACCGTTGACTACCTGATGGTGCGTAGGCAAGATAGGGGACACCTCCGGGACACAAAGGTGATCCCGGGGGAGGAGGCCGTTTCACAGCACCACTTGGTTGTCTGCGACATAAGGGTGAAAGGTGCGAGGAGAGCTTGGCGGGTGAAGTACCAACCGAGAATGAAGGTGTGGAGGTTGAAAGAGGTGACAGTAAGGGAGGCATTAAAAGAGAGGCTGAGTAGGGTAGAAGATGATGAGGCTGAGCTTGAAAGTGGTTGGATGTCAATGAAATCTAGTCTGTTGGGAGCCGTTGGTGAGGTATGTGGATGGACAAAAGGACCACCGAGGCACTCAGAAACATGGTGGTGGGATGATGAAGTTGGAAAGAGGATTGACGAGAAGAGGAAGAAGTTCAAGGAGTGGCAGAAGGTGAAGGGTACGGGAGCAGAAACAGCAGAGCATGAAAGTTATAAGGCAGCCAAGAAGGCTGCAAAGAAAGAGGAAGCAAAGGCGCAGGAGGCATGTAGGAAAATGTTCGGAGAACACTTGGATTCGGAAGAGGGTCAGAGAGCAATATTCAGGATAGCAAAGCAGATAGCGAAAGAGGTGTGATGTGATGGCGGTGAGTTGCTTGAAGGATGAAATGGGACAAATCGTTGTCGACCCAGATGGAATTAAAGGAAGATGGAAAAGATATATGGAAATGCTGTTGAATACATAGAAAGAATGGGATGGCAACATCGAGAGTAACCCAGTTTTAGGACCGGCAGAGAAGATAACAACAAACAACAACAACATGCATTTTAAGGCCATTTTCCCTGCTGGAGTGGGGGTTAGCCTAGCAGGGAAGATATGGCGAGAAGAAGCAGAGAAGAGAGATAGTCTAGCAGCAGAGAAGATAACTGAGAAGGAAGTTGACGAAGCGATAAAAGCAATAACAATAATAATAATAAAGGAGTCTTATATAGCCCCATCAAGCAGAGTATGGCGCTTTTGATTATCATGCGAACGCAGACACACACACAAACATACACATACACACACACACAAACACACCTTCACTCTTGCCCTATTCCTCTCCCTCCCCATTCAAAACCCACAAATGCGTACTCCCCTTCCTCCTCCCCTCCCTCCCCCGCACATGTACACAGACATACTCTCGATCTCTGTCCACCTCAAACCCAAGGGAAAACAGGACTTAGACTTTGAAAGACTTGTGAAACAGATAGGTTTTGAAGGAGGTTTTAAAGGCAGGAAGAGAGTCAACATGTCGAACAGAGGAAGGCAAGTCATTCGAGAGCAGAGGTGCAGCAAAGGAAAAGGATTTCTCACCAAACGACTTGGTGCTGGTGCGCGGCGGCTCTAAGGTCATAGAGTCGTCGCTTGAACGAAGCCGTAGCCGAGGTTCATAGAGAGTGAGCAAATCGGAGAGATAGTGAGGTCCCGTTCCACACAATGATTTATAACATAGTGTGCAAATTTTGTATTGCACACGAGCAGAGACAGGCAGCCAGTGTAAAGATTCAAAAAGCGGAGTAACATGGTCAGACTTCTTCGCCTTACAGACAAGACGAGCGGCAGAGTTTTGAACCTTTTGTAACTTATCCAAGAGCAACTGAGGGCAGCCAGCATACAAAGAATTACAATAGTCTAGCCTTGAGAGGGCAAGGGCACAGACCAGAGTTAGAGCAGCTTGAGGAGGGCCGACGAGAGTTGATTCGAGAGCCGAGAGCCGAGACTCTCGAGAGCCCTATTCCAATGAAGAGTAGAAAAGCGGGAGGGCCGACGGGAGTTGTGGGAGATATGTTGAAGGCAGCAGGAAGTTGGGGTGTTAAGAGAATGACAGAGATCTGTAATCTGGTGTTGAAAGAAGGCCGCATCCCAGTGGATTGGGAACTGAGTACCCTCGTCCCTCTATACAAGGGGAAAGGTGACCCTCTGGAGTGTGGCTCGTACCGAGCGATAAGGTTATTGGAGCATGGAATGAAGGTATTGGAAATGGTGTTGGAGAGGAGGATAAGGAAGAAAGTGAAGATTGACAAAATGCAGTTTGGATTTATGCCAGGAAGAGGAACGACAGACGCGCTTTTCATTGCGAGGCAGTTGCAGGAGAAGTACATGGAGAAGAGGAAGAAGTTGTTTCTTGGGTTTGTTGATCTGGAGAAAGCATTCGATAGGGTTCCACGCAAAGTATTGACATGGGCATTGAGGAAGTTAGGAGTGGAGGAATGGTTGATCAGAGTAGTGATGGCAATGTACAAAAGAGCACGCACAGCTGTAAGGACGAAGGACGGGAACAGTGGTGAGTTTGAGGTGAAGGTGGGAGTGCATCAGGGGTCGGTACTAAGTCCACTACTATTTGTAGCTGTGATGGAGGTGCTGGCTCAGAACGTAAAGGAGGGCTTACCGTGGGAGTTGTTGTATGCAGATGATCTGGTGTTGATTGCGGAAAGTACGGATGGGCTGAAGGAAAAGATGAACAAGTGGAAGGAATGTATGGAGACAAAAGGTCTGAAGGTGAATATCGGAAAGACGAAGGTGATGGCAAGTGGTAAAGCATGTGGTGAGGTGGAAAGAACTGGGAAGTGGCCATGTGCTGTGTGTAGGAAGGGTGTCTGAGTGAACTCCATTCAATGTACAATGTGCGCTGAGTGGGTTCATCAAAAATGTAGTGGTCTGAAAGGGTCATTAACCAGTGTGGCAGCTACATTCAAATGTAAGGTGTGCACAGAGGGAGCTGCAGATGGAGGAAATGTTGAGTTGGATCTTGGAGACGGCGTTAAGCTGGAAGGTGTGAAAACGTTTTGCTACCTCAGAGACATGCTGAATGAAGAAGGTGGATCAGACTCGGCAACGGTTGCTAGAGTGAGCTGTGCATGGAAGAAGTTTCGGGAACTGAGTAGCGTGCTGATGAGGAGGGGAGTGTCGTTGAAGCTGAAGGGAAAGGTGTATGCTGCATGTGTGAGAAGTGTTATGATTTATGGGAGCGAGACATGGGTAATGAACGTAGAGCAGCAACGAAGGTTGGAAAGGGTGGAAATGCGAATGGTACGATGGATGTGCGGAGTATCATTGAGAGAGAGGAAGACAAATGATGAATTGCAAAAGATGATGGGAATAGAGCCTGTGATTGATGCTGTGAAGAGGAACAGGTTGAGATGGTTTGGTCATGTGTTGAGGAAGGATGAAAGTGACTGGTTGAGAAGAGTGATGGAAATGAATGTTGAAGGAAGTAGAGGATGGGGAAGACCGAGAAAGACTTGGCTAAAGATGGTGGAAGAAGAAATGCGGGCAAGGGGGTTAACAAGGAGAGATGAAGAAAATAGGGCAAAATGGAGAAGATTGTCATGGGGACCGCAAGGCTAACCCCCGCTCTAGCAGGGAAAATGGCCATGTTGTTGTTGTTGTTTGTTCCAAGATTTTTTTATTCAAAAAAAAAAAGAACAATGAACAAGTCGAGCTACATTCAAAGTACACCACCCACATGCCAGATAAATTTTACAAATATCCTCCAGCACCCGGCAATGCTGCCGTGCAGAACATAGAGACGGTATAGGGTGGGAGTGGTGTGCAATTATTGATTGATTAATTGCATAATTAAAATAAATAAATGATAATGGTAAAATAATTAATTTCTTAATCAATTAGCTAACAGCAAACCTAAACCACCAATGTTTCATCCAAAGCTGTAGCTTTTTGAAAATTAAATAATTAATTAATCGGAAAAATAAATATTAATTTATTAATTGATTATTAAATAAATGAAAAATATCCTTCACAGCCAAATCACTTGAATCGACAGTGTGATCAATCACACTGTCGTGTCCAAATATCAGCTTCCTAGCTCAAAAGGTTCATGAGATATTTAACAAATGAGAAAGAAATGAAATGTGATTAATAATGAAAATAAATAAGTAATAATCGCAAAATAATTAACTTATTAATCATTTGGCTAATAGCATACCGAAAACAACCATCGTCTTCCGAACCTGTAATATTTTTTAAAAATCAATTAATCGAATAATTAAAAAATTAATCGATTAATCAATAAAGCAAAAATGCCCTTTACAGCCAAATCACTTGGTCATTGTCATGTCCAAATATATCAGTTTCCTAGCTCAAAAGGTGCATGAGATATTACCCTGATTAGAAAGAAAATAAATAAGTATGTACTTAATAAATCGATAGTAATTAATCAATTAATTGATTAGTCATAAAACAATAAAACACTGTTTTTGCCAAAGCACTTGCTCACTATTGTGCCCAAATTTCAGCTGCCTAGCTCAAAGGATGGCTGAGATGTCGTCCAGACAAACAAAAACAAAGCAAGAAAACAAACAAAGGAAGTGAAAACTGAGTACTCCCCTTCAGCGTGTGTCATCACTGGGCACCGAAGACAGCATGCAGCACCTGGAGATGGTATAGGAAAGGAGCCGTGTACAACAAACAAAAAACAAACGGAGTGAAAACTGAGTACTCCCTTTCGACGCGTGTCATCCTCCGGTGCCCAGCAATAACGTCAGGTAGCGCCTGGAGATGGAATAGGAAAAGAGCGGTGTATAACAAGAAAACAAATTGAGTCATGAATGTAGAGCAGCATCGAAGGCTGGAAAGGCAAATGGTTCGGTGGATGTGCGGAGTATCGTTGAGAGAGAGGAAGACAAATGATGAATTGCGAAAGATGATGGGAATAGAGCCTGTGATTGATGCTGTGAAGAGGACCAGGTTGAGATGGTTTAGTCATGTGTTGAGGAAGGATGAAAGTGACTGGTTGAGAAGTGACGGAAATGAATGTAGAAGGAAGTAGAGGACGGGGAAGACCGAGAAAGACTTGGCTAAAGATGGTGGAAGAAGAAATGCGGGCAAGAGGGTTAACAAGGAGAGATGCAGAAAATAGGGCAATATGGAGAAGATTGTCATGGGGACCGCAAGGCTAACCCCCGCTCTAGCAGGGAAAATGGCCTTAAAATACATGTTGTTGTTGTTGTGTGCTAAAAATATGACAAAAATTGATTTTTCAATACGGCTGCCCTGCCGCGCCCATTTTTGGGCGTGCAACGCCCAAATGCAATCCCAAACTAGTTTATGTCTTAAAGATGCTGCATAAGTTTTATCAAATATGATCAATATTTGTGACTTTTAGAGCATAGACATCGAATTGTTTACAGACAGACAGAGACGGACGGCGGACACTGGGTGTCGACAAAAACTCACCTGGACATAGACCAGTTGAGTTAAAAACCAGAAGGATTTCACTTTTCAAATAAGACTTTTTTTACGTTTAATTTTGGAGCAAGGATTATTTAAAATTATCAAAACCTACAATGTAAGCTTGTAAACTTGCAAAATAACTTGTAAACGAGCATGCGACCATGAGCCTTAAATGGTGTATACAAAAATAAGCAAATAATCCAATGGAACTTACAGTGTGTTGAGAGCAAAGAGGAGTCGATTCTGTTGCCCTGATTGCCGGAGTGGAGAATGTAAAGGGTGGTACAGATGCTGCCGGGCCGACCTAACAAAAACAGCCACAAAACTTGTACAAGGTTTTTATTTCTGGCACGTTCGATTGATCTGGCATTCAAATGGATCGATGAGTGAAACAATATACTGCTGTTTTAGTTATGTCTCTTTATACTGTTGTTTTAGTTGTTATGTCTCTTTATACTGCTGTTTTAGTTGTTATGTCCTGGTCCATTCTGTTATACCATTCTATGTTCATTTTTCACGAGCCTCGACACTGCATCCAAAATAAATACATGAGAATACCAACTATCCCTGACCCAGTCTGTGAGCAGTCTTGGGTTTAACACGTGATTATAAATTCATTCCGGTGCTCTACAGGCAAGGTGAGGCGTAAATGACAATACAGTCATTGGAGGGATGGTAAGCATGATTTCCATTTTGCATTTTCTGGTAAACAATGAAGATTCCAAGGTCTTTCAAAAGAAGAAGAAGAGTAAGTCGTATGTCACCGCTCCAGCCAAATTGTAAATTCATACCCTAACTTGGAGCATCCTGCACCTGAGGGGTGACCTGTCAAGGGTTGGTTTTCAGCAACAGAAATTGCTTTGGCAGAACTGTACCAATGTACAACTAAACAATGTAGAGTTGTTTTATTTTTTAACACGATGCATAATACACTTTGACCATACAAACCTAAGACAAAAATACACAAAATGGACGAACTGGTGTGCTCATGCCAGCCTGCCACCGAGCGTGCTTGATAACATCACAGGAGGGATGGTTTTGAACTCAGGTTGTGAGGAGAAAGTTCAGATGAGAGCTGGGACCTTTTTTGGTGACGTTTGTATAGAGTGCGAGCTGAGGAGTGAGAGCTGCATCAACGGGGTTCTTCGACTTCAATGTGACCAACACTAACACACACACCAGTAGAAGCAGGAACTGGTCCCAGGAGTTTGGAGTCACCTACACAAAGTTCATCCGGGCTCCCCTCATAAAGCATGTGTGTGGGAAAAATCACAGCCGTCTTCCCCCATTCAATCTAGCGACCGTGCCTTCTTCGGCATTACCAATTTTATCCTCCCCGTACCTTCTACCTCTCTTCTCTGTGTGCAACTATCCCTTGAGAAAATATGTTGTCAATTAGGCACACTAAGGTATATTATCCCAACAACTTATACATTTATAAGCGCAATATATTTTTTGATCTGACATCCTCTTATTTTTCTTAATTTTTTGTCACAGCTGTTGTTGTTTCTTATGCTCCCTTCCCTGGTTTCTTTGGTCATCATTCCATTGGTTGGGAATCGGTTACCCATCCATGCATGAACAACCTGCCAGCGGGCACATGCGAATTAGATTCTTCATGTGTGCAAGCAGATTGGTCACGTTTTCCTGAGCCACCATTGGCATTTTGCAATTTACATTAATGCCTTGGCCCGGCGTCTTGAGAATTCATCCCCGGTGGTCTCATGGCGGGCCAATTAGAGATGCAGAGTACATTACAATAACACGAGCTCCCATACAAGTAACTAACGCAGGAATCTATTAGGCACATCAACCCTGCGCAATGGATGCCAGCATAGTATAGTTTGTCCAAACTTTCTCCTTTTTAAAGTTTTTTTTTTAAGTATATGGTATGACCCAGCCAGGGTTCGAATTGCCGACATCCCAGACTCAGAGTGAATGATCTAACCATTATGCTATGAATATAGTTAAAAACTTTTGTTTGAAAACCTGTTTTTCTCCCTCCGCCCATTTCCGCAACCCCTTCCGCCCCCACCCTTCCTCCAAGTACAACAATGGAAAGTCTCGGTCTACTAATCATTGAAGCAATCAATTTCTCTGTCTACTTATGTGCATTCTTGTCTATCTGTTTGTCTCTGCTCTTTTGCGGATGTGTTTGCCTCATACTATAGTCTAGTTTGTAAGCCTTCTCCACCGCAACAAAAAAAGAAATAAATAAATAATTGGACACTCCCCTCCAAGATGTCAGATCCATTATCGTTACCAACCCACACATCACCCCAACCCTTTTCTCTCCTTTTCCATCTCACGATTGCACAGTAGCAGGCCCAATGTACATCTGTTGAAACCCATTTGATTTGGAGGAATGAAAGCTTGTACATTTTTTGGTTTGACAGTTAGCCAATAGCAATATCAAAAGACTAGACACGAGTGATAGGAAGGCAAGGCCAATGAAACAACATCTGATTCAATTTTAGGTGAGGCTCATTTAAAACTTTCCTGACAAGCTCAGTTTTTAACTTTAAAAGAAGAAATAGCAGGAGAACAACCTGGAGATATATTTTAGTCGTCAACTTACAGATTTGCTTGTGGTCAAGTGCTGAGATGGCGAGGTGGAGGAACTCGAGTGAATTGCTGGTGGTAAGGTAAAGGTGAACTGTTGCTTGGGGCACATTTCCACAAACGGACAGGGTTCACTTCTCCTTTCCTGAGAGTCAGATGACCATGATTTTTTTTTTTTAGCAGATGGAACATAATTTCTCCCTCCAATATAGGGTTGTTTTATTTTATTAACGCGATGCATAATACATTTTCTTTCCCGGCCCCCGATATGTATGTAGCAATCTATTAAATTCGGAAAGGCAGTCGTTTTATAGTTAGCCGAGAGCAAGCTTGCTTCATCCAACAGACAAGAAAAAACAGCAAAAGAAAAAAAACAAGGTGCAGATAAATCAATTTCAGACAATCTCATGAAAAGAAAATACAGAAAATGAGCAAAATTGTACAAAACGTCCCAGTGTGCTTGTAACACTACTCAACAGGCCAAACTGTGACATTGAACAGTGAACAGCTGACAACGAGCATGACTGAAAACAAAGAAGCTTTTCAGGAGGCCCTGTATCACATCCAAGCATATGTTCAAATCAAATTTATTTAATGTGTTGCAGAGTTTTCCCTTTCGACAGGTGTTGCACACCCCATACAAGTCTCCCATATATAAATACTTGCATTCTTTCCTGAACGAGGAGCTGGCTGCTTGGAGGAACATTCGTACTTCTTTTCTCCAAAACCTCGGCTAACTCCATTCGCAGTAGACGTCTTACTGCATTTACTGCATGCACAAGAATAAAAGCGCGAGTCACAGATAAAAATAAATAAAAGGTGCTACAATTTTTGGGTAAATCACACACAGATAATAACTGCATTACTACATTGTCAAGGTTAGAAAATCAAGAATGAGAGATGAAATAAATAAATAAAACCTGTTGGATGTTGGTTTTGAAGAAGCTTCAGAAATCACAGTCTGGTTTGTTCTACCCTGAAACACAAGTCCCAAATATTCTTGCTTACTCTGTTTAGCAATGTTACAGTGCATCATCGCTCACAGTATATGATTTGAGATACTCATGTTGAACTACGAGAACAACAACCGCAATTTGACGAATGACCCTGGAGTGCCTTTCCAAGGTGATTACAATAGGAAGAGTTTCAACCTACAATCAGATTGAAATGTCACGTTGAGGAAACTTGGTCTTACTGTCAGTGGAACAAAACCCTTTATGCAAGTGTTCATCTTTTTCATGTGACAAACCAGGTGGCATAGTGTCGTTGTCCTTCACTCGAGCATGATAACACCGCAACAATGGCAGAGAGGAATACCACATCATCGGTCACATGGTCACATGTTGTCCCAGCTGTCAAGAACCAGAAGTGATCCGAATAACATGGAGGCTACTAAGTTAATGGAGGAAGCCAAAAACAAAATGTACAGAAACAAAAGAAATCAGGAAGTTAGGATGAACAAAACAAATAGAACGATAACAGCACTCAGTAGAGAACATACCTCCGTCAGACTGAACGGTGAACGTATTGTATCCCACAGATGTGGATCTGGACCTGACCCAAAATCGAATCGGCCTGTTCTTGTCGCCTAACCAACTTATTCACCTTGTTTTGGCACAAGTCATCCACAACTTTTTGAGATATCGTTCCATGTTTCGTTTTTGGTCCCATTTCTCAATGGTGAAGAATCACTTGTTAAAATTATCTTATCCAGATACGGATTCAGATCTTAACGAAAATCAAATCATTTGGTCCTTGCAACACATCCAACCTGTCCATTAAGTTTCGTCCGAATCCGTCAATAACTTTTTGATACATCGTGCTCATAGACAGACAGGGCTGAGAACAACTACCGTCAACCTTTTTTTTTCTTCTTTTTTTTCTTGGGGATACAAGATCAAGACTCGTGTAAGAGCTAACATCAATCACAAAAAATAAAAACGGACACACAAAACATACAACAAAGGGAGCGGGAGACAAGACGGGGAGAGAGAGGGAAGCACACAAGTACAACAGCAGAGAACAGGGACAACGGAAGATCTGTGGGAGGGAGAGGGCTTGGGGGGAGGAGGCATGGGAAGGCAGGGGGAGGGGGGTGGGAGAGGTATAAAACACATTGACACTGCTAAGACTTCCAGGAAAGAAAAGTCGGTATTTCAAAAAAAAGTGGATCTGGGGTGAATTAACGGGGGTAGAAAAGATCAAGGTTTTGGATGGGGGAAGATAAGAGATGGTGGTGAACAGCTGTTTTAAAGACCTGGAGGGAGGAGTGCGATTGAAGAGCGTGAGGGAGTTTGTTCCAGAGGCGGGAGTAAAGAGGAATGAAGGAGTGAAGGTGAGCAGAGAGTCTTGATTTTGGCAATTTCACCAGAAGAGGGTTGCTGGCAGATCTTGTGCGACCTGTAGGAATATTCAGGGGACAGAGCACAGATAGAGCCGGGGGAGATAGGCCGGATAGGAGTCGGTAGAAAACACAAAGACCACCTACCTGCCTGTGGTGTGTGAGTGAAAGGCCCTCGGAGTTAGCTTCATCCCATACAAGGAACTTTAATGCAGGAGTCTATCAGGCACAACAACCCTTTTGCAGAAGTAACTAAAACGGCACTCGGTAGAGGGCATACCTCCACCAGGTTGAACAGTTCTTTTTTATGTTCAATGCTCCAGTCACGGATTACATAGTCCTCATCAAGAAGAAGAAGCAGAACCTCCTTTAGAGGCCATTTTGTTCCCCGCAGAGCAGGGGTTGGCCTTTTTCAGGCACCTTGGTCCCCTTTGTGAAGCAATGTTTTATGGCCGGATGCCCTTCCTGCCGCCAGCCCTGTTAGTCCCCTCTTGCGACACACAGGGAATTACCAGTGAACTGGTACTCAATTTGCCGACCTCAGAAGGATGACAGGCTGAGTCAACCCCCCTGGTGTTAATTCAGCGATCGACCGGGATTCGAACCCAGGATCCTAGGATCCCAAGCCGGCACCCTAACCGCTAAGCCAACACCAGGCGAGTCCTCATCAAGGTCAGGCCTTAATTAAATAAGATATAGCTGCATTGATAGAAAAGTTGAGAAAGAGAGAATAGTCGAAGAGTTTTTGAGGAAGTAAAAAAAACAAAAAAAAAACAGCTTTTTGAAATGGGGAAGGTCATAAGTGTTCGGACATACATAAGAAGGTAAAGAGTTCCACAGTTGGGCAGTGGAGGAGAAGAAACAAACATCATAACGTCCCACCCTTGAGTTGCCAATGGCCACACAATAATCATGTGATGTAGTGGCTTGTTGAGTATTCCGTGGTCTCGATATTGGCGGAGGTACACAAGCAGCAACTTCACGGGAACAGAAACCGAAGTAATATCTATAGAAAAGAGAAAGGGCCAACTTTGCGGCGTAATTTGAGCGGGTCGAGTTTTGAGGACAGATTGGGAGAGTTGATAAGTCGGATTACTTTAAATTCAATTCTGTCCAGTAAGTATGTGGAGCAACAGACAGCTACATAGCTGTAGCCTGGTGTTGGCTCAGCGGTTAGGGTGCCGGCTTGGGATCCTGGGTTCGAATCCCGGTCGATCGCTAAATTAACACCAGGGGGGTTGACTCAGCCTGTCATCCTCCGAGGTCGGCAAATTGAGTACCAGCTTCGCTTGCTGGGATGAATGATCCCGGTGTGTACCCCGGTTTAGAATAGGTACACCGTATCCCTGCGCATCATAAGAGGCGACTAAGGGTTGGCGCAAGGAAGGGCATCCAGCCATCAAAACATTGCCTCAAACAGGGAACCATGATTGTCATGGGGGCCCGCAAGGCTAACCCCCGCTCTAGCGGGGAAAATGGACTTAAAACGATCATTCATTCATTCATATTCATTCAAGTATGTGGAGCTAGAACCTCCCCAGATGTGAGACCAGCACTCCAGACAAGGACGAATCAATCCTTTTTATATAGTTGAAGCAACTGTTGAGAGGAGAAGAATCTTCAACATCTGAACAGGACTCTTAGTTTCTTCGAGGCAGACTTAGCTATTTGTGTGTGGATTCCAGGATAAATTTGATAAGGTAATACCTAGTAGGTTCATTGAATCACATGGTGTATTTGTGGAGCTTTCAGGAGGAGGTTGGAGAGTCGAGACAGAGACAGAGACAGAGACAGACACAGAAAGAGAAAGAGAAAGCGCCCCGGCAATGCCGCGCTGTAGGATATTTAATTGTTTGGCATGGGGGCGGTGTACTTTGAATGTATCTGTACTTGTTTTGTTTTGTTTTTTGGTATATTTATTATTTAGTCTACGCTCGTATGAGAACTAACACAGAACATATAATAATAGAAGGGGGAGAGAGAGGGAAGTACAACAACAGTAGGGAACAGGGACATCTGTGAAGGGAGAGGGCTGGGGCGGGATGGAATATACACGGTATAAACAAGATGGACACCACAAAGACTTTCATGAAATAAAACGGAATTTGAAGGAGGGGATTAACCGGGGTAGAAAAGATCAAGGTTTTAGATGGGGGAAATATAAGAAATGGTGGTGGACAGCTGTTGTGAAGACCTGGAGGGAGGGGTTCGATTGAAGAGAATGTGGGAGTTTGTTCCAGAGGTGGGGAAAAAGAGGAATGAAAAAGTGAAGGTGAATACAGAGTCTTGATTTTGGCAGTTTCACCAGAAAAGGGCTTCTGGCAGAGCTTGTGCGTTCTGCAGGAATATTTGGAAGATCCATCTTGTTTTTCCATCTCTGTCTACTTTTTCCCTCTGCCCTGCTATTGGTGTTTTCCCCTTTCTCCGGTGGTTCCCTTTGTTGTACCGTGTCCTGATCTGTTATGTGTCCTTGCTCTTTCACAACCCTTGACCACGCATTAACAAAAAAAAAAAAAAAAAAATGTAAAAACGAGCATGTCCACAACCTTCTTTTTCTCATAGCATTTTCATAACAAGCACTTCAAAGCATCACTATGTCCACGTTCAAATACACAATCATTTATGGACAATTCAAGGATTAATCCACAGCATCGCCAGAATACACAACATTTTATTATTTTTAAAGAAAAACCAGAACATCCCAAACTTCTCGTTAATGGCCATGTGTGAAAATAACTCGCGGCATATGGACAGTGAATCGATGAATCCTGGATGCATGAAAGTTAACAAATAAATAACGAATATTTACCCCAAGTGAGTTCCGTGAAACCTGGGGTGGAATATCTGTTGGATGAGGCAGAGATGTTTCCGCAACTCGCTTTAAAACCCGTGCTGGGCCCAAGGAGGGCCGGACAGGGATGGCCCGCTTCAGGGATATTGGTACAGAGGTTGGTGTAAGAAGTTTCTCTACAGGAGGACTCTGAAAAGACATCTGGAGAACATAATAAATTAATGAACTGATTAATGAAAGGAACAAAACCACCTTTAGAGGCCATTTTTCCCCGCAAGCGGGGGTTGGCCTTTTTCGGGAACTGTGGTTGTTGTTGTTTTTCGGTCCCCTTTTTGAAGCAATGTTTTACGGCCGGATGCCCTTCCTGACGCCAACCCTTTTTGCCGCCTTTAACGACAAGCAGGGAATTACCAGTGAACTGGTACTCAATTTGCCGACCTCGGAAGGATGACAGGCTGAGTCAACCCCCCTGGCGTTAATTCAGCGATTGACCGGGATTCGAACCCAGGATCCTAGGATCCTAAGCCGGCACCCTAGCCGCTAGCCCAACACCAGGAAGGAACATTGTTACTTAAACCTCACATGGTATTACGGCCATCTTGAGAATCCGCAATACAGGTGGCGGTGAAAACAGAAAAGCAGATTCATGGTAACAAAAAAAAATAACAATTTTAAACAGATCATAGATTATTAGGGATCCAATCCTTCCAGGATGGATAGCTATTGTTTGTTTAGATTATTATCATTTTTCGTCCACTACAATTTTTTGGGGTTTAGTCCCATTAAAATTCATTTTCTCAGCAACCATTGGTTGGATTGACAACATTTTCACCATCGTATCCTCCTTCTGATGTACATTTTTTTTTTAGTGATAATTGTGACATCATAGGTCACGTGGTTCGGGAACAATCTTGTACTAAACTGAATAACTATATCTCTGAAACCGCTCAATGGAAAAAATTAAAACATGGCTCATTGTAAAGCACTACGCCTGGGGAATAAGTGTCGTTAACCATGACGTCATCAGTGCTTTCATTATGAAGTCACAATTTGACAAGTACAATGCTGTATCAGATCAGTTTGAAATTTATTGAGTGTATTCTTCGCAACAAGAGGAGAATGTAAATCAATGACGTCACAAGTCACGTAGTTCGGCAGGCTTATTGGCTTGAACATAAAAATTAAAAAAACTTTAAAAGTCGACTTCTCCAGAATGGCTGACCAGATGGATGTGAAACTTCATGCACACGATCTACTTGACTTGGGGAATATAAGGTGTAACTTTTTTTAAACCTCATAGGTCGCATGGTCTAACAGCTATGATTTTTTTGAAGACTAAACCTTTAACAAGAAACTCCTCCAGAACGACTGAACTGATCGAGTGGAAACTTCACACACATGTTCTCCAACGCTTGGGGATACCATGGTGATCCTGAATAAGTCATAGGTCACATGGTCTGGCTGCCATATTGGATTGAACAAAAGTCTAAAAAAAAAAAAAAATCTTGAACCGCTCCATCCAAAGAGGTGAAACTTCAAAATTATGTACGAGTCGACAAAATGCATGAAATACTTGTTTAAAATTTCAACATGATCGGTCGCACGGTCTAGCAGCCAGAATTTTTATTGTTTGAAGAAGAATAATCTCAACAATTTTAGAACATATATTAATTCTGCACTGTTTGAATTCGGTGGCATCCTGTCTATTAATTAGGTAGTCTATTAACAACATAATATTCCAATATACCTTTCGACCTTTTGGACTGCTAAGACCCCATAGACCTTTGAAGACCCTTCAAAACCCCCAAAATACCCTGAAAACCCTTAAATACCACGAATACTCTGACCCAAAAGACTACGAGGACTCAAAAGACCCTGAGGACCCATCATATTTATTTATTTATTATTTAAAATCCAATTCTAAATTCATTTTTTCAAGTTGGTGCCTGCAAGCTATCACAAATAATTAATTAAAGTGCCCAAATCCTTCTTCAAATGTTTCACCACCACGTGACAAAAATGGGAAGCATTTGAGGAAGCACGATCATATTCGAATAACTTTTCGATTTAAAGGCAACGTGACAACCACAATTTGAATCTCTGCATTCTGTAGCCAGTACTGATAACTCTATAATATGATCGCACAGAAAAAATATGACTGGACAAATGTGGGAGATAGGA
Source organism: Myxine glutinosa (assembly GCF_964187855.1). Lineage (NCBI taxonomy): Eukaryota > Metazoa > Chordata > Myxini > Myxiniformes > Myxinidae > Myxine > Myxine glutinosa. Next base: position 50,598,098 of record NC_136273.1, on the reverse strand, counting down.
GGTGGAGAGGAGGGGGAGGAGATAAAAACAAAAGCACATCTTCATCCAATCACAAGCAGCAACAATCCTTTTTCCAACCCAACAGAAATGAAAAAGAAAAAATAAATACTAACTTGTCGAGCTTACCTGGCTCCCAGCCAATGAATTGTGGTAAGATGGGCTAATAAGACTTTTCTCTACAAACTGAAAATGAAAAAAAACAACAACACCCCCAGGATCAGCTGGTGATGCAAAAGCAAGAGATGCTCGACGACACATGCTCATTTAAATCCTTTTCATATTTCTAACATATTTAAACAATCTTCTTTCACTTGATTATGGAATAGCTTGTCTAATCCACAAGACCATTTCAACAATTTCAATAATAAGCCAGTTAAGGGAAGTGTAAAAATGGAAACAAGATGATTTAAAAAAAAAAAATTGCATAACATCAAGGTTCTGTGAAACTCAGAAATAAAAGACAAAAGGCGGCTTCAGCTCATTAGCGAGTAAAATGGTACATTTATGTGAATATCATTGGCGCAAGGAATGGAAAAAACACCACATCCACAAAAGGAAGAAAAATAGTCGGACCCTGCTATTCGCAGATTCCACGTATTCGTGGTTGATAAAATGTGACCTGTTTCTCTTTTTCCGGAAAAGTGTCCCGCGAATTCGCGGTTTATTTTTTCCTAGTCACGGCCGCGTTCCACGAATTTCACGTTTTCAGGGGACCTGTTTTTTTTTTCATGGTTTTTTTTTTAACACGGTTTTTTCAGTTTTTCGGGGGCACAAAAAAAAATTCACGAGCCGCTAGCTGGACATTTATAAATCCTATCACCAGCCATGCATAAAGCAGCTGGACATACACACACACACAAAAAATAAATCTACTAGTCACGAGCATGACCTGCTTCTACATTCACTGCTGTGTGCTTGGCGTTTTCATGGCTTTCGCGGCCACGAATTTTAGCCACACTATAAATCGAGAGCTTCGCTGGATGTTCCACCACCTGCATAACATGTCATTCCCGCAAGTTACTGGACAGAATGAAAACACTCCACAGTATCTATCAGTGCAATAGCCGTCTCCCTTTTCCCCATTGAAACTGGCACGCATGCATTCACGGATTTTCATCGAAATTCGCGGGATTTGCCTCGCCATTTCCGTGACGTTCATCGACCTTCGCAGATTATCGTTGACATTCGTGGAATTTGCCTCGCCATTTGCGGGATTTGCGGGATTATTGCCGCCATTCGCGGGATCAGCCTCGCCATTTCAGCAAGTTTCATCGATTCTCGGGATTTGCCTCACCATTCGCAATGTTAGTTCGTTAGTTAGTTAGTTAGTTTGTTCCTCTCTATTTGCGGATTTTCACGGCTCGGGAATCTATCCCCCCCTTTTTCCATTGAAACAACGCACCGCCATTTGCGGTTTCACAATTCGCGGATTTTCCAGTAACGTATCCCCCGTGAATAGCGGGGTCTGACGGTGTATATATATATAAAAAATTTAAAACCAGAGCACAAGGACCGTCCCAAAAGAGCACATGGGACATTACAAAAGAGGGTGCAGGAAGCCCATCAAGCACGTGGAACGACCAAAAAGCATGCGGGGCGACCAAAAACATGCAAAAAAATAAAAATAATTAACCCATGCGAGCAAATTGGTGTTTAAACTATCCAATGCAGAGCCACAAGACTCAGTAGTCATCATGTAAACACAAACATCTTAAAAGACAAACGTACAGAGCTGGAAAGGGGAAACAACGAGCTGGTCGGAATCTTCCGTGCATCCTAGAAAAATAAAGCGCAATTAAAATTAAGAAGGTCGTACACAACCGTAAATAGACATTCAACTAAAACAATAATGTTGAAGTAAAGTGCCGGCTGATTCTTTCTTCTCAAAATGACACATGAAAAGGGTGAGAGACAAAGAGTGAGAAGCAAGCAGTCACACATGGGGCTATATGAAAAGCTACAAAAATATTTTGTGTTGGTTTAATCACACACCAATACTGGAGATGACATCTTTTCAATTGTCTCAAGGATGCGTTGTGCTGTGACACTCGTCACACCAGAGCCCTGCACCTTTGCTGGCTGCGCTCGCACTTTAGTGCGATATGGTACCTGGGTGGACGTAAGGAGGTTGGAATTGGATTGTGAGGATAAAAAAAAGCATCAGAGAAAACCAAATTTATATAAAACCTCAGAGATAAAAACGACGTTTCATGAAATTACAACTAACCTGATAAGGCGTGTTGGAAGCTTTCCTTAACATGCGTGATGCTGACGCACCACCGTAAGTAGTTTTGCCAGGGTAAAATGTCGAATCGGCAAACTTATTAAAACGTACTTCCCTGCCAGCCTGCAATATATGTGACACCACTCAATGACGAAAACAACAAGCATTCTGAGTATTGCGCTGCAATACATGTCCCCTACCAAAGTTCAAAGTGCCATAACTTTGTCAAAAACGATAGAATATGCAAATTTATGCACGGTTGATGCTGGTTTTCAAACTTGATCTGAGGTATGCTGAGACACATGTGTGTCATGCCTCGCCTCGTTGATAAGCCTGCAAGGTTGCTCCGTGGAGCAGCCTGCACGTATTGCACTGTGTGAATTATATAATTACCAACTCACGGTCTGAGGTACTAGCGATTCAAGAGATATCCTTTAAAAAAAAAAAAATTTCGTTTAATTAACGATATCTGCCAAACCACGTGCCCTATCGCAAATTCCAAAAGGACATTTTAGTAGACCGACATGCTGAACAGATGTGAAATTTCCCCTCGATTGGATCAAAAATGAGGGAGGAGCTCGGTTTTAAAGGTTCATGCTTAAAAACGTCATAATTCTGAAACCATGTGATGCATGACATCATGCTCGCTGACTTTTGTGTTTGTCATGGGTGTGCGATTCTGCCTGCAAAGTTTGGCCTCGATCTGTTCAGCCGTTTCAGAGAAAAACGGGTTTTCGTGTTTTCACGAAAAATATGGCGGCCGAACCACGTGACCTGTGACGTCATAATTACCATTAAAATATTCTACAGACCGAGTCCTCCCTATGGTGAAAATTTGATCTCAATCGGTCCAATTATTGTAGAGAAAATGTTTTTTAAAGGAAATTAAAACTTAAAATGGCACTGAGTTAAGGATCATCAGAATTATCAGAATTCCCAAAGTTCAAAGTGCCATAACTTTGGAAAAATGATCGAAACATCGTGAAGTTCGAACTTGATCTGTAACTTATCATGAGGAAACCATGTACCAAGTTTGAAATCATTAGCATTAAGAGTTTAGAAAAAAAGTCCGGAAAACTGTTCTTTGCATGACGGACTGACAGACTGACTGACTGACGGAGGGACTGACGGAGGGACAGCATGCAAACCTATAGCCCCCTCCGGTGTACACCGGTAGGGGACTAATAAGGAAAAGAGATCTGTATTTTAAGTGTTGAAAGATTGGCCAAAAGCACTACCCTATTCCGAAAGGCAAAACAATTTCCCCAAAAACACATCACACAAAGCATGACACATACCGAGCGTGGGGAGTCAAACGTTGACAACTTGAAGGAAGGCTTCTTTGAGCTGCATGCCACAGACTGAGGGGTACCACGTCCCTTCTGATCAGCTGGTAAAGACCAGTATAAAGGCATTGTGGCACCACGGTTCACAGCAACATCTATATGATAAACATACCACAGTCAACATCAGCCAGATAACTTGATGATCAAAAGTGACGATATAAAAAAAAATTGCAGAAGGAAAATATTTTACGAAAACGAACAGCACTCTTCGACATCACGACATTCACCGATATCCCTCCACCCACATTATTACATCATGATACATACTTCTACCAAGTTTGATTTAAATTCCTTCAAATATCACATTTTCAGTTTTTCACCTGACATGACTAACATTGGACATCTAACATTGGACACCAAAATCTAATCAGTTTGTCTTTGCATCATGATATGTAGTGCATATAGAAGGTCTACACCCCCTTTCAAAATTTTCACCTTTTGTTGCCTTGTAGCCTTGCATAAATTGAATAAAATCAGACTTTCTCCACCTTTATTTACACATCGTAACCCACAACTTCCAAGTGAAAAACAAATTCTACAAATTTCAGGAAATGAATTATTAACTAGAGCTTCCAGGGAAGCAGAACTCAACTGAACTGACTGGACAACTTTAAAGTAGGTTAGTTGTCTGTACTAGATTTGACTTAAATTAAAAGCCAACAACCTTGTGTAATATTTTTAAGGTCGTTGTATCCTTATACTTGTCCTTGTTTTACAATTGCTACAATGTTACACTTTGCAACAATGTTGCAGAAATATAGTTAGGTTTAATGGGTCAATTTCTATATATACATTTCACTTCCGTAAATGCTGTGTTCACTTCTTTCTGTTTCAGCATCCTAAATTCTTGTGCTTTTCTTAAGAGCTGAAAAATATATGCCGGCCTATGGCGGCCATTTTGTGACAGATCGGGTTGACATGCGATGGCAACCTACCTTGTGTGGTAAGAGTCTCACACACCAAGTTTGATCAAAATCCATAGATATTTGTGGACGTTAAAGTCTTAATGTCGTTTGAGCTGAAAACAATATGGCGGCCTATGGCGGCCATTTTGTGACGGATCGGGTTGGAATGCAATAGCAACCTACCTTGTGTGGTAAGGGTTAAACATTCTAAGTTTGATCAAAATCTGTCAACATTTGTGGACGCCAGAGTGTCAACGTCGTTTTCATGACCAAAAACAAAATGGTCGCCTAAGTCCGCCATTTTTCAACGGATCGGGCTGAAATGTAATACCAACCTGGTCCTTAGGGTAAGGATGCTGCATGTCAAGTTTGATCAGAATCGGTTGATATTTATGGACGCTGAAGTGTTAACGTCGAAAAGTTAACGGACGACAGACGATGGACTCCGGAGGGTTCAGCATGTGATGAACTCAACTGGACAGTAGTCCAGTTGAGTTAAAAATACAAAACTAGATTATCTTGGTTTGGTTGGATAAGTGGCCACTCCCCTTATAATAGCAATTGTAAATTAGCTCAGGTTATTTAATAACAAATAAACTAAATAAAAATTCCTTCAAAATCACACACCAAGCTAATTGGCCTCCACCTGTGTCCAATTGTAGTGATTATGATGATTTCAGAATAAAAGCAGATGTTCCTGTAGATTTCCTCTGCTGAGTAATGCATTTCACAGCAAAGGCTCAACCATGAGCACCAAGGAGCTTTCAAAAGACCTCTGGGATAGAGTTGTGGAAAGGCACAGATCAGAGGATGGGGATTTTATAAAATATTTCAAAGGCCTTGAATATCCCTTGGAGAACAGTCAAAACAATAATTAAGAAGTGGATGGCATATAGTACCACCAAGACCATGCCGAGATCAGGCCGTCCCACCAAACTGGAAGACCAAGCAAAGAGGAGACTGATCAGAGAGGCCACAATAGGCCAATGGCAACTTTGAAAGAGATCCAGGCCTTTATGGCAAAGACTGGTCACTGTGTGCATGTGACAACAATATCCCAAAACAATCTTCAAGTCTTACCTGTATGTTGGAGTGGTAAGAAGGACGCCATTACTCAAAAAATCCCACCTTGAGTCCCGTTTGAGGTAAGCAAAAAACCACTCTAGCGATTCTGAAGCCATGTGGCAAAAAGTTTTGTGGTCTGACGAAACGTTTTGGCCTAAATGCAAAACATTACGTTTAGCGCAAACCCAACAAAGCACAGCACCCAAAGGACACCATCCCTACTGTGAAGCATGGAAGTGACAGCATCATGCTATGGGGATGTTTCTCATCAGCAGGGACTGGGGCACCTGTCAGGATACAAGGGAAAATTTGTGGAGCAAAATACAGAAATATCCAAGAGGAAAACATGCTGCCCTCTGCAAGAAAGCTGAAATTGGGATGGAAGTTCACCTATCAACATGACAACGACCCGAAGCACACAGCCAAAGCTACACTGGAGTGGCTAAGGTACAACAAGTACAAAAAGTTTTAATTAAAACAAAAGCCGCGTCGATGTTACACAATGCCTAGATGCAGCTGTGCCTATAACGTCGATGTTATAGGCACAGGACATTCCTATTGATTCGATTACTTGATGTTATTTTTGTGCAAAGTGAAAATATATCTCGGCAATTTCCCGTGTGTGGCGACGAATTTTTAATATATCTCGGCATTTTCCCGTCTGTTATTTCAGGCGGTGTATGACTGACCATGCCGCGATTTTTAAAAATATATCTCTCGGCAATTTCCCGTGTGTGGGGACATGTGAACGAAGCTATGCTCCTCTCTCCACATTATTGTGACGACGTATAAATTAAATATTTCATCGTGACGATTGTCATCAAATGGATGAATTTTTAATATATCTCGGCATTTTCCCGTCTGTTATTTCGGGCGGTGTATGACTGACCATGCCGTGATTGTAAAAAAATATATCTCAATGGACTTGAAGTTACAAGGGCAACTTTCATCGGATTTTCTTCCCGTTTTTTTTCAACCGAGTCTAAAACTATGTTAGCGACTGTGAAAAATGAAATGATATATCGAATTTGATTTGAAAGAAAACTGTGTGAGAGAGGAAGACACCACGGGCCTACAAAACAGGCCTCAAAGCAATGCGAGTTAATAAAATGGTGGATATTTGTTTATATGAAGCCTCTCCCACAATGGGTGGAGCTATGGTTCCCAGAATGGGTGGAGCTTTGAGGTTTTGTCTTCTCTGCAAGAACAAAAGAAGAAGAAGAAGAAGAAGAAGAACACCAGCAGAGGGCACTCTATGACCAGCGTCTTGCGACGCGGCTAAAAAGATAAATGTCATTGAGAGGCCCAGAGAACCCCAACCTAAATCCAATCAAAAATCTGTGGCATGACTTGAAGATTGCTGTTGTACAAAAGAATGGGCAAATATTGCCCAATCAAGGTGTGGCAAAGTTGGTAGAGACCTATCCCAACACAGAGTCACAGCTGTAATTGCTGTCAAATGTGCCTCCACCAAGTATTAACTCAGGGAGGGTGGACACTTATCCAACCAAGATATTCTAGTTTTGTATTTTTCATTAATTTTCTGACATTTGTAGAAGTTGTTTTTCACTTGGATGTTGTGAAGTACTATGTGTAAATAAAGGTGGAAAAAGTCTGATTTCACGCAATTTAATTGCAGGCTTTAAGGCAACAAGAGGTGAAAATTTTGAAAGGGGGTGTAGACTTTCTATATGCACTGTATATATACATACCAAGTTTGGTCAAAATCCCATCACTGGTTCACAAGTTAGTGCAGTGACAGACTTTTTACCAAACTGGACCTCTGACCTTTGACCTCTTAACTGCATAATCAAATCCATTTATCTTTCCATAATTATACATATTTGTACCAAGTTTGACTGAGTTCCTTTTTGCCGTTCTTAAAAAGCTGATATATTTCATCATTTGATTTTTATTTTACACCATATTGTGATTTGATTTTACTAGGGCGTGCCCGTACTATATATATATATCTAAAATTATATCCCCCCCCTCTATTTACATGAAATGGTTTGGTCCATTCGCAAATGGTTTGGTCCATTCGCAAAGCCAAAGCGAACGGCTTGCGAGTACGGTGACAATCCCCCCCCCCCCTCTATTTACATGAAATGGTTTGGTCCATTCGCAAAGCCAAACCGAACGGCTTGCGAGTACGGTGACAATCCCCCCCCTCTATTTACATGAAATGGTTTGGTCCAAAGCGAACGGCTTGCGGAGTTTGGTAAAGAAATCGCCATAGCTCGGTAACTACTTCTCCGATTAATATGAAACCTTGAAAAGGCACATCCTCGGGTCCCCAGCAATATACCTGGCAAGTTTCAAGTATATCGGACCCGTGGTTGTCGAGAAACAGCGGTCACAGACAAACACACACACACACACACAGACACACAGAGATTACTGGAATTATAGATAGACTAGGGCATGCCCGTACTATATATATATATCTAAAATTATATCCCCCCCCTCTATTTACATGAAATGGTTTGGTCCATTCGCAAAGCCAAAGCGAACGGCTTGCGAGTACGGTGACAATCCCCCCCCCCCCCCCCTCTATTTACATGAAATGGTTTGGTCCATTCGCAAAGCCAAAGCGAACGGCTTGCGAGTACGGTGACAATCCCCCCCCCTCTATTTACATGAAATGGTTTGGTCCAAAGCGAACGGCTTGCGGAGTTTGGTAAATAAATCACCATAGCTCGGTAACTACTTCTCCGATTAATATGAAACCTTGAAAAGGCACATCCTCAGGTCCCCAGCAATATACCTGGCAAGTTTCAAGTATATCGGACCCGTGGTTGTCGAGAAACAGCGGTCACAGACAAACACACAGACACACACACATACACACACACATACATACACACAGAGATTACTGGAATTATAGATAGACTAGGGCATGCCCGTACGTGGGTGCCCGTTCCTTGCCAAAAAAAAAAAAAAACGCTACCCGTACGCTCTACCCCGCCCGTACGCCCGTAAACAAAAAAAACAACGCTCTTCGCTTCCGCCCTTCGCTCTGGGAGAAATAATGCGCATAAGAAATCGAGAAATTATTATTTTCTCCGGAAGAAATCGAATTACGAACCGTAATGGCGCACGCGCTCGGCTCGGCTCGCAACAACGCGTTCTGTGATTGGCTGCCGGAAGTGAAGTCTTCACTGTCCGGAAGGTCGCAAATCGCAGTTACGATGAATCGCAAATTAGTTTTAATTAGTTTTAAAACATAGTTTAACGCCAACATAGTTTGCCAATGTGAAATAAATGAATACGCTCTCAAATGTGCCGTCCGAGGCAGAGTCTGTTCGCCACGTTCGGCACACGTGATAGCTCGCTGCTCTCTGATTGGTTGAATCGTTTTTTGGACATAGCTCGGTAACTACTTGTCCGATTAATTTCAAACCTTGAAAAGGCACATCCTCGGGTCCCCAGCAATATACCTGGCAAGTTGCAAGTATATCGGACCCGTGGTTGTCGAGAAACAGCGGTCACAGACAAACAAACACACACACAGACATACACACACACACACACACACAGAGATTAGTGGAATTATAGATAGATGACCAGCCAAGGCCAGCGATGTTTTTGGATTCGGATTCTACTTTTTGGGTCAACTTTTGTTGCTCCTGTGAACGTCATTGTTCTGTGTCCTTGCTCTTCCACGAGCCTTGATGATGAAAAAAAAAAGAAAAGATAATCCAGTGTTCTGTTATTATGCATCTTAGTCAGGTTCACTGTTTTTTCGTTCAAAATTTTCGTAGATTAGCAAAACTATACATTTTTGGAATATTCAGAGCATGAGGAATCCAAAAATTAATGTTTACATTTGCGTAGACACCTTTGCGAAAATGACACTCAGGACAGTGATGAAGATCTGTAAAAGCATATTCCTGAACGGTATAGACCTCGTAGATCCTGTGTATAGGACTTATAGTTCAATCTGATACTACCTATAACTTCCTATAACAACCTATAACTTCAAAGGACTTGCAATATCATGTATTATGTAATACAGTTATATCACAAATATAAAGACAATGGTTTTCAATTACCTTTGTTTGTTGCTTTTCTATAATCCTGAGCACTATTTTGAGGCCTTTATTGGATTCCTTGACCCAGAAAACATAGGATTAGCATGATTTAATTAAGTCTCTAGGTTGACTAGAAGCCGAGATCGCGCAAAATATGTATTTTATGGCGGCCATTTTCAAAATCCAAAATGGCGGCCATGCAGGTGTCTGTGCAAATGCCAACATTGATTTTCAGATTCTCCATGCTCTGAAGATTCCAAAAATGTACAGGTTTGCTAATCCCAAAATTTTGAAAGAAATTATATTTGTTAACATAACGAACCTGACTATCTTCATCACTGTCCTGAGTGTCATTTTCGCAAAGGTGTCTACGCAAATGTAAACATTAATTTTTGGATTCCTCATGCTCTGAATATTCCAAAAATGTATAGTTTTGCTAATCGACCACAATTTTGAACGAAATTATATTTGTTAACATAGTGAACCTGACTATCTCTTTATTAATAAAGTAGTGCAACAAGTGTGGAAGATAGCCATTCCATGTAGCGACTGTTATTGATACAGGTCCAAGCGGAGTGTTTCTATGTATGTCCGCACAGTATGACATCTTCTTTCACTGGCAACGTATTTCGCTCCCAAAAACGCCTGCAGTTTTTAACTCCAACCCTGTACCTTCACCCAATTATTTACCATTGCATTAGAAAAGTAATCATCGATTTACTTGGTGGTGGGGGAGAGAGGGGAGCGAGGAGGATCCTATGCTACCTTTTCCCGTCACTTGGGACGGGTACTCTTCGGAGTAATGGAATAAAAACGACACAAAATAGGTCCAACATTTGCAGAACAGTATAAAAACCACCTTTAGAGGCCATTTTTTCCCCGCAAGCGGGGGTTGGCCTTTTTCAGGAACTGTGGTTGTTGTTATTTTTCGGTCCCCTTTTTGAAGCAATGTTTTACGGCCGGATGCCCTTCCTGACGCCAACCCTTTTTGCCGCCTTTAACGACAAGCAGGGAATTACCAGTGAACTGGTACTCAATTTGCCGACCTCGGAAGGATGACAGGCTGAGTCAACCCCCCTGGCGTTAATTCAGCGATTGACCGGGATTCGAACCCAGGATCCTAGGATCCTAAGCCGGCACCCTAGCCGCTAGCCCAACACCAACACCAGGTTGCAGGACAGTGTGCCAAACAATAAAAAGTGACGAGTGTCTAACCATGCAAGTTCAAAAAACAAACGAACAGTAAGACCCATAAACTTGCAAAGTTCGTGAAACTCGTAAAATCATGAGGATAAAAAGAATAACTCTACCTTTGCCAAAGGTGTGTACCCCGGTTTAGAATAGGTACACCGTATCCCTGCGAGTCGTAAGAGGCAACTAAAAGGGTTGGCGTCAGGAAGGGCATCCGGCCATAAAACATTGCCTCAAAAAGGGAACCATGACAATTACAATTACATATGGGCAGGGTAAAGGCCGAAGTACCCCATGGGGGTCCTCACCCCCTCCAGTCAAAAAGCAAGGTGGGGAACCCGATCGAAGCAAGGGTGGAAATCACTCAATTTATGATGACGAAACGTCTGATGCCCCACGTGGAGATCGGTTTCTGAGGTTTGGGACATAGAATGTGGGAACAATGACAGGGAGATCAGGAGAAGTGGTGGAAGTATTGGTCAGAAGAAGAGTTGACATATGTTGTGTGCAGGAGATGATATGGAAGGGAAGTGGTGTGAGAATGGTGAAGGGTAGGCAGGGACAGAAATACAAGTTTGTGTGGCAAGGGTGCCCGGAAGGCGTGCATGGTGTTGGTGTCCTGTTTTCTGAGGGGTTTGCAGAGTGTGGTGAGTGTGACTAGAGTGAGTGAAAGATTGATGATGGTGAAAATAATTGGACAGCTCTTGGTGAACGTCATCTCGGGACATGCTCCGCAGGTCAGTCGGAGCGATGAAGACAGGGACAAGTTCTGGTGTGCAATAGAGAAACTGATGGAAAACGTGAAAGATGAGGAAGTTGTTGTGGTATGAGCAGACCTAAGTGGACATGTGGGAAGGAGTATAGACGGTTTTGAGAGAGTTCATGGGGGTTACGGATATGGTGTGAGGAATGGAGAAGGTGAAAGGATTTTGGAGTTTGCTCATGGAGCTGGTTTGTCGATTTGTAATACTCAGTTCCAGAAAGAGGATAATAAGCTTGTTACAAACACGTCAGGTGATTCAATGTACAATGTGATGGTGCGTAGGCGAGATAGGGGGCAACTCCGGGACACAAAGTTGATCCCGTGGAAGGAGGCTGTTTCACAGCACCACTTGGTTGTCTGCGACATGAAGGTGAAAGGTGCGAGGAGAGCTCGGCAGGTGAAGTATCACCCGATAATGAAAGTGTGGAGGTTGAAAGAGGTGACAGTGAGGGGGGAATTAAAAGAGAGGCTGAGCATGGTAGAGGGGGATGTGGTTGAGCTTGAAAGTGGTTGGATGTCAATGAAAGATAATCTGTTGGGAGCCGTTGGTGAGGTATGTGGATGGACAAAAGGACCACAGAGGCACTCGGAAACATGGTGGTGGGATGATGAAGTTGGAAAGAGACTTGACGAGAAGAGGAAGTAGTTCAAGGAGTGGCAGAAGGCGAAGGGTCCGGGGGCAGAAAAGGCAGAGCATGAAAGTTATAAGGCAGCCAAGAAGGCTGCAAAGAAAGGTAGAAATGCGCAGGAGGCCTAGAGGAAAATGTTCGGAGTACGCTTGGATTCGGAAGAGGGTCAGAGAGCGATATTCAGGATTGAAAAGCAGATAGCAAAAGAGAGGTGTGATGTGATGGGGGTGAGTTGCTTGAAGGATGAAGTGGGACAAATTGTTGTGGACCCAGATGGAATTAAAGGAAGATGGAAGAGATATATGGAAATACGTAAAAAGTAGAAAAGTAGAAAATGCCGACGGGAGTTGTGGGAGATATGTTGAAGGCAGTGGGAAGTTGGGGTGAGAAAAGAATGACAGAGATCTGTAATCTGGTGGTGAAAGAAGGCCGCATTCCAGTGGCTTGGGAACTGAGTACCCTCGTCCCTCTATACAAGGGGAAAGGTGACCCTCTGGACTGTGGCTCGTATCGAGCGATAAAGTTATTGGAGCATGGAATGAAGGTATTTGAAAGGGTGTTGGAGAGGAGGATAAGGAAGAAAGTAAAGATCGACGAAATGCAGTTTGGATTTATGCCAGGAAGAGGAATGACAGACGCGCTTTTTATTGCAAGGCAGTTGCAGGAGAAGTACATGGAGAAGAGGAAGAAGTTGTTTCTTGGGTTTGTTGATCGAGAGAAAGCATTCAATAGGGTTCCACGTGAAGTCGTGACATGGGCATTGAGGAAGTTAGGAGTGGAGGAATGGTTGATCAGAGTAGTGATGGCAATGTACGAGAGAGCGCACACAGCTGTAAGGACAAAGGACGGGTACAGTGGTGAGTTTGAGGTGAAGGTGGGAGTGCATCAGGGCTCGGTACTAGGTCCACTACTATTTGTAGCTGTGATGGATGTGCTGGCTTGGAATGTAAAGGAGGGTTTCCCGTGAGAGTTGTATGCAGATGATCTGGTGTTGATTGTGGAGGGTATGGATGGACTGGAGGAGAAGATGAACAAGTGGAAGGAATGCATGGAGACAAAAGGTCTGAAGGTGAATATCAGAAAGACAAAGGTGATGGCAAGTGGTAAAGCATGTGGTGAGATGGAAAGAAATGAGAAGTGGCCGTGCGCTGTGTGGAGGAATAGTGTCGGAGTGAACTCCATTCAATGTACAATGTGCGCTGAGTGGGTTCATCAAAAATGTGGTGGGCTGAAAGGGTCATTAACCAGTGTGGCACCTACATTCAAATGTAAGGTGTGCACAGAGGGAGCTGCAGATGGAGGAAATGTTGAGTTGGATCTTGGAGACGGCGTGAAACTGGAAGGTGTGAAAACATTTTGCTACTTAGGAGACAAGCTGAATGGAGAAGGTGGATCAGACTCTGCAACGGTTGCTTGAGTGAGATGTGCATGGAAGAAGTTTTGGGAACTGAGTGGCGTGCTGACGAGGAGGGGAGTGTCGGTGAAGCTGAAGGGAAAGGTGTATGCTGCATGTGTGAGAAGTGTTATGATTTATGGGAGCGAGACATGGGTAATGAACGTGGAGCAGCAACGAAGGCTGGAAACGGTGGAAATGCGAATGGTTCGGTGGATGTGTGGAGTATTGTTGAGAGAGAGAAAGACAAATGATGAATTGCAAAAGATGATGGGAATAGAGCCTGTGATTGATGCTGTGAAGAGGAACAGGTTGAGATGGTTTGGTCATGTGTTGAGGAAGGATGAAAGTGACTGGTTGAGAAGAGTGATGGAAATGAATGTAGAAGGAAGTAGAGGATGGGGAAGACCGAGAAAGACTTGGCTGAAGGTGGTGGAAGAAGAAATGCGGGCAAGGGGGTTAACAAGGGGAGATGCAGAAAATAGCGCAAAATGGAGAAGATTGTCATGGGGCCCACAAGGCTAACCCCCGCTCTCGCAAGGAAAATGGCCTTAAAATTCCTGTTGTTGTCGTACCTTTGCCAAAGAAATCCAAGCAGTACTGTATTTTCCGGTGTATTAACCGTGCTTTTTTTAATCAGCAAAAAAGTTAAAAGTTAGGGGTGCGGTTAATACACATATAGAAAAAAAAATCAGTCTTAAAAATAATCTGCTGAATTTCAATTGTTAAACATATACCAGTAGATCTATATTCTACATATCGGGGAACGTTTAGAGCTTTCATAATTATGTAAAATTTAAGTTCAAACAATCTCGGTTGCACGTTTTCACCCGTCGAGTCATGCACGGAAACCCCGACATGTCATTGCGACATGTCATTGCGTTCCTGCAATTCCGATTATTGACAAACAGGAGTGAGGAATGCTTGATGGGAATACCTACCTGCTCTCCAGAGCTTGGTATACAATGGTGCCTCGGCACCAGGGCCCACAATCAGAACGGGCCCATAATGACCAAGATAGATTCTCCTTAAAGTGTATGCGTTGTGATACGTTTAAATAAAGAGGATTATCAAATTTAATTCTACTTTTTAAAAAACATACCATTTAAATTGAAAAAAAAACATACTACCATTTCCTGCCATGTGACATCACCACACTGTTAATGGCATACATTCCAGTTCCAGTAAGGTAAGCCAGTGTTTTATGCGTGTTCTATTTGTGCATTTTTGGAGTAGTGTGCGCCTGTCATTTATACCATTTTTTGGAATTACAAGACTGCGTGAATAACGCTGTGATTAAATTTTTGCACTGAGCAACATGAAAACGTGTTCGCGATTGGGCCGGAAAAAAAATATTGCTCGTCTCTGGTCAGACCAAAGTTCCAGAATTGATGCGGTGATGTGGTTTTTTTTCTTTTTTTGAAAAAGCATGGATTGCACATATAAAGGTGTTGTTTTTTGTGTCCTCATGCCTTGCGGTCCTCCTCATCTGCCGTGGCGCCGTCCAGAGAGAACTTAAAGACAGCCAATGGGACAGGTAGGCCTTTTTGTAAATAAATGGACACAAGCTTAAGTTATTTTAAAATGTATTTATTCTGAAAATCATTAAGTTCTTCAAGCATATATTATAGACTGCCATTTCGTTCTCGAGATCGCCTCGCCGTACCGTCAAACATTCCAATGCGTCGATCGTGTCAACACTGCGCATGCGCAAGTGGTCTATCAGGCCGATGGTCTCCCACGATCTCTTCTCCCAGTCCAAGAGATTATCACAGACACTTACAACTTCATGACAAACGAGATAGGATCCAGGCCCAACTAACGAGACCACCCGCAGCTCTATAGGCTTTCTGGTTGCTTCACACGAACCCGCCAAAGAACGTCTTCGTTTAAATAAATGACAATATCCAGCCGATTGGATTCATGACGGCACGGTACACAAAACTACTCATATCTTTGGAACGGCTGGTTGGATTTGGCCAAACTAAACATGCGCGAACGTCGATACCAATGGCGACCATCACAGACCCGTATTTTCCGAGATAGCGCGCCGTCCCGGCAACAAGAGGTGCGCGCTGTTGTAGGTACCGTTGGAAATAAAAAAACAAAAAAAACAATTGTTGATGCGCAGGGTCAACATCGATGTGCGCGCTGACCAGAAACCAAAAATATATTTTTCTCGGCCTTACACCCTGATTCCGGCTAAATTGCCTTCCCTCTCCCTCGCCTCTCCCTTTCTCAGTTCCAGGAAACCCTCCATATTAGCATGATGTGTGTAGTGACGTTTCCCATTTTGCGCTGAATTGTGCCGCTGTAATAAGCGTAACCCTTGCAATCACGACTGGAAAGCATCCGTGGAGTAGCACGGTTGGTAATGCGAGAAAAGAGAGGAAGGCCATCACTATTGAAGTAAATTGGATATTTTAGGATGGTATGAAAGAGGTGATGTTTCAAGTGATAGATATGAGGACCAGGGAGCGATTGCTACATTCAAGGTGTATTATCTCCGAAGAACATTTGCAAAACTGATAATGATTTCATGATTTGCAGGTGAAATCAACTGGTAATGATCAGATGACTGTAAAGGAATTCTGGAATGCCTTTACAATAAGGGAGTTTCAATGTAATGTTGAGTGTTGGAAGGAAGTCATCCGCTCCTGTGTGAATGGTGTATGAGGGAAACTTTGCCCTGAATTTGTTCATGGCTTTAAGGGTTTCAACGAAAATAATGATTTGTTGAAAGCATGACGACGTAACATCATCAGAATGGCCAAGACAGACTGTCGGCTTTGATGAGGTGGAGGAGGGTGATGTAGAGGAGTTGCTGGACTCGTACCAGGAGGATCTCTCAAATGAGGACCTTCCACTGCTGGAGAGGGAACGCCAGGTCGATCTTACACATTTTAATTTAAACAAGTCAGGAGACGACTATTGGTTCACGAGCGAGCGGTATTCAATGACAATGCTCAATGAACAATGTTATGAGGTTAGTTCGCTACACAATACCGAAAATTCGGTTCGATTCCGACAACTTTTAAAATTTGACCTTTGTGACCTTCAGCAGTCAAAGGTCTAAGATTCTGAAATTTGTTGGAAAACTTGTATTTCATGATGTATGTGATAATATAAGATCATGTACGACATTTCACCCTATGAGGAAGCGAACAATGCAATAAAACCATCAAAAATCGACTTTTCTAAATTTCGTGACCTTGTGACCTTGACGCGAAAATGGGGAAAAAAAAAAAAATCGAAAAAAAAATCGAGCTCCGTGGGGCAAAACACACGACATTGGCCTAACCAAATACCGAAACCCCTGTCAGATTCCACCAACTCCCTCAGAGAAGATTTAGCTTGAACGCGATTACCCCCTAAAAATACATCTTTTTCAGGCGTCGCTCCACCCATAATGGGGGCAATACGCCCACTCGAGGCAGGACACAACTAGATCATGATATCAACCGCCCACCCAAGTTTCATCAAGATCAGATGATATCATCGGGTAGTTATGCTGCAGACAGACAGAGACAGACACACAGACAGACAGACAGACAGACACACACCCATGACGAATATAGTGGTCACTCTGTTTGATAACTCGTGAACCAATAAAATAAACCACTGTAATAGTAACTAGAACGGCACTCTTCAATGTCACGCCGTCAACTGATATGCCTCCGCCCACATTATTACATCATTACAATACTTGTACCAAGTTTGATTTAAATCCATTCAGCTGTTCTCAAGTTATCACATTTCTACCTGACATGACCTCTGACCTTTGACCTATTGACCCCAACATTTAATCAGTTCATGTTTACATCATTATACATACCTGTACCGAGTTTTCATTTCATTCCCTTCAGCTGTTCACAAGTTATCACATTTTTACCTGACATGACCTCTGACCTTTGACCACGGGACCCCAAAATCTTCGTCGGCGGAGGCATAAAAAATAGACAATAAGATGAGAATTGAGGCAGCACTCACCCTAACCTCTGCCTCTTATAATGGGAAATTAGTTTTAATTTACATGTTTTTCATTCACAACACTTGCTCTCAGGCTGAAGGTGATTTGCTTAGCTCAGGATGACATTGGGGACTTCACAATCAGCCCATCGTGGGCCTACAGGTTCATGGTATGCCATGATCTGTCGGGTCGACGCCACACACACATCTCCCAACATCTAACCGATGACACGGCTGATAAGACTACGCACTTTCAGTCCTACATCAAGTTTTGCCGAAAGCACATTCATAGAAGGGATACGGTAACTTGGAAACAAGTCTTTCCTTCTCACTGTTGTGATCTAATTGACATCAATTCGTGGAAATGGCAAAGCTCTTTTAATGATTGGCTGGAGTGTTCCAATTGGAAAATGGACACCAAGACGAGGAAATAAGAAATTAACGGATGCTCTGAGATGAGAGATTAGCATGGTGGTTGTTGTTTCTTCCGAACATCATAATGCATATATATCCTGATCAGGGCAACAAAATGTGTTGTAATCCTACCTTTGTCAGAAGCCCGAGAAGAAAATCCACTCGTCGTTGATACACTGTCATCCTCACACTGAGAACCAAATTCGTGCACTTCGGTCAACTCGCGTATTTCAGCAAGCGTCCCTCGTCGATCCCTGCTATCTCCACGTACTGATGGCTCATGGCCAGATTGGTTCAACGATGGGAGAACAAACGCCGAACCGCTAGTGCGAGAAGGGACAAGGCTATGTCCAATTGGCCGACGTGCTTTGAGGCTTAAATGCTGTTGTTGCAGAGCTTCATTGTTAAAGTGATGATCTGAGGGAGATAATAAACAAAAAATAAAACTCAGGAAGGGGAGGAAGTAAAGTTTATGATACAGTTCAAGTGCATGTTGGTCACAACAATAGCTATTTGGGCAATGGCAATATACTCGTAATAATAAAAGGCAGTGTGTTGTGCACGTGTGTGTTGTGCGTGTGTGTGTTGTGCAAGTGTGTGTTGTGCGAGTGTGTGTTGTGCGAGTGTGTGTTGTGCGAGTGTGTGTTGTGCGAGTGTGTGTTGTGCGAGTGTGTGTGTGTTGTGCGTGTGTGTTGTGCGAGTGTGAGTGTGTTGTGCGAGTGTGTTGTGCGAGTGTGTGTGTGTTGTGCGTGTGTGTTGTGCGAGTGTGTGCGTGTTGTGCGAGTGTGTGCGTGTTGTGCGAGTGTGTGTGATGCATGTGTGTGTGATGCGTGTGTGTGTGACGCGTGTTGTGTGTGACGTGTGGTGTGTGTGACGCGTGCTGCGTGTGACGCGTGCTGCGTGTGACGCGTGCTGCGTGTGACGCGTGCTGCGTGCGACACGCATGCGTGTGTTACACGTGCATGTGTGTGTTATGCGTGCATGTGTGTGTTTTGCGTGCATGTGTGTGTTATGCGTGCATGTGTGTGTTATGCGTGCATGTGTGTGTTATGCGTGCATGTGTGTTTTATGCGTGCATGTGTGTGTTATGCGTGCATGTGTGTGTTATGCGTGCATGTGTGTGTTCTGCGTGCATGTTTGTGTTATGTATGCGACTATGCGTGTGTGTGTTATGACTGTAGACTACGGATTTTTATGTTAAGAAAATAGGCCTTTTATGTTTTGAAAAGCGGGAATTTTTTTTTTTAATGTGAAAAAATCCCGAAATATTTTTTTCCCCCGTTTTATTCATTTTTTATTATTACCAAGTTTTTCAGAAATCAGTCAAAAAAAGAACAAAAAATGGTAAGCTTTTTCCTGCACAACATTAAACACTCTGGGCTAGTAAACAGGTAAAAAAATGACGTTCAGGTACCTTTATTGCAACCGCATTGTTTGATAAGTAGAGGACTAGAAGAAATTGACAAGACCCTTTTAGGAACGGTTAAAGTAGGTGTTTGAAATCATTATCTTGGTAATGTTCTCCTTGGTGAGGCGGTGTCGGCGGTCGGTGAGGACGTTTCTGTAGACGGAGAAGGACCTTTCCACGTCGACGCTGACGATGGGGCAGTACCTCAAGAGGGGGATGTCAGCAAGCTTGACTCCAGCCGGCACACCAACCTCAGATCCGTGCTGATCTCCATCCAGGATCAAAGCCACTGTCCTCAGCACACCAATGTCGGGATTGCGCTGCAGCACCGCCTTGAACTTGGTGAGCAGGATCTCCTTACGGCAGCCTCGGATCTTTTCGAGCTCCTCCTTGGCCTGATCAAGGAGCTGGAAGGCCTTGGCCAGCTCCATGCCGGCCTCCTCCAGCTGCTTAAGGATCTTCGGGATGAACGACACGTGGGCATTTAAGAAGACCAAACTGAGCTTGATGTCCGCCTTTCCGAACAGGTCCTTGGCACTCCGGATTGCCATCGCGTCGTCATCGTTCAGCTGGTCCACAATGTCCTTGACGGCCTCGAAGTACTCGGCGTAAAACACCGCGGCGTCGATCCACGTCCCCCACCGAGTCAGAATGGGCTCCGGGGGGAGAGAAAGATTGGGCTGCTGCTCCTTCCAAAAGACAACACGCGACGGGGCTTTGACGAACACCTTCTTCGTCGTGGCAATCAGGTCGTTGACGTCCTTGAACATTTCTCGGACTGTCTCACAGACACGGTGGAGCGCGTGGGCAATGCAAGTCACATGCAGCAAGTCCGGGAAGAGTTCCTTCAGGGCATGGCCGGCCTTGATCATATAGGCCGCGGCGTCGCTGACGAGGACCTTGAGGCACTCCGGCTTGAAATCAGGCCAAAGATCCATCGGCGTGTCCATCGGCGTGTCATTGACTGCACGCACGATCTCCCCGGAGTTGGTCTTCTCCAGAAACATGCACTGGACGAGGTGGGGACGAAAGTACCCCTCCTTGGACAAGCGTCCCGCGATGATGTTGGCCACATATCGACCTGCCGAATCGGTCGTCTCGTCGATGGACAGCCAGATGGGCTGCTGTCCGAGGTCGGCACGGATCCCCGCCAAGGCCTCGTCGTAGCACTTGTCGAGGTAGTGCTTTCAAATCCAGCTTTCATCGGGGATCTGGAGAGTGATGTGCTTCTCCAGGAACGACCGGAAGGCAGGGTTTTCCAATTTCGACCATGGGATGCCAGCGGCCAGCATGGCCTGGCACAGCTCCTGAGCCACGACGTCGCACTTGTGCCTCTTTCCGCCACCAAAGTCCTCCATGGTGGCTTGGGTGACCGTCCTCTTCTTCTTCAAGGCCAAGTTGCTCTTGTGGCGGTCTCCTCGGACATGTTGGGCCAGCTCAGACTTCTGCTTCGCCCGGAAAGTCTTTTCACAAGCTCGACAGAAAGCCGTGTCACTCGACACGTACTTGAAGGTGGCCCCATCGCCGCCAGCGTTGAATTCCTTCAGCCACTTGTCACGAAGAGCAGCACTCATCTTGATAGGAGACTTGTTCACACTTTGTGTACACTCTCTCACTGTAGTACACCGCCTCACTGCTGTACATGCTGGGGACGCAACGCACGCAAGTGGACGCAACGTTTTGTTTTTGAGATCGATCGCAGTTAAAAATTTCGATCGCAGTTACAAATTTCGATCGCAGTTTAAAATTTCGAAAAATTCCCTAATTTTTTTTAGCGTTGCCAGACATTTTCGACCAAAAAGGGCATTTTATTTTATTTTTCCCGAAAAAGGGCGAAATTCTTTTTTCTCCGAAAATAGAAAAATAATTTTTTTGCACGCAAAAAAGCCGTTTTATGTGAAAAAATATTTTTTGTTTTTTCACATAAAAATCCGATGTGCAGTTATGAGTGTGTGTGTTATGTGTATCCATCCTCCATAACTCCAAAACCATGAAACATCGTGGCACCAAACTTTTCATGCATACTTCTTGGTCTCCAAGGGAATGCAAAAATTAAAACTGGGTGTTTGTCCCTGTTAAAACACTAATTTTGAAGATTATTTACGCTAAAATTTACACCAAGACTAGAAGCAGGCTTAACTTTGGTCAGCCTGCGTTTAGCTTGCTCAGCTCGGGGTCTTAATTCCATAATTTTGCCCGCTGAGCTCAAAATTGATTCGTCACAGTACAGGTCAGTTTCTGTATAATAAAGCTTCATATCTCCGAATCGTAATATAGCTGATCTGCATACCTACAAATCGCTGTATTTCTATATACATCTGATGCTTATAAACACGCCAGTGTTCTTGCCTTTATTTAATTTCCACACGTTTTACATCTTGAAACGTACCTTGGCTTGGAAACACTATCTACTCTCAAGAACTAATTAAAGCATATAATCAAAATGTGGATTCGGATTTGAGGATCAGATCCCACACACTTAAGTATCGAAATCTGTGGTGACATGCGAAAAATTTAACATTATCGATTCTTATAAGTGTATATCACTGACTAATCTATACCTATAAAAGTCTCTCTCTGTCTGTCTGTGTCTCTGTCTCTCTGTATGCGTCTTTTTTCTAGAATTAGGGAATTTTGGGGTAGAGCGATATATAGATCAGGTAGATCTGTGTCGGTATCATGCTCCGACTGTTGTGAAGAAGAAGAACCATTTCGCTGTAGATAAGTAGAGGACCTGTTTAGCCCGGATGTCGGATTAAGCTTGTATATTTGTGGTCATACGAGGATGGCCTTGTGCTAATTATCGTAGGGATTATGCTAATTCCCCTGTGTGTGAGACCTTGTGATTTATCCATCGTCCCTTATGGCACTACACCAATAGACACAAGACAGGCCGGGAGCCACGCCCAGAAGGACTCGCTATTGGGCGGGAGTTGACCAACCAAAGGCCAGAGTAAGGAAGGACTTGTGATTGGCCAGGGGAGGAGCAAGAAGCGACCCGCTGATTGGTGGAAGGAAGCGAAGTACTGATTGGCCACCGACTGATGGCATGAGGAGGAGAGCGCGAAGCACTCAGCCAATGGTGAAGGACTGACGTGGGAAGAACTTTCTAGAGGTCGAGAGGCGACGGACTGATTGGAAGGGAGGACCGATGACGTCAAGCGACAGCACGTAAAAAACCACGGCTGGCCCGCATTTTGCCCCTCTTGTTTTTTGATCTCATCGCGCACGGACCTCGTCATTCGCATTGACCCTGGACTCTTGCTGGTTTGACGATGACGATGGACGGTGGAGAGACTGTGGAGCGCTGACGATTCTCCTCTCCTGCGTTCACGTGCGAGCGACGAGCGTACAAGCGAGGCTTGCCGCTGCAGTGTACGCTGGCCTAGCAGCGTGGAACGAGAGGTTCGTGCCAACGACCGGGTGGCCTTCTTCCTGCCAAGCACGGAGCCACGTCCGGACGGCGAGTTGGGGCCGACACTGTTCCTGACAGGATACTTCAGCCCATTTGAGCTAAGTGCGCTAAATAAAATCACACACCATTCCTTTCCACGTTATTTTATCCCTTCGTCCAGGTTTAAGTCTGGTGTGGGAGCGCTCCATTTTAGGACATTTATTTGAGCGTTGCGTTTTCATTGTTCTTGGGTTCCGTTAAATAAACATGTTTATCTTTGTACATAAAAGCCGTTTTTGTTTGAGTTACTTTTGCAGGGTTGAAGACTGCTCGGAGATCGCGTCTTGTAAAAGCTTCCAGCTTCTTCTTCTTCTTCTCTCTTCCTCCCACGCTTGTAAAGCGAGTCCGCATTTGATCATCGCCTCGGAGTTAAAGCTCGCTTTGGCTATCCGTGATTTCCCAGGTATTAACCAAGGGGGAGTCACGCGACAATATTGTTCCTTTATCACTTTATTTTCATCATGTGCATCCATCTGAAGCTATGATAAATGCTTTTGTACATCCTGGTAGACGAATATTCATCTTATCATATTTAACCTAGTATCTGAAGTTTGCACATTTCGGTGGAATAGGGACAAAAAGTACCCTTTTTGAAAGATTCAGTTCATACACAAGGAAGTGGATAATCAAAGTTTTTATTGCTTCAAAAGTATGATTAAATATGTTCGTTTATATGGTTAAAAGGTCAGCACCCCTAACACGTTCCCACTCGGTCAACTGGTTGCCTGAATGGGTGGGGAGTCCGTAAGGGTGAATTTGTTCCCGTATAATGATGTTAAGGACACCACCATACGCCCATTAAAGCTCAGCTCGCCCAAAAACTATTTTGGTACACAGCTGTTCCCAAAAATTTAGAAAAAACCGTTTATAATCAAAAAAAACTTTAAAAAGGGTCAATATTATGGACCACCAAATTCTCAAAAATCAATTTAGCACAAAAAAAACAAAATAAGGATTTTGGGGGTCCATAACTTCCAGAGTAGAAGAGATAAGCGATTTCTGGCTACAGAATCTGAAAGCCTGAGGCAGAATTAGCTAAGAAACCAATTTTCAGCTTTCAGCTTTTATCAGAACAGATGATATGGGTTTTCAAAAACGCTAATAAAACAAATGTACAATTCACAAGTGCGAAGAAGGGGCGTGGCACCAATATTTTGAGGGGCGACAACTCGAAAACCGTTGGAGCTATTGAGCTGAAACTTGGCATTCCTTTGTTTGGCATTGAGGTATTTTTATAATTATTCCCAGACAAATCTGAGAGGTGTCATATGGCAGGTACCTGGATATTGTGTGAATACAATTTTGCCCAACTACTGCAAAACCGATTTTTTTTTTGGAGATGCAAACAAGGTTTCTCTGACTCTGATCAATGATCTCTCTGACTCTCTTGAAAATCCTCTCTATCTCTTTGCGGATGACTCCACTCTCTGCCGCTCCATTCCTCATCCCTCAGATCGGCAGTCTGCAGCCTCCTCACTTTCTGCAGACCTGGACAAAATCACAGACTGGGCAAACAAGTGGAACATGTCTTTCAATCCTGACAAATCTCACTCTCTTACGATGTCGCTCCGAAAAGACCGACTGGACAACCCTCCCATCGACTTTCTGAATAATCCTCTCCAAGAAGTTCTGTCACTCAAGCTTTTGGGTCTCACTATTTGCCATGATCTTTCCTGGGAAAACCACATTTCAAAGCTGGCCTCCAAAGCCAGTCGCCGACTGGGCATCCTCCGTCGTGCAAAGTCCTTCCTTGGCACACCTGAGCTCCTCACCACATACAAGGCTTTCATCCGCAGGTCAATGGAATACTGCTCTCCCCTCTGGGCTGGTGCTCCTGCCTCACACCTAGCTCGTCTTCACGCTGTTGAAACCAAAACGTTCAGAATCATTGGAATCTCCCGCGATGACGCTATCTCCGAGGGCCTTTCACTTACTCACCGCAGGCAGGTTGGTGGTCTTTCTGTCTTCTACCGACTCCTCTCCGGCCTTGCTCCCCCAGCTCTCTCTGGGCTCTGTCCCCCAAATATTCCTACAGGTCGCACAAGATCTGCCTGCAACCCTCTTATGGTTAAACTGCCAAAATCAAGACTCTGCTCACCTTCACTCCTTCATTCCTCTTTTCTCCCACCTCTGGAACAAACTCCCTCACTCTCTTCAATCCCACTCCTCCCTCCAGGTCTTTAAAACGGCTGTTCACCACCATCTCTTATCTTCCCCAATCCAAAACCTTGATCTTTTCTACCCCCGCTACTTTCACCCCAAATCCACTTTTTTAGGTGACTTTTGTCTTCTTTCCTGGAAGTCCTTGGTGTCCTTGCGTTTTATACCTATCCTGCCTCCCCCCAGGCCCTCTCCCTCCCACACATCTCCCGATGTCCCTGATCTCAAATGTTGTTTGTGTGCTTCCTCCCCTTCTCTCCCCATCTTGTCGACCGCACCCCTTTTTATATACTTTGTTTGCTTGTTTGTTTTGTTTGTGAAGTAAATGTAAGCTCTTTCACGAGCCTCGATTCAGTATGCAAAAAGACAGAACTAACCAATTGCTTCGTCCTGCTTTGCACGCCGTGCACGGGGTAATTAACAAACAAATGAACATCACAATTACCGAACAGAAAAGACAAGTTTTCATACACATGGAATAAAGGTGAATACATTTCTTTGTTAATTTGATTACAAAATAAATATTTACATACCAGGATAGGGAACATCAAATGTTCCATCGGTTTCACTGACATTTCCAGCTACACTTCCAACATGATTGCGTTCCCGCAACGCACAGTAGTCGTCCCCCACATATTGCGTGTGCTCCACAGAATCGGATTGATCCGCTCCGGCTTCCAGAGGAAGGTCACCTGCCACATCGTTCTCATCGTGCCGCACAAAGTAGCTCTGCAACCACGACGGGATGTAGTTCTTCACGTTCTCTGTTACTCGGTGTAACAGGCCCTGTGGTACAACACGCAGAAGATACAACAGCTCTGGTCAATTACGAGTATCAAGCACCCTGCAAATCATGTACATCCTGTCTTTCAGTGCGATCTTGCATTCTAATTGTTAACGTTTACCTCTCTACTATACAACCTTAAACAGGTGTGACAGTGCCGAACTAACGTGGCTGTGTATAGGTGGAATAGCTGCCGTTCCAAGCTACTGCCTGGTGACAAGAGTTAGAATTTGTCATATATTGCTAGATCCAGAAGATCGCGATTGCGGAAATACGCTGCAGTCCTGAGCGCTCGTTTTGCGGTGTGCCATAAAACATCTGAGTGCAGACGTCAGGGATGGCCAAAGCACTTGGGCCTCGCCCGTTTTGCATCAAGGAAATGTGCCGAGTGTCCATTATAGTATCCATCGAATTCAGTGTCCAAGAGTAGCATGCTGCCCGGTTTTTGTGACCGAAATCACAGACAGCTTGGTTGAAGCATGGTATACGTTCTACCTTTCAGCAAAAACAACACATCTTATTGGAACCTGAATGTTGCAGGCCACAAGTCTTCCTCGGTAGTTACCTCCGCCACCAAAGGTGGATGGAGGTTATGTTTTCACCCGTCTGTCCGTTTGGGAACAAAATATCTCAATAAGTTGTGGACGGAGTCGGACGAAATTTGGCAGAGATGTAGCGTTTGTGACGAGGGCAAAATGATCAGATTTTGGTGAAGATCTGGATTCCGATCCGGTTACTAGAATTTTAAAGTGATTCTTCACCTTTGGGAGATAGGGGCAAAAACTATACATAGCAGGATATCTCAAAAAGTTGTGGACGGATTTGGACGAAACTTGGTGGGCAGGTTGTGTGTTTGACAAGGAAGAATAGACAAATTTAGGTGAAGATCCGGATCCAGCAAGTAGAATTTTTTAAAGTGTAACTTCACCATTGAGTGATATGGCCAACCAGGAGGTATGCCCTCTACTGAGTGTCGTTCGAGTTTCCAATGTGGTCTGCTGTGTCAAAAGCTGATGCTCCACACAATTAACAGATTGCAGATATAACACGACACCCTAGTGTTGGCTTAGCGGTTAGGGTGCCGGCTTGGGATCCGAGGATCCTGGGTTCGAATCCCGGTCGAACGCTGAATTAACACCAGGGGGGTTGACTCAGCCTGTCATCCTTCCGAGGTCGGCAAATTGAGTACCAGCTTGCTGGGATGAATGATCCCGGTGTGTACCCCGATTTAGAATAGGTACACCATGCGCATCGTAAGAGGCGACCAAGGGTTGGCGTCAGGAAGGGCATCCGGCCATAAAAACATTGCCTCAAACAGGGAACCATGATCGTCATGGGACCCGCAAGGCTAACTCCCGCTCTAACGGGGAAAATTGCCTTAAAACGATCATTCATTCATTCATTCAGATATAACACGACCAGGCTGGCGAAATATACATAACCGGTAATGGCTGTGCCATTTCTGTCTGCACTCTCAATTGTTGTGGCGACGTCGTCAACTGGTATGGTCCGGCACGACTCTGACAACAAGCACATCCCTCAACACATGATCCAACCTGCATCGTTAAGGTAGACATTAAAGGCAGAGATAAACCCAGTGGAGTCTTGACCACCAGTCCGACGAGACGCCAAGATGATGATCGGTCTGTGATGAGAAGAATTAAACAAACTTCCTTTGCAAGGAACTTCATTGCAAGAGGCCATTCGACACATCAAACCCACGAAATTGTTGCCAACCTATCGTTGTTTTGTCCATGCCCCATCATCTTTCGAGTCAAGTGTGTGTCAAGCAAGGAAGCAGCACAAACCATTCTTAAAATCCCCGATCTGCGACTCAGCCGAGGTTCGAAACACAAACCTCTCATTACGTCACCAAAAGGTGGTTATAAAGTTTAAGTAGTAGGGCCTCTCCATGACAGGTACGAACCACCTTTCGAGGCCATTTTTCCCCACAGAGCAGGGGTTGGCCTTTTTCAGGCACCGTGGTCCCCTTTTTGAAGCAATGTTTTACGGCCGGATGCCCTTCCTGCCGCCAACGCTGTTAGTCGCCTCTTGCAACACACAGGGAATTACCAGTGAACTGGTACTGAATTTGTCGACCTCAAAGGATGACAGGCTGAGTCAATGCCCCTGATGTTAACTCAGCGATCGAATGGGATTCGCACCCAGAATCCCAGGATCCCAAGCCGGCACCCCATCCGCTAAGCCAACACCAGGCTTCTCCATGACAAGTCTCAGCAAACGGGAATCAATTTATTTGAGCCTCGGCAAACACAAACCGGGCATGAACCCAGATGGTCACGCCACTCTTCTGCATAACTTGTCGTAAAGGTAGCCTGACTGTTGGTTGCATCATTGCTGGGAGCACGCTTGTGCCGCCGATGCAGCGAGAGGCCCCTGCTCCCAGTAAGCCGGTACTCGTTTTGCATACCTCGGAAGGACGCACAGGGAATGGAGAAGATCAAGGGTGAGGAACACACATCAACCGAATCCTGCGAGATTCCTGCGTAGAGCAAGACGAAGCACGTGGTGTTGCGGCCCTTTCGCTCGTTACCTCAGTGCTGTCCCCCTTTCCAGAGCAGGAAGCCGGCGTGTTCAAGGCCTCGAGGCCAAATAAATCACCCGAGTCGATCATTTCAATAACAACTCGATACTCATGCAATAATAAATAAATAATATAAGCCACGAGTCAAATTTTTTCCCGTCAGTCAGAAATGGTAAAAAGACAACCTTCCTAGACGCAGAGGCGCGAATGAAGAGCTTCCAGGTCGCACAGACAACTCACAAAAGAGGAAACAACAACAAAATGAACTACAGCAATGGACCGAATACCGAAACTCCCCGACAAATATAAACGGATGGGAATGGCCTAGTACCAGAGCGAAGGCCTGCGCGTAGGCCTCACGGATCGGATATATCCGAGAGCGTCGCATTCAGGGCCTACCTTGTCCCGAGCGTAGGGCTTGGCCAAGCCGTGGCGACGCTTCGTCCGCATCTTCCCGCCCCCCTCGGCCGCCATCGACAGCTCTGAGGGGCTGAGGCCGTCGATAACGCAGCTGACAAAAGAAGCACCTCACGGTGGTAATAAGCTCGAGAAAAAATTACCGTGGCGTTAAATCCGCGCCATAAACTCACGCAAGCCTAGGCGCAGCCGCACGCCATTGGTCTGAAACAGACCACGTGAGTGCGGACGGATCGAGCGGAGAAAGGAATGCGCGGCTGCGCGCGCTTCTTCTTCCTCCCGCACCGAGTTCGCGGATTCGATTAATAAGCGACGATACTTACGGGTACGGCAGCTCTTTGCGATGGACCTGGACCAGGGCTCAGGTCGCCAGACGCACGATTATTTCAACCCTTGTACAATGTACGATCAATAATTACAAAAATGAGCAAATATACGTCGAACAAATCCGTAAAGGAGTCGATCTTCTACTTCTAGTTTACATTTCACAAATGTTTTCATACTCTGTTGTACAGTCTTCGTCTTACCCATAGAAACATTGAATATTGGGATAAAAACATCGTGCTGGCTTGCATTGGGTATACGGTGTACGACAGTACATCACAGATACCGATACCACCACCACCACCACTACCACGACCACCACTACTACTACCACCACTACTACTACCACTATTACTATTACTATTACTATGACCACTACCACAACCACTATAGTTCCAACTATAGACTTGCACAGATGACGAAGTCAAGTGACGTGAACCAGGAAACGTTTGTCTGCCTCGGGAAATTTGTTATGCCTTTAAATTCAGCACGTCAAACTATTGTTGTTGTTGTTGTTGTTGTTGTTTTTAGTGCTGTGGTAGTGGAGGTTGTAGTAGTACGAGCAGATCACAATGTTAATCCGATCTTCGAGAAACTTCACCAGATGGTAGGGTTGGTCATAAGGAAGAAGCCTATTGATTTTAAGGTATAGGTCATCTTGAGGTCGAATTTCTAAAATCGTCATTTTCTTCCTATTAAACTCGAAAATTAAACAGCAATTGCATAGTGCCTCGCGGAGTTGGGAAACCAACTAGTGTTGAGGTCAATGGGTCAAAGGTCAACTCAAGGTCAAACTTCTAAAATCAACAATTTTAATCTGAAAAATCGTCACTTTTCTTCCTATTGATTTGAAAATTAAACAGCAATTACATAGTGCCTCGCGGAGTTGGGAAACCAACTAGTTTTGAGGTCAATGGGTCAAAGGTCAACTCAAGGTCAAACTTCTAAAATCAACAATTTTAATCTGAAAAATCATCACTTTTCTTCCTATTGATTTGAAAATTAAACAGCAATTACATAGTGCCTCGCGGAGTTGGGAAACCAACTATTTTTGAGGTCGAAAGGTCAAAGGTCAACTCAAGGTCAAACTTCTACAATCAACAATTTTAATCTGAAAAATTGTCACTTTTCTTCCTATTAACTTGAAAATTAAACAGCAATTACATAGTGCCTCACGGAGTTGGGAAACAAACTATTTTTGACATCAAAATGTCAAAGGTCAACTCAAGGTCAAACATCTAAAATCATCAATTTTAATCTGAAAAATCGTCACTTTTCTTCCTGTTAATTTGAAAATTAAACAGCAATTACATAGTGCCTCACGGAGTTGGGAAACAAACTATTTTTGACGTCCAAATGTCAAAGGTCAACTCAAGGTCAAACATCTAAAATCATCAATTTTAATCTGAAAAATCGTCACTTTTCTTCCTGTTAATTTAAAAATTAAACAGCAATTACATAGTGCCTCGCGGAGTTGGGAAACCAACTATTTTTGAAGTCAAAATGTCAAAGGTCAACTCAAGGTCAAACATCTAAAATCATCAATTTTAATCTGAAAAATCGTCACTTTTCTTCCTGTTAATTTAAAAATTAAACAGCAATTACATAGTGCCTCACGGAGTTGGAAAACAAACTATTTTTGAGGTCAAAATGTCAAAGGTCAACTCAAGGTCAAACATCTAAAATCATCAATTTTAATCTGAAAAATCGTCACTTTTCTTCCTGTTAATTTGAAAATTAAACAGCAATTGCATAGTGCCTCGCGGGGTTGGGAAACCAACTATTTGAGGTGAAAAGGTCAAAGGTCAACTCACGGTTGAGTTTTGCAGCAGTTTAGAAAAAGCAAACTTTTTTTTTCTCATCTGGGCAATATCTCAGACACCTTTTGAGTTAGGAAGCTAATATTTGGATATGACAATGACCAAGTGGTTTGGCTATAAAGGATATTTTTTATTTGATTAATGAATTAATTATTCATTGATTAATCAATGAATAAATTGATTATTTAATTCTTCCGATTAATTAATTATTTAATTGATTTTCAAAAAGTTACAGCTTCGGATGAAACACTGATGGTTTCGGAATGCTGTTAGCTAATTGATTAAGAAATTATTTTACGATTATTACTTATTTATTTTAAGTACGCAATTAATCAATCAATTATTGTACACCACTCTGGCTCTCCCTCCCAATAACGTCTCTATGTGCTGCACGGCGGTATCGCCAAAGGCGCCCCGGCAATGTCGCGCTGGAGGATGTTATTTATTTATTTTGCATGGGGCGGTGTACTTTGAATGTATCAGTACTTGTTAATTTATTTTCTAGTAATTTTGTTTGGGTATGGGCAATCAATTAAAATATTTCATTTTCAAGAAAAAACCTTCGCGTGTGTGCTCGTTATATATTCAAGATTTAAGATTCAAGTCTTTATTATTACATGTCCCATACAAATAAAAGGCAGAAAAAATCTTAAGTATTGGCTCCTCGACTTCGCAGTAACAATAAATAAAATAACAATATAGAATAAAAAATAGCAACAATAATAACAATATATAATAAGAATAAAAAGTAAGTAGCAGCTCTAATAATAATAATTAGCAGTTTTTCGTTAATAAAATGATAACAGCGACAATAACATAAGAATAATAATAGAAAGTAGAGAATAATAATGGTAAATAGCAGCAATAATAATAAGAACAGTAGCAGTAATAATAAAGTGATGAACAGTGATAATAAAGTGATAACAGCGGCAGTGAATGAATGAATGAATGATCGTTTTGAGGCCATTTTTCCCCGCCAAAGCGGGGGTTAGCCTTGCAGGCCCCATGACCTCATGGTTCCCTTTTGGAGGCAGTTTTTATGGCCGGATGCCCTTCAG
The DNA here is from genome assembly GCF_964187855.1 of Myxine glutinosa. Taxonomy (NCBI): domain Eukaryota; kingdom Metazoa; phylum Chordata; class Myxini; order Myxiniformes; family Myxinidae; genus Myxine; species Myxine glutinosa. Next base: position 50,566,195 of record NC_136273.1, on the reverse strand, counting down.
CGGCAGTAATTATTATTATTTTATTTTTTTTGTATACAAGATCGAGGCTCGTGAAAGAGCTAACATTAATCACACAAAAAGTCAAACCGACACAAACCGACACATAAAACACAAAATAAGGGGAGCGGTCGACAAGATGGGGAGAGAGGGCGACGGACACAACACAACATTTGAGAGCAGGGACATCGAGAGAACCGTGGGAGGGAGAGGGCTTGGGGGGAGGAGGGAGAGGGCTTGGGGGGAGGTGGGAGAGGGCTTGGGGGGAGGTGGGAGAAGTATAAAACATATGGACACTGCAAGGACTTCCAGGAAAGAAGTTGGAATTTCGAAAAAGTGTATCTAGGGTGAATTAGCGGGTGTAGAAAAGATCAAGGTTTTGGATGGGGGAAGATAAGAGAGGGTGGTGAACAGCTGTTTTAAAGACCTGGAGGGAGGAGTGGGATTGAAGGGAGTGGGGGAGTTTGTTCCAGAGGCGGGAGAAAAGGGGAATGAAAGAGTGAAGGTGAACAGAGAGCCTTGATTTTGGCAGTTTAACCATAAGAGGGTTGCTGGCAGATCTTGTGCGACCTGGAGGAATATTTGGGGGACAGAGCACAGAGAGAGCGGGGGGAGCTAGGCCGGGTAGGAGTCGGTAGAAGACAGAAAGACCACCAACCTGCCTGCGGTGAGTGAGTGAAAGGCCCTCGGAGTTAGCTTCATCGCAGGAGATTCCAATGATTCTGAAAGCTTTGGTTTCAACAACGTGAAGCCGAGCTAGGTGTGAGGCAGGAGCACCAGCCCAGAGGGGGGAACAGTATTCCATTGAGCTGCGGATGAAAGCCTTGTATGTGGTGAGGAGCTCAGGTGTGCCAAGGAAGGACTTCACACGACGGAGGATGCCCAGTCGGCGACTGGCTTTGGAGGCCAGCTTGGAAATGTGGTTTTCCCAAGAAAGATCATGGCAGATAGTGAGACCCAAAAGCTTGAGCGACAGAACTTCTTGGAGAGGATTGTTGATAAAGTAGATGGGAGGGTTTTCCAGTCAGTCTTTTCGGAGAGACATAGTAAGAGTGTGAGATTTGTCAGGATTGAAAGACCTGTTCCACTTGTTTGACCAGTCTGTGATTTTGTCCAGGTCTGCAGAGAGTGAGGAGGCTGAAGACTGCCGATCTGAGGGATGAGGAATGGAGCGGCAGAGAGTGGAGTCATCAGCAAAGAGATAGAGAGGATTTTCCAGAGAGTCGGAGAGATCATTGATGAAGACCAGAAAAAGCACAGGGCCCAGAACACTACCTTGGGGAACTCCAGCCAGAACAGGAAGGAACAGGAACAGGGCGATGAGAGAAATCCATTCAGGGCCACACGTTGACTACGACCAGAGAGGAAGTCCGCAAGCCAAGCATGGAGATTTCCATGGATACCATATGAGGAGAGTTTGGTAAGCAGAGCTGGGTGCCAGACCATATCGAAGGCACGTGATATGTCAAGGGAGACAGCTCTGATTTCCTGGTTGGCATTTAGGACCTCCATCCATTGTTGAGACAGAAGGAGTAGAAATATCAGTAGATATAATAGAAATATAAGTAGTGTGTAGCAGTCAAACAGGCAACAGGTCACCGGCAATCAGTGTTCATTGTTCATGAGCCTGATTGCCTGGTGGAAAAAAAAACTGTCTCTTAGCCTGTTAGTTCTGGCCTTGAGGCTGCGATACCGCTTGCCAGACAGTAGCAGCTGAAACAGTCCGTGGTTGGGGTGATTGGGGTCTTTAATAATCCTACGGGCTGTTCTGACACACTGTCCATTGTATATATCCTGGATGGAGGGAAGCTCACATCCACTGATGCGCTGGGCTGACCGTACCGGTACGATCCTCTTCAGCACTTTGTGGTTGAGGGCAGTGCAGTTCCCATACCAGACAGTGATGTACCCAGTCAGGATGCTCTCTGTTGTGCCTCTGTAGAAGGCCCGTAGGATATTCGGCCCCATGCCAAACTTCTTCAGCCCTCTGAGGTGGAAGAGGCGTTGCTGTGCCTTTTTCACCACTTGATTGGTGTGCTCGTTCCAAGTGAGGTCCTCGGTGATGTGGACGCCGAGGAACTTGAAGCTGCTGACTCTCTCAACAGCAGACCCATTAATGGCGATGGGGTCGAGCCTCTCTCCTCTCTTCCTGAAGTCCACGATCAGCTCCTTTGTTTTCTCGACGTTGAGAGAGAGGTTGTTTTCCTGGCACCACTGTGTCAGGTTGTTGACCTCTCTCCTGTAGGCCGTCTCGTCCCTGTCGGTGATCAGGCCTATCACTGTTGTGTCGTCGGCGAACGTAATCACCGAGTTGGAGCTGTGCGTGGCCACGCAGTCGTGGGTGTACAGGGAGGAGGGGGGCTCAGTACACAACCCTGCGGGGCTCCTGTGTTGAGGGTCAGAGGGGCAGAGGTGTTGGAGCCCATCCTCACCACTTGACGTCGACCCGACAGAAAGTTCAGGATCCAGCTTCACAGGCTGGGGTTAAGTCCTAGGCCCCTTAGCTTGGTGTCGAGTCTGGAAGGGACTATTGTATTGAATGCTGAACTGTAATCTACAAACAGCATCCTCACATAGGAGTTCCTCTTCTCCAGGTGGGTGAGGGCGGTGTGGAGTGTTGTGGCTATGGCGTCGTCTGTGGATCTGTTTTTCCGGTAAGCAAATTGGTGGGGGTCTCAGGTGGGTGATAACATGCCGCAGATAAGATCCTTAACCAGCTTCTCGAAGCATTTGCTCACTATGGGAGTGAGGGCAACAGGACGCCAGTCATTTAAGCACGTTACCTTGCTTTTCTTCAGCACTGGAACAATGATGGATGACTTAAAGCAGGAGAGGACTGTACAAGTAGAAAGGGAGAGGTTGAATATGTCCATAAACACACCAGCCAGCTGCGCCGCGCACTCTCTAAACACTCGGCCTGGGATGCCGTCTGGTCCGGCCGCGTTGCGGATGTTGATGTGAATGAATGCCTTGCGCACGTCGGCCTCGGTTACCGCCAGAATGCTGGACGGGTCGACGGTGGTGGTGACTCCCTCTGGGAGGTTGGTGTTATGAACCTCCTGTTATGAACGTGTATATATATCTATATATTGTTACGGGTCGCGGACAAGATGTTACTTTGGGCCGAGCGGATGGTCAACCGCGACCGTTACAGGATCCCCGATTAGCCCGACTCCCCCAACGTTGACCAATCGCGCCACAGGTATTCAATTTGGAAACCTCTAAAGCGACCGAAAGAGAAGGAAGAGAGGAGAAGACAGAGTACGGAGGAATAACAGGATTTATTATACACACAAGCAAAAAGAAGGAGCGATCAAGTTATTTACAAGCAATGGATGGAAGGAGCAGTCACACAGTGAATCGTTAGCTTATCTATGCAGTTTACTTATAAACCCCAGGACAACATTCAAGACAGACGACGTTCACACTTACACAGGGGAAATTGCAGGCAGGTATGGCTTGAGGATGGATGGTTGTTTTGGGAGGCAATGGAGTGTCCAGCGTGGATTGCTGCCTGGCGCGCCCTTTTCGTGGCCTGCGTCCCCTTAGCTGCCCCCTTAGCTGCAGCGCAGCTGGTCGCACGATGGCTCGCAGGCTCGGTCACACCTGCTCGTTCAGGCGTCTTCCTTCTCCCCAGCAACAACGAGCGACAGCAAGCAAGAGGACGGGGTAAGAGCAAGAGGACGGGGTCAGAGCAAGAGGGCGGAGTGCGTCCCGCGGCGGTTTATATTGGTTTCTCACCGAACCTTCGCGCACTTTCTCGGGGGTTCCCGCTCCGCCCTCTCTTAGCCAAACCCCTTGTTCTGGGTTGGATGAGCGGGGCCGACTTACTCCTCCCCCCTATGACGAGGGGGGCGACCCGTCTTCTCTAGCCACTCCCCTTCCTCGTAATGGCCGCAAATGTCGAAAACCGGTCAGCAGCTGCAGGTAATGCGCCGTCACGTTGCACAGCAGTTCAGTACTGCAATAAACGGTTGCTGTGAAAGCTCAAGTGGGGGAATCCCTGGCACTTGAGCTGCCATGGATCATCGGAGGGGCCTACGCTTATTTCGTTTGATGCAATGCAGTCAATCTAGTGGGAAACACATATTTAGCCTACATAGAATAAGGAAATAAGCTATTTAAAAAGATATATCGTGGCCTGTCTGTAGGTTCATGGAATTAACTAGGGGGACGTCTTTCGATCTTATTTACTCTACGAGGGCCAGTTAAAACACAGCAAACCAGTTCTCACATTCTTTACACTTTCCAAATTCGTTACACTGCACCCTCCTTTCTTCAGGTCCGTGCCCGGGCCTACAACTTTAATTTAGTGTGACACGTAGGTGTAGTTCCCTCTACTTTTAACCTGACCCTGAGTGTGACGATTTTAAAACACAAATAAGTATGTCCCCCTATTGCATTGCACCCTGTCTAACAGACTCAAGCCCACAGCTAACCGAATTACGGAATTGTTCTCAAACTATACAGTTACGGTGGGGAGCATTATTTACAGTGACGTTATTTCTTATTTACAACGCAACCCAGGACCTGTGGTTTTTTTTTTCTTTTTAGGGAACAAGAAAAAGAAATTCCTGTTGGGAGGGAGGAGACAGCACGCATTGCATCGATGCACCAGTACCAATACCACCAAAGCACCCAAAAGCACCAAAAGCACCACAAAGCACCAAAAGCACCACTCGGTGCACAGTCACCACTGTTCATAATAAACACAACAAAACAACTGGTGGTGGTCTTCTCTTTTTCTGCTGGGCCGATGTTCTTCCCGACGTCTTCTGGCTTCATGCGGCCTACTTGGAAATAATAAAAAGCACAACTTGTGTTCATTTTTATTTAGGGCCCCAGGGGCCAACTAAGGGTGGTCCACCTGTTTGGCATAGGTGCCACCTTACCGAGGTCCGCAAGCAAGATTCCCTGGCCACTATGGCCGGTCTCCAACAGAGGTGCCCTGCCCCAGAACCTGGGGTCCATCAAGTGGTACTTGGCCGCAGAACAGCGGTCCCTAAAGTGGTACATCAATGCAATGCATGCTGGTTGAGAGGGTCCTGGCACACAAGACGACCTCCGCACGCTCCCCTCAACACCCAGTGGCGCACAGTCCTCAGGTGGGAGACAAAAGGGGGAAGACAAATGAGCGAGGGGTCCTGGCACACAAGACGACCTCCGCACGCTCCCCTCAACACCCGCGGCGGTGTTGCGGTTTATATTGGTTGCAAGGTTGCATTCACATTCACAAGTTGCATTGGTTGCATTCACAAGGGTACACATCAATAAGGCAATGCAAGGCGAAATGCGTACGGAGAGCGAAATGAGAAAGCTCGTCCCTACCGTACGTCACCCCCCCTGTCACCTACACTACCCTTGCCCTTACCCCATATTTACAAAATCTACACATTTACAAATTCGTCGCTAATGTCTCGTCTCCCCATATTTCTCCAATACCAAATTCGTCACCACAATCCCTCTATCCAAAATTTGCCATCACCCAATTCGTCATCAACCCTCATAAGGAGGAAGAGATGGAACATCAAGCACAATGTCACACCCACGTCATGATGCGTCTCACATTCCAAACATTTGCACAGTAAAATAACAAAACATGGCATGGTGTGGAGGTACGTCATCTTTACTTCAGGTGAGTGGATGCAGATGGTGCGAGGAGACTCCAATCCTAACTATCCTCTAAATGACATGAACACACTTTACACTACTCGGGGTCTCTCCCTGCCAATCCATTGGCCAACTTACACTATGGGTTCTAAAAACCAATTCCCATTGACCAAACTGTGGTGCTGCTCAATTTGGGGTCTCACTCCCCCGATTCATCTCCCTGTGCCCTGGCACAATTTCAGGACTGGGGCGTGTAACTCTCCCAGCAGGTCTACCCACCTGCACACCTCCACCACTGTAGTTGCCACCCGAGCTTACCTAGCTCCTCACCCTAACCTATCTAACTGGGGAAGGCCCCTCCTGGCTCTGTCACCCCAGTGGTGCCCTCTGGCACTGGGCTACCCGGGTCCGTCCTCCGGATCCTCGGGCCCCATCCACAACAACTACCGGCTCCCAGAGCCCACCTGCGGCCTCACCTGGCCGACATCCTCACAGTGGTGGAGTGCCCAACCAACTACACACACTAACAGGCTACACGCCCAGCCATTTCCACAACACTAATGCACCCATCCAAAGACCATTCTTTCACCTCGCACCACAGATGCCAATATCCAACCACAATTTACCTGTACCCTCTACCTAACACTTAAACTACCCTCCCCGGGTATTCGTGATGGGGGTCCACTCTTCCCCCATTCACACCTTCGCACCATCCACTCCACTCCACAGTTTCCACCATACTCACTCCACGACCATCCATTCCAATACTCCATATACTCCACACAACCATTTATTCCATACACCTGTTCTTCTTACCTGTTGTTGCACACCTGTGCAATCACACCTGGTGCCACCTGCACCCTCCTTCCTTCCTGGACCATTTGGTCAGCACAATACACATCACCATCACTCACTCAAACACTGCTCCATACACCTGTTCAGTTGCACACGTGTGCAATCTCAATACAACTCACACTCACAATCATTTACTCATACCCTGCTCAATACACTTTCGATCCTCACACACACGGCATCATCTCATCTAACTACTCCCCTCTGGAACTTGCACTTCCCAGTCGTCCCTTTAAACTATTGCGCTCCCTCGTCATTATCATCCACACTAATCTACCTGCGTCCCCACTACAGGTATCATTGTCACTACCTAACCTTAACGTTACCTAAGGTCATCTTCTCTAGATCCCTACATAATATCCTAACCCTCCCGGGCTAGTTTTCACTGCCAAACCCCATAAGCTAGTGCTCCTTTGCCCCCCCCCCCCCCCCCCGCTGTGAGGGATGGTGGATTGGCCATCCCACCACATCGGGGGCGTCCCACTACCAATTTTGCTTACCAAATTTCAACAAATCAAAAATTTGCCAATCACTCTACCAATTCTATTCACTTTTCTAAATTTCGTATCAAATCACTATCACTATCACTATCACCATCATCACAGTCCGCTATTTCCTAGCCTCGGTGCGTCATGACATCATTAAACTCGGCTTCGCAAAGCCGAGCAATGAATTTGGGTGGTTTGGTTGCCTGCAGGTTGAATCCGTCCGGCTTTCGGTTCAAGGGAGGTGGTTTGGTTGGGCCGAGGTTCCACGCACCATCTCGGCGCGGCACCTTGCGGTCCCGGGCCCGATGGCTCAATCTCTCTCGGTCGGAACCCCGTCCCCATGAGGGGGGACCGTTCCGCTTCCTCCCACTCGCCCTTGAACCGGACCGGTCGCCTGGCCCGACAAGGCCTGGACTCGACCGTGCGGGGCGGGGCCAAGCCCGAATCGGCAACGACGCTTCGAAGAGAAGCGACGCAGCATCGATCCGCGTCGGGCCTCGCACCCAACAAAGCACACCGCGCCCCGAGCGCTCGCATCGGCTATCCGTCGCCCTAACCGCTAACCCGGTTACCATCGATGCTTCACCGGCATGCTCACACGCATACGCTACCCCTTTCACCCTCACAAAACCCGGCGTTCCAACGCCCTCCCTGTTACACACCACACCTCTTGCGCACACCTCGGTCCACACCTCTCCTCCGTTACGTCCTCCGTAACACTCACCATGGGCGTGCGCTCTGGCATCCACCCACTCACGCGCTCAGATGGGCTCTCCCACACTCGCGCTACCACCAACTCAGGTGTGCTTCCTCGCACATGTTCCACCACCACCTTACTCTCCGTGTCACACTCACCCTCGCACGTACACTCCGTATTGCTCTCACTCCCTGTGTCACACCCCGTACACCCCGACGTGCATTCTCGCTCGCACTCGGTTTCACACTCGCGCTTCGTAACACGCTCACCCTTTGACGCACACTTTTTCCTCACACGGGACCCTTCACCAACGCCCGGATGCCTCCTCGATCCCAAGCGCGCGACAATTCTTTTGTCGCTAAACATCCTTTTACAAAATCTACCCGCACAATACACAGCACGTCTCACCTTCGGGGTTCTTCTTCCTCCCTGCACCAAAACCTGCAAACTTCCATTCGGGTTAAGCACAGCATCGTGATGTGAGCAGGGACTTTGCACATTTTCCATTTCTTCCTGCATTTCCCGGGCTACCTCCGTCATCTCTTCAATTTTAATTCCCAGCACTGCTTTGTCTTTGTTCCCCTCGACGACCGTTGGCTTTAATAAAATTCCCTCTACCTCATCGGTCGCCGGCTTTTCCAAACCCCGTGTCGCGATTTCTACCCCCGTCATTGTACCCGCACTTTCCTCCGCTTCGCTCAACCAGCGCTTCTCGACCCGCGTTACCTCCTCGTGCACCCCTGGGACCCTTTCGCCCAACTTGCGGTCTCTGTCCCTCTGCTCCCTTTCCTCTCTATCGGCCCTCATTCCGTTCGTTGTTGCTTCAATTTGGTTTCCCAATTCGTTCGTTATTGCTTCAATTTGGTTTCCCAATTTGTTTAACAATCGCTCACTGTTCCTGTTCAAAAGGGCCTCCATTTCAGCCATAATTAATTGCATGTCTTCCATCGTTGGTACAAAGGGCGCGGCTCTATTTGGTGCCGCTACACCCATGTGCGCGAGGACGCCATTTTGTGCGTCTGATACTCCCTCAACCACCTCCTTATTTCTCTCCTCCATTTCTCCCCTCTGATCCTGGGTTACCCCTAACCCGTCTATCTCCCCCACCGACATCCGATCGCCTTGATTGTCCATGGCGCGATCTCAAAATTCGGGTTTTATAAAACAACAAAATTTCGGCAGCTCGTAATTTTGACGAAATTTTTTTCTACACGTTTTTAAAATTTGGTTCGGGCCTCATATCCCACTCCTAGACACCAATTGTTACGGGTCGCGGACAAGATGTTACTTTGGGCCGAGCGGATGGTCAACCGCGACCGTTACAGGATCCCCGATTAGCCCGACTCCCCCAATGTTGACCAATCGCGCCACAGGTATTCAATTTGGAAACCTCTAAAGCGACCGAAAGAGAAGGAAGAGAGGAGAAGACAGAGTACGGAGGAATAACAGGATTTATTATACACACAAGCAAAAAGAAGGAGCGATCAAGTTATTTACAAGCAATGGATGGAAGGAGCAGTCACACAGTGAATCGTTAGCTTATCTATGCAGTTTACTTATAAACCCCAGGACAACATTCAAGACAGACGACGTTCACACTTACACGGGGGAAATTGCAGGCAGGTATGGCTTGAGGATGGATGGTTGTTTTGGGAGGCAATGGAGGGTCCAGCGTGGATTGCTGCCTGGCGCGCCCTTTTCGTGGCCTGCGTCCCCTTAGCTGCCCCCTTAGCTGCAGCGCAGCTGGTCGCACGATGGCTCGCAGGCTCGGTCACACCTGCTCGTTCAGGCGTCTTCCTTCTCCCCAGCAACAACGAGCGACAGCAAGCAAGAGGACGGGGTAAGAGCAAGAGGACGGGGTCAGAGCAAGAGGATGGGGTCAGAGCAAGAGGACGGGGTCAGAGCAAGAGGACGGGGGCAGAGCAAGAGGACGGGGTCAGAGCAAGAGGACGGGGTCAGAGCAAGAGGGCGGAGTGCGTCCCGCGGCGGTTTATATTGGTTTCTCACCGAACCTTCGCGCACTTTCTCGGGGGTTCCCGCTCCGCCCTCTCTTAGCCAAACCCCTTGTTCTGGGTTGGATGAGCGGGGCCGACTTACTCCTCCCCCCTATGACGAGGGGGTCGACCCGTCTTCTCTAGCCACTCCCCTTGTTCGTAATGGCCGCAAATGTCGAAAACCGGTCAGCAGCTGCAGGTAATGCGCCGTCACGTTGCACAGTAGTTCAGTACTGCAATAAACGGTTGCTGTGAAAGCTCAAGTGGGGGAATCCCTGGCACTTGAGCTGCCATGGATCATCGGAGGGGCCTACGCTTATTTCGTTTGATGCAATGCAGTCAATCTAGTGGGAAACACATATTTAGCCTACATAGAATAAGGAAATAAGCTATTTAAAAAGATATATCGTGGCCTGTCTGTAGGTTCATGGAATTAACTAGGGGGACGTCTTTCGATCTTATTTACTCTACGAGGGTCAGTTAAAACACAGCAAACCAGTTCTCACATTCTTTACACTTTCCAAATTCGTAATATATATAATCCAAATATATATATATATTGTTGCGGATATGGGATTTGGCCTCCATCCATATCCGCTTGTAAATATTCCCCTATTTCCCCAATACTCCCCAACTATCCCCAATCCCCCATTCCCTAGTCCCATTGTCTGTAAACAACACTCTGTAGCCCCGACCTTCCCCTTTTTCCCCCATTAAATGTCGTGCCCAGGTTCACCGCATCTCACTTAGACAACTATAGGACATCTTGTTAGTTATTCTTAGTCTATGTCAGTTAAGGACTCGTTTCCATTAATTCTGACTCTTCGTTGCACCAGAATGTGATTGTATGGCACCATTAGTAAGTTTAGGACCTCCCAATACCTCCCCGCATCTCTTCCTCATGGAACAACAACACCAACAACAACAACAGCGGCGGCGGCGCGGGGAGTGTGCGTCCTCACTCCGGCTTGGTTAGCCGCCTTTGAACATGTGCTCCGCCAGGGTTACCACGCAGGGGCTCACTGTCAGCTCCTCGTCAAGGGCGGAGCCCGGTAACCCCCCGCACCCAATAAGAAGCGGCGGACCGATTCCATCTGGGGCGGAGCTAACGAGCCGAGGGCGTGTCACTCCCCGCTGGGCATGCGCAGGAAGACGGAGGTGACGTCAGATGCGCCTCAGCTTGGAGAGAAAAAGGACGCCACCTCCAGCGCGACGATACCTCCCCGCATCTCTGGGCCGGACCGGGTCGATTCTGCCCCTGAGCCAAGGTGCACCTTGAGCTATCGACTGCCTGCCCTTCCCTGCCATCAATCCCCGTGTAAGTCAGTCTTGTCCCGTTTGTCTGTGGTCTGTCGGGGCTAAGATAAGACTGTGTCTAAGTGTCCATCTTGCTGTGCTTTACCTCTTGTCGTGTAATCTAACCGTTCTGCATAACCAATATTATATCCTCCTCCGGAGGTCTTGAGAACTGTACCCCTTGTGTCGTTGCCTTAATCCCAGCCGTTGTGTCTTTTCCTTCATTGATTTAGCATAGCGCGATTCGGCCAACGTTCGAGTGTAATCGGGTAACTTGTGCGAACACGGCGGCCATTCCGCTCGGTCAAGCAACATCTAAGTCGTGTCCGTAACAATATATATATATATATATTGTTATAGATCGCGGTTTGGATGTTATAGACCGAGCGGTGGTGTAAAACCGCGACCTAACAAAACTCACCCGATTCACCCAGAACTTTGGCCGTATCGCACCCTAGCTGCTCAATGAGGGAAAAGACAAAAGCGACGCAATGTAAGAGGAAAAGGAATTAAAACGAGAAGACGTACAGACGAGTAATGGGGTTTATTATTTACACACACAAGCAAAAAGGAGCAATCAAGTTTATTTACAACACATAAGACGCAGGTGACACAGTGCAAATACTAGCTTATCTACAGGCTTAACTTATCCCAGGACAGAACAAACAAAAGACTGACTCACGCGGGGAATTGCAGGAATCGCAGGATGTGGATGGCTGGAGGGAGAGGGAAGTCCAAGGGGGGTCATGCAGCACGATCGGCGCGTTTAGCAGCCGCCGTTCCTTTTCGGCCCTGCTCCAAACCGCCGCCCAGGCCCCAAGCGGCTGCCGGGTGTCGCTGCTGCTCCCGCCTCCACTTGCCTTGCCAGGCCTTGTCCCACTCGTCTGGTCCAAACCCTCCACTCTTTCTTGGTCCCTCACTCTGACCACCGACTCCTCACCGCAACCAACTCTGTGCAACCAACTCTGACCAACGGTGCAACCAACCCTGACCAACGGTGCAACCAACTCTCTGCGCAACCAACTCTGTGCAACCAACCAACTGTCCAACCACCTCTCCTTTTACTTCCGTGCGCGCCTTTTTATAGCGCCTCCGGCGGTTAAGCCGCCGGCGTTCAGGACACGCCCATCGGGGTGCTCACCTCGGCCCTGGTTGGTCGCGCGACCCTCGGGCTCCGCCCTGGATGACGACGGGCGGGCACGCCCCTCCTCCCCTCTGACGAGGTGGAGACACGCCTTCCTTCCCTGACTCGAGCCTCGTGGTCAATGGCGGTTATTGGAGGGGAGGTAATATTGGCAATCGAGGCTCGGCAATGACGAGAGGGGATGTAATATGGGATGGAGATTTTGGGGATGGGAAGGAAAGGGGATCTATTCTCTTTCACTGGTGCAATGGAGTATTTCAATTAATGGAAGACACAGCCTTACGCTAATACACATAATAAGGATATAACTGTCAAAAGAAAGGATATATCGTGTCCTGCATGTATGTTTTATGGACTAACTACGGAAACGCCCTTTGACCTTTATACAACCACAAACGGAGGGAGGAGGGGTGATATTTTACAACAACCTTTTACAACAACATTTTACCACAACAACAAAATAAAAAAACATTCTCATATCCACAACACTGCACCCTCCTCCCCTTAGGCACGTCCCGGGCCTATTACTTTTACCTTAGTGTGGCACGTAGGTGTAGTTCCCTCTACTTTTAACCTGACCCTGAGTGCGACAGTTTTAAAACATAAATAAATGTGTCCCGCTGCTCCATTGCACCCTGCCTAACAGACTTACGCCCACAGTTAACCGAATTGCGGAATGGTCTTCAAACTATACACTGACGGTGGGAAGCATTATTTACACTGACGCTATTTTTATTTACAAAACTAACCCAGGACCTGTAATTGTTCTTTCTTGGGGGGGAGACAGTCTGTTCTGCATCAATGCACCATTAAAGCACCCAAAAACGCACCAAAGCACCCTCAAGCACCAATCGGTGCACAGTCATCACTGTTCATGAATAAAAATAACCAAACAACCCCTAACCCTGCAGGTGTCTCTTGCTCTTCGGCTCCCTCTGCTGGTTATTATTATTTGTCTTCCAGATGTTGTCATTCTCTTTTGCTTTGCTTACTGGCGGCCTATTTGCAATAAAGTGTGCCCAATGTGTCCTTCTTATTTATTTTATTTATGGCCCACAGGGCCGACTATGTGTGGTTCACCTGTGGGGCATCGGTGCCCTGTGGCCAAGGTCCGCCAGCAAGATTTCGGGCCCTCTTGGCCGGTTCCAGCAGAGGGGCCATGCCCCAACCCATGGGGTCCATAAGTGGTGCTCGGCCACAGGCATGTGGTCCATAATGTGGTGCATCGATGCAGACAGCTGGTTCTGGGAATTTCGGGCGCACAATGGCCGACCCACGCACGCTCCCCTCGGCGCCCAACGGCGCACAGGTCATGTGGGAGACAAAAGAAAGACAATTGAGCGAGGGGTAAGGTCACAAGGGTACACATCAATAAGGCAATGCAAGGCGAAATGCGTACGGAGGGCGAAGTGAGAAAGCTCGTCCCTACCGTACGTCACCCCCCTGTTACCTAGCCCACCCTTGCCCTTACCCCATATGTACAAAACCTACACATTAACAATTCGTCACTACTGTCACGTCTTCCCCATATTTCCCCTATACCAAATTCGTCACCACAATCCCTCTACTTCAAAAATTTGCCATCATCAATTCATCATCAATACTCATAAGGAGGAAGAGATGGAATTACGCACAATGTCACACCCACGTCATGATGCGTCTCTCATTCCAAACATTTGCACAGTAAAAATAATTAAACATGGCATGGTGTGGAGTACCTGTCACCTCAGGTGAGTGGATGCAGATGGTGCGAGGAGATCCTTCATCCTAACTATCCTCTAAATGATTTTAACACACTTTACACTACCCGGGGTCTTTCTCCGGCCAAACCATTGGCCCTCTTACACTATGGGTTCTAAAAACCAATTCCCATTGGCCAAACTGTGGTGCTTTTCAATTTGGGGTCTCACTCCCCCGATTCATCTCCCGGTGCCCTCGTACAATTTCTGGGCTGTGGCGTGTACCTCTCCCAGTGGGTCTACCCACCTGCACCCCTCCACCACTGCAGTTGCCTCCGAGCTTACCTGCTCCTTACCCTAACCTATCTACCTGGGGAAGGCCCTCTGGCGCTCTCCCCACTCCGTGCCCTCTCTGGCACTGGGCTGCCCGATCCACACCCGGGATCCTCAGGCACCCACTCACAACTACCGGCTCCCAGAGCCCACCTGCGGCCTCACCTGGCCGACATCCTCACAGTGGTGGAGTGCCCAACCAACTACACACACTAACAGGCTACACGCCCAGCCATTTCCACAACACTAATGCACCCATCCACAATACCATTCTGCAACCGCACCACAAATGCCAATATCCAACCACAACTTACCTATACCCTCTACCTAACACTTACACTACCCGCCCCGGGTATTCGTGAAAGGGGTCCACTCTTCCCCCATCCACACCTTCGCACCATCCACTCCACTCCACAATTTCCACCATACTCACTCCACGACCATCCATTCCAATCCTCCAGACCATTTATTCCATACACCTGTCTTTCATTCACCTGTTGTTGCACACCTGTGCAATCCTACCTGGTGCCACCTGCACCCTCCTCCTCTTCCTGGACCATTTGGTCAACACAACACGCAATCACCACTACTTCCTCATACACTGCTCCACACACCTGTTCAGTTGCACACCTGTGCAATCACACCTGTTCAATCCTCACACACACGGCATCATCTCAGCTGACTACTCCCCTCTGAAACTTGCGCTTCCCAGTCGTCCCTTTAAACTATTGCGCTCCCACGTCATTATCATCCACACTAATCTACCTGCGTCCCCACTACAGGTATCAGTCACTAACTAACCTTAACGTTACCTAAGGTCATCTTCTCTAGATCCCTACACACAATATCCTAACCCACCCGGGCTAGTTTTCACTGCCATACACCCCATAAGCTATTGCTCCTTTGCCCCCCGCATGGGAAGGGTGGCAGATTTGCCATCCCACCCCATCGGGGGTCTCTCACTACCAATTTTGCACATCAAATTTCAACAAATCAAAAATTTGGCCAATCACTGCCCATCATCTGCCAATCACTACTGCCAATCCCTTGCCAATCATCAAATTTTGTTTTTCTCTAATTTTGGGTCCAAAACACTAACCTCATCACCCAGTCTACTCACTACTGCCTCTCGGTGCGCCAATTCCTGTCCAAAGCCCGGCTTCGTAAAGCCAAGCAATGGATGCTGGTTGTTTTGTGCCAGCGGCTGGCTGCATCCTGCCTTCGGTGCAGGGAAGGAGGTTTACCCGGCCCGAGATCCCACGCATCACCTCGGCGTGGAGCCATCCAATGTCCCGATCTCGACCTGCCGGCACGTCTCAACAAAACGTGGTCGCCATAACGACCCTTCCTATCGGGCTGCAAGCTCCGCCTAGTGGAGCCTGGACGCGGCCGTTCAAAGCGAGGCCCGGCACGCACCGAGGGCCTGCTTCGGCTAAAAGTCGTTCTAAACTCTACCCCGTTTAATGTCGATGCTTCACCTGCATGCTTACACCCCGAAGCCCGTTCCTTGCTCACACATCCAGCCGTGCTCATGCTCCTCGTACCTTTCCTTACACACCCAGGCACACCCATTCCACTCACAGCCTTGGTCACACACCTGCCCACCGAACACTTTGGCACACATTCGTTGCTCGCACACCTCACCAATACACCTCTTCGCGCCCCCTCCTCGGTCACCTCCTCTGTGACAATCACAGGTGTGCCCTCATTCGCACACCCAACCACGTGCCTCACCACCAACTCCAGCGTGCATTCCCACTCACGCTCCACCATTCCCGGTGTGCATCCTTCCATCCCAGGTGTACATCCTCGCTCACCTGTCACAACTAACTCACGCTCCATGTCACTCTCACTACTCTCACCACCATTCTTGACAGCGCACTCACCCTTACTCTTGACAGCGCACTCTTTCCCCATGCACCTGTCCATCACACACCTTTCTCGCGCACACTCTCCCGTTACACCCTCCGTAACACTCACCACAGGTGGACACTCTTCCTTACTTCTGACAGCGCACTCTTTCCTCATGCACCTGTCCGTCACACACCTTTCTCGCGCACACTCCTGCGCACACTCTCCCGTCACACCCTCTGTAACACTCACCACACCGCGCTTCCATGTGCTCCCTCGCACACACGCTACGTCCGACTCACTCTCGCCAGCACACTCACTCCTTGGCACGCACTTTTTCCTCACACACCCCAGAGTCGGATTTTCTCGCACACCAGACCTGTCGCACACTTCACCCACGGCCTCTCACGAACACCCGGGTCCATCTCGACCCCCAAGCTCCTTAAATCCCCTGGCGCATCATACGCACGACCATATTGGTCACCACTTACACCGGGTCCTCTTTCTCTTCGCTTCTCCTCCATCACCTGCGAATCCCTCATCCGGTTAATGAGCACATCATCACGATCCGAACACAGACTCTGGACCAATTCTTTTACCTCCTCTTTTATCTCTTTCTTATCCTCTCTCCGTCGCTTTTTAATTTCGCTCACCCCTTCTTCCAATTTTTGCTTCATCTCCTTCATCTCTTCGTGCGCCCCTTTAAGTTCTTCCTCTAACTCCACTTTATTTTTTTCTATGTGCTCCCGCACCTCCCGCTCTTTAACCTCCATTACCTCTACCACCTTGTCCATTTTCCTCGTCAGGTCCTCATGTACCGTCTGACACTCTTTTTTAATTACCCCTACGTCCTTTTTCATCTCCTTCTGTGTCGATTTTAAACCCTCTATTACCGCTGTGTTCTTCTTTACCTGGTCCCCCAACTCCTTTTGTCCCACTGTCAGTTGTTCTACTCCCAGCGTCAACTCCTCTATACCACCTTGCAATTTTACAGTCCCCTTTCTCACCTCTTTCTCCATGCGCTCCTTACAGTGCCTCACCTCCTCGCGCACTCCTCCGACCTCCTCACTCACTCCTCTTCTGATCTCCTCTCCCATCACTTGCATCTCCTGCCCAGATGCCACCCTCATCTGCTCCATTTCCTCCCTGTGAGCATCCAGTTTGGTTTCTACCCCCATTCTGACCCCCTCTATCTGCTGCTCCATTTGTTTAACTTCCCTTTCCGCTTGGTCCCTCATGTCCCTCAATTTGCCTTCCATACTGTTTTCTAACCCCTCTAACCCATTTTTCACTCCCTCTATCTGATTCTCCTGGGCAGCCATTCTATTTTCTACCCCCATTAACCCATTTTTCACTTCTTTTATTCCGTTGTCTAACCCCTCAAAATTATTGTCTATCTTCCCAAATTTCTTGTCTAACTCCTCAAAATTATTGTCTAACCCCTCACTGGTACCCCTCGCTTCGTCCCTCATTACCCCCATTTGCTCACTCTGAGCCCTCGCTTCGTCCCTCATTACCCCCAATTGCTCACTCTGAGCATCCATCCGGCCCTCCAATCGCTCACTATTCTGGGCCATAAGGGCCTTCATTTGTATAAAAAAAAGTTCCAATCTTCCCAGCGGCGCTACTTCGGTCGCGGGCACGGTGACCAGCGAGGCGCCTTTTTGCGCGCCCGAAGCATCGTGCGCGAGAGCGCCATTTTGTGCACCTGCTACCCCAGCTGTTTCGCTCTCCTCATGTCCCTCAATTTGGTCCTGGACCGACCCTGCCTCACTCTCCCCTACCGGACCCCAGCCGTGTTGATCCGCCATAGCGCGACTTGCAAAATTCGAGTTTCGTAAAACAAATCCAAATTTTTTTTTTTTTTTTTTCGTTATAATTTCGGCGAGCGCAGTAACCACGGGACCGCGCTCCGGCTCGATTTTGTCGAGCGCAGTACGCGCTCCGAACCGATTTTCCCTCCCAAAATTTGGGCCTAACTAATTTAGTCCCGGGTCCGAATCTCACTCCTCGACACCAATTGTTACAGATCGCGGTTTGGATGTTATAGACCGAGCGGTGGTGTAAAACCGCGACCTAACAAAACTCACCCGATTCACCCAGAACTTTGGCCGTATCGCACCCTAGCTGCTCAATGAGGGAAAAGACAAAAGCGACGCAATGTAAGAGGAAAAGGAATTAAAACGAGAAGACGTACAGACGAGTAATGGGGTTTATTATTTACACACACAAGCAAAAAGGAGCAATCAAGTTTATTTACAACACATAAGACGCAGGTGACACAGTGCAAATACTAGCTTATCTACAGGCTTAACTTATCCCAGGACAGAACAAACAAAAGACTGACTCACGCGGGGAATTGCAGGAATCGCAGGATGTGGATGGCTGGAGGGAGAGGGAAGTCCAAGGGGGGTCATGCAGCACGATCGGCGCGTTTAGCAGCCGCCGTTCCTTTTCGGCCCTGCTCCAAACCGCCGCCCAGGCCCCAAGCGGCTGCCGGGTGTCGCTGCTGCTCCCGCCTCCACTTGCCTTGCCAGGCCTTGTCCCACTCGTCTGGTCCAAACCCTCCACTCTTTCTTGGTCCCTCACTCTGACCACCGACTCCTCACCGCAACCAACTCTGTGCAACCAACTCTGACCAACGGTGCAACCAACTCTCTGCGCAACCAACTCTGTGCAACCAACCAACTGTCCAACCACCTCTCCTTTTACTTCCGTGCGCGCCTTTTTATAGCGCCTCCGGCGGTTAAGCCGCCGGCGTTCAGGACACGCCCATCGGGGTGCTCACCTCGGCCCTGGTTGGTCGCGCGACCCTCGGGCTCCGCCCTGGATGACGACGGGCGGGCACGCCCCTCCTCCCCTCTGACGAGGTGGAGACACGCCTTCCTTCCCTGACTCGAGCCTCGTGGTCAATGGCGGTTATTGGAGGGGAGGTAATATTGGCAATCGAGGCTCGGCAATGACGAGAGGGGATGTAATATGGGATGGAGATTTTGGGGATGGGAAGGAAAGGGGATCTATTCTCTTTCACTGGTGCAATGGAGTATTTCAATTAATGGAAGACACAGCCTTACGCTAATACACATAATAAGGATATAACTGTCAAAAGAAAGGATATATCGTGTCCTGCATGTATGTTTTATGGACTAACTACGGAAACGCCCTTTGACCTTTATACAACCACACACGGAGGGAGGAGGGGTGATATTTTACAACAACCTTTTACAACAACATTTTACCACAACAACAAAATAAAAAAACATTCTCATATCCACAACAATATGTTGGGCTCAGATCATTCTGGAACACTCATGAACAGGCTTTGCATGTGTGTGCAACAGGCATTGAATTAAGTGGTGGCGAGTGCTTGTGTCGTTGTATAATGATTCCTTGTTGGGTGAACAAAGATGGCCAATGGTGGTGTCGACGGTCAAGATTAAGCCTCTAATGTAGTTGGCATGGAGATCAGTGCTCTAAACCACAGCTGGGGAGATTTTTCATCACCCGGACTTCATTTAAAACACGTCATTTTAACGGTGAGTGAGTGTTTTTATTTTGTTCTGGTTTAAACACCATCACCAGCACACTGGAAAGAAATTATCACCACAGGGGCGAATTGAAGAAAAATAAATTTGAGAAGAGGAAGGGGGGAAAAGGAGAGCAAAGATATAGGACAGGTTGGATGAGAGGGGGAGAAAAAGGGAAAGAAGGTTGAATCCCAACAAAACCATGGAAGGCAGATGATGACAAAAAAATAGGGGCAAAAAAAAAATAGGGGCAATACGCAGAGGGCACTTATCTGGTAGAATTAAAAGTAGTATACTACACTGACTAAAGGTATTTTAAACAGTATCACGGCATTTTAAACAAATTTCACTGGTTGCTAGAAGACGGGGCAGCATGTACAATCATACGAGTACTAACCTAATCATAACACTACAAACAAACAAAAAAAAAAACCTATTTATGGGGGCCAAAACCCCCCTTCCCTCACACTCCTCCCATATACCTCCTTAGATTCCGATTTTCTTAGTGCCGTGAACAAACATCGGTACAGCTCTGGTGGTGAATGTTGTGGTCAAGTTTCATTGAAATTGTGTGTGTTGTTTCAGAGGAAAAAGCAAATTCCTATTTTGGGGGATCAAACCTGGATCCACTTTGACCCCCGGTAAACCCCCTTAGACCCAGAGTTTTTAATGTCGTGAACAAACTTGAGTTGCAACATACCAATTATAATTTGTGGCAAGTTTGGTCACAATCCCATCAGCAGTTTAGTAGAAGTTGCATGCAACTGTTACTGACGGACGACGCGCCATCGCATAAGCTCCCCGGAACTACATTCCAGGTGAGTGAACTAGAACAGCACTCGGTAGAGCACATACCTCCACCAGGCTAAACCAGTTTACGTGTTGTATCCCATTGATAGTACTTTTTGCATAATCTCGGTTTGTACTTTTCGCATAACCAACTCATCCACCAAGTTTTGTCATAATCGGTCCATAACTTTGACATCATTTTTGGCCCAATCTCTCAATTGGGAGGAATCACTAAAAAAAATTCTAGTACTCTCATCAGGTTCCAGATCTTCGCCAAAATCGAATCAATTCGTCCTTGTCACACACCCAACATGTCCACAAAATTTCCTCCGAATCTATCCATAACTTTTTCAGATACATGGCTCACAAAACACAACCATGGAGGAATATAAGCCTACATATAACCTCCGTCTAAGCCTGGTGTTGGCTTAGCGGTTAGAGTGCCGGCTTGGGATCATGGGTTCTTGGGTTCGAATCCCGGTCGATCGCTGAATTAACCCCAGGGGGGTTGATTCGGCCTGTCATCCTTCTGAGATCGGCAAATTGAGTACCAGTTCACTGGTAATTCCCTGTGTGTCGCAAGAGGCGACTAACAGGGTTGGCGGGCGGCAGGAAGAGCATCTGGCCATAAAGCATTGCTTCAAAAAAGGGGATCCACGGTTCCCGAAAAAGGCCAAACCCTGCACTGCGGGGAAAAATGGCCTCCAAAGGTGGTTCATAAAACCTCCATCTATGCACCTTTGGTGGCAAAAGTAGTCATTGAGGAGCGAGATGGAGAAAGTTCAATACAAGACAAATTATTTCTGGTATACATATTTTGACAAATGGTGTCTACACAACGTCCTCCATTGACAAAGGAACTTGCATTTCATTCTCTCATTATACTGATCAACTTGTTCTCCAGTCGAGCACCAAGACCATATATATATATATATAGTTCTCCATTTATGTCGCTATCATTGCCCAAGCACTCACAATCATTGCCTTCTGTGGGATATGTTCCCAAACCATGTTAATGCAGACAGCCAATGGACACCAAATTTTGTCTAATCCCGACCCAGCTATAAAATGTCATTGTGGTGTTTCACAGGTATGGTGATTCATAATTTCTGTCTTAACGTACAGAGGGCACCACATCAGCAGCACAGCCACACCCTCAGCCAATGATGCTACCCCACAACCTTGTGATGCATTTGAAAGAAGAAGAAGTGTCTGAGGGGGCCGTTCTTTTACAATCATTGGCACTGATTGGATTGATCTTCATTGCTATCAGTGTCAGAGCCAAAATCAAGGAGTTCAGCCCCATCACAAGAGCACGCCAAATCACCGGCACCATTTTTGTCGATCTCACGGCAGCATACGACACCGTCAACCGCCGCCAGGTACTGCAGAAGATATACAACACAGCAATGGACCATCGCTTTGTGACCATCATTGATACACTTGTGCAGAATTGATGCATCTATGCCACCTGGGATGAGAAGTGCAGCCGAAGGTGCACACAGTGGAATGGTCTTCCTCAGAGCAGCATACTCTCTCTTCTGCTGTTCAATATTTACAGTAGCAATTAGCCCATCCACCAGGAGCTTCTTTTTTTTTTTTGTATACAACATCGAGGCTCATGTAAGAGCCAACATTAATCACTAAAAACAAACTGACACACAACACAAATAATAAAGGGAGCGAGAGACAAGATGGGGAGAGAGAGGGAGGCACACAAGTACAACAGCAGAGAACAGGGACATCGGGAGATCCGTGGGAGGGAGAGGGCTTGGGGGGACGAGGCATGGGAAGGGGGGAGGGGGGGAGTGGGAGAGGTATAAACACATGGACACTGCTAGGACTTCCAGGAAAGAAAGAAGTTGGTATTTCAAAAAAAAGTGGATCTGGGGTGAATTAACGGGGGTAGAAGAGATCAAGGTTTTGGATGGGGGAAGACAAGAGATGGTGGTGAACAGCTGTTTTGAATACCTGGAGGGAGGAGTGCGATTGAAGAGAGTGAGGGAGTTTGTTCCAGAGGTGGGAATAAAGAGGAATGAATGAGTCAAGGTGAGCAGAGAACCTAGATTTTGGCAATTTCACCAGAAGAGGGTTTCTGGCAGATCTTGTGCGACCTGTAGGAATATTTGGGGGACAGAGCACAGATAGAGCGGGGGGAGCTAGGCCGGGTAGGAGTCGGTAGAAGACAGAAAGACCACCAACCTGCCTGCGGTGAGTGAGTGAAAGGCCCTCGGAGATAGCTTCATCGCGGGAGATTCCAATGATTCTGAAAGCTTTGGTTTCAACAGCGGGAAGCCGAGCTGGGTGTGAGGCAGGAGCACCAGTCCAGAGGGGAGAGCAGTATTCCATTGAGCTGCGGATGAAAGCCTTGTATGTGGTGAGGAGCTCAGGTGTGCCAAGGAAGGACTTTGCACGACGGAGGATGCCCAGTCGGCAACTGGCTTTTGAGGCCATTAACAACCTTTGCCTCCATTAACAACCTTTCAATCATGGCATAGGCGAAGGACTTCAACCCACTTGAAGATACATTAACATCAGCACTCAATGGCCTGTCACAGACCAAGATCAAGAGGAAAGTCAGCATCTGAAATAACATCCCCCAGC
This sequence comes from Myxine glutinosa, assembly GCF_964187855.1. Lineage (NCBI taxonomy): Eukaryota > Metazoa > Chordata > Myxini > Myxiniformes > Myxinidae > Myxine > Myxine glutinosa. The sequence goes on along the minus strand of NC_136273.1, from coordinate 50,543,334 downwards.
GACCGACACACTCAAAGTGGGGAACAGACCCATCCACCATCCGAAGAAAAGTGGCACTCTGCTTCCTCCACCGTCAAGTATGCTTGGCCAGTCTGGGAGCGGCCCACACACGACAAGAAACTGGATCTTGTCCTAGATGAAAGCTGCGGCATCATCACCGGTTCCCTGAAGTCAGTGAAGATCCAACATCTGCAAGTGCTGGCTGGCATATCACCACCTGACATCCTGAGAGCAGTCACCACTCACCAACCAAGCCGAATGGACCAGGCAGACTATGGCCACAACCTGATCTCTAGTTGACTGCACTCCAGAAGAAGGTTATGCTCTTCCACAGAACCACTCAAAACAACTACAAGCACCACTCGCACAAGGCTGTGGAAACAGCCACTGAATGAGCCACAAAAAACCTTGAGGCTCAACATCCCCCGGCAGAGGAACTCCTGGGTGGAGACCCAAGTGGCTGTACCACCTGGAAGTCATTAAATTGCCTGCGTACTATAGTTAGCAGATAAGGCCAGCATAGTTTTGTGGGGATATGCACAAGGCCCTGACAATAATAATATTGTGACTGAGGAAAGGCAGACCATGGACCACCTGCTAATGTGCTCTCTACTGCCCACACCAACCACCCCCAACAATTTGGCTGGGGAAATGCAATTGCCCTCAAATGCACCCAGCACTGGAGGGACTGCATTTGATGTTGTACAAGGACATTAAAAGAATAAGAAGAACACACATCACATTCAAATGGCAATCTGGCACCAACGTTTTGGATCACCAGGCAATTGCAAAAGTCCAATAGGAGAAGATTGTTGGGGCAGAGGGGGGATGGGAATGGGTATGCTCAAATAACATTTTGAACACCCAGACCCCAGGATAAATGCATACGTGCCACGCTGTCGATTCTTCATTGCATCGTGAGCCTGGTGTGGCCGAATGGTTAGGGCGGCGGGCTTGGGATCCTAAGGTCCTGAGTTCGAATCCCGTTGAATTAACGCCGGGTGGGGTTGACTCAGCCTGTTCATCCTTCTGAGGTCCGCAAAATGAGTACCAGATAACTGGTTATGGAGAGGCATTGCATCAGCGGCAGGCGCGCCCATAGGAAAATGTGGCTGCACACAAACCACCCACCATCACCTACTTACAAGGAAAGTTTAGCTTTGTTTAATTTATCATGCACATGCACTGTTCTGCTATAGTGAAGAATTACAGTATTGTTTAGAGTTTATAATTCTTAAAAACAATGGGACTCTTGGCAGGCTGAATTTGACAACAGCACACAACTATGAATGCTTGTACAAAATAATTGTAGCTTGGAAGCTTTGTGCATGTGCACGAAACTTCAAACGTAGTTGACAGCTTTATCCAATTGCGTATGCACATCGATTGCAATTAGGCAAGAACATGGCTTTTGACAAAATTTTATTGCTTTGGTACAGCAGCAGTGGAAATGCTCACCAAAAAACAACAAAAGGTGAAAACAGGAACAAACACAGCAAGGGTAAGTAGGCCCACCCAAACATACCTGTCAAAATCATATCAGAATCATTAGCATGCATCACAGAGTGTAACTGGAATATAATAGTTAAATCAAACAATGAAAAAAAAAAGAAAAAAAAACTTTTGTTGTCGACTTTCAAAAGTCATATTCACACTTTGCTAAATCCTTACTTTTCCAAACTGCTCGGGACACACAGGTCAGCAAAAATCGAAACCGTTCATGATGGGAGACCAAACTGTCATTGTTCTCTACTACGACGGAAAGCTTTTGAGTTGTACAGGGATGTATGGTGATGATCAAAATGCGTACAAAAACGTTCCCCCTCGACTTCTCCAGCAGAAAAAAATTCATAAATAAAAATTGCTGAATCGAAAAAGTGTGTGTGTGTGTTAAAATGTGTCTAGGAAAGTTTAGCTTTGTCGAGTTGAAAACTGGCACAATAGGGGTGTGGCAGTTTTTCTTGTGCAGAAAATCTAGCCTTATGGAAGAGCGATGGGACATAGAAAAAAACAGATAAAACAGAAATGTATTGACAATGGTACAACAGGTGAACAGAAGTAAAGTAATGAATGACAAGTGTTACGCCTAGGTCCCCCGTCGGTGAAGTGATGCGAGTTGACAAAGTGGAAGACGCAAGGCGGCCAGATTGGATTTTGACGTGGCGACCCAATTTTCAATAACGTTCTCCCTTATGCGTAGATACACCCACACACCAGATTAGAAGTTGGTACTTCGCTTATTTTTCAAGATATGCCGCTCACAAGGTTCAGACATACATAGCGGCGGCCATCTTGGATTTTGACGTGGCGACCCAATTTTCAATAGGGTTCTTCCTTATGCCTAGATACACCCACCCACCAGATTATAAGTTGGTACTTCGCTTATTTTTCAAGATATTTCGCTCACAAGGTTCAGACATACATGGCATCAGACATACATGGCGGCGGCCATCTTGGATTTTGACGTGGGTTGCACCCACACACCAAATTCGAATGCGGTCCTTCGCTTATGCACGCACGCACGCACGGACGGACGGACACACGGACGGGGGGAAAACCATAGTTCCCCTTTCGCTCCGCGGTGCGACGGGGGACAAAAAGGGGGAAGAGAGAGAAAGAGAGAAGAGGGGAGAAAACACAGTGACCTGGAAGGAAGGTGGTTCAGTTCGGTCGGGTTAATTCTGGTAGGAAATATTGCAGGTAGAGATAGGGGATTGAGCACGAGATGGTGACGCACCGGTTACTTGAAGTCCTGGAGAGAAGAATGGGATTGAACAGTTTCTGGAAGGAAGATCCACAAACTCAGAGAATATAAGAGCAAGGGAACAAAGGAAAAGTGGAACAGTTATACAAAGAGGCAAGGTGTGGAGCAACGAGGGGAAGCCAATTTGTGTTTGCACATCGAGAGAGGGAGACACTGACAAGAGAGAAAATTCCTCTTCATTAACTAGATTCGTTCTGCATCATCGGAAAAATGACGACAACGCATTTTCTCAAACAAATGTTGCCAGAAGGGCTCGGACCCAAAACGTCGCACCATCCCTGTCAACATTTGGTTGAGAAAATCCATCGTCCTGAATACATTATATATTTTAAAACGCATCCAAATAATTTGACAAATTTATCACTCAAAAACATCCTGCTCACTTTGTAATAAGTATTGCACAAAAGGCATTCACAGCTGCTCCAAAGCGGAAATGCAATAAAGTCGGAACAAAGAACAACGGCATTCGAATCTGGTCGACGCTATCCTCATGAAGTCAGATCGTATGAACCGGTGTTCAGCACAGGCAAACAAACACATGCAGATGCAGCTCCAGCAAAACTTTCCGCCATGAAAAAAAAAACAACTGGATAACCTGCCCAGCACCAAATTGTTCTTTACCAGCAGAATCATCAAGTGAGCACTGATACTCTGCTGTCATCATGCAAGAGAATTACAATTGTATTCATGAATCACTTAGCTGCCCCTGGATGGGTTTGAGGGTTGTGGAGTAGCGGCTGAAACCGGAATCCTATCCAGGTTCCTCCTGATGACTCCATCTTTGCTCTTTACTTATTCGGGCTCCTTCTGATGACTTCAATGCAGTATTTGGTCTTCCTTTTGATTAAAAATGGCTTCTTCGTCTATTGAAACCCAGATTAGATTCCAAATTGGTGTTTCTTGTTCACAAATAAATAAAATGACGAATTGAATACTAAGTTCTTTGCAAGTGCATATTAAATGAGTGTTTATTGTTTAGCATCACCATTTTCTGAAAAATTCTGAACCACGACAAAATTCCACAAAACATGCATGACTGTCCAATGTTATGACACCACTTGGTCTTGGATTTTTTACGTCATCACTTTGCAATGCTCAATATGATAAAGTTTGACGTAGCAGGTTATTCAATTTGCTTCTCCAATAAATACCAACGACCAAGCACGAAGGCACATTGAGCCCGTTAATCAGCCAGTTCATTCATGTTAAAGTTTGAAATAAAAAAATATTTAAAAAGTAAAAAGCATAATATCTAAGAAAATCCGTCCATAACAGACGTTGGTAAGGCCATAATATCCACCCAGCAATTGTAACCCAGCAATGAATACCGAGCTGTTGTATTCACCTGGGATCCCCTCCGAAACAACCACAATTTGATCAAAATGTGTTTCTCATATCCAAATGTATCGATTTTCTTAAATTTGAGGTGCTGCTGTAATGTCTAATCAATAGATCTGTATCACACATGTTTCTTACAGCAGAGGTCAAGGATAAAACTTAATGCATGAATGGAAATATCACATGATAAAAATTAAAAACTCAAATTAAAACAAATAGAAGTTGGCTGAAAGTTTCTGAAAATTTGATCTGGTTGTTACCGTCCTGTTTTTGCAATAAAAACAACCAAATCTGTTGAAAATGATGGATAGTAAGTGATCTTGTTGTCTCGGTTTTTGATCCTCCTCACGTGGGTTTTTAAGCATCAGTAGAGCCTTGCGGAGAATCCTGAAGGCCTGCGGGCAGAACTCCAGCATCCCGGGAAACCCTATTGCATTGCAAAGCGTTATGGAATGGGGGTAGGGGAGCGAGAAACTGTTTTAACAACAACAAACATAAAAGCTGATTATTGACATGCATGGGGGCAAGGGGGTAAGAGGTTGAGAAAATAAAAAATTGGAGAAAGAGAGAAGGGAAGTGGGGGGACGTTGAGGGGGGGGAGCGAAAAACAGCTGCACAAAAGGGTATAAATAAGTGTGCAGGTACTCTTAAAAAGATTCAACTGTCATTATATTTCTCATTGAAATTGGGAGTTTGGTCCATTTGAATATCTCTGGGATATGATTGATCGTTGCCTTCATACATTGCAAAGACAGCCACGGACCCTCAATGTGCTGGAAATTGAGCTGATTCAGGCATGGAAAGCCATTTCACAAGCTTATATTTGAATGCACATACGGTCAATGTGACGACAGGGCAATGCAGTGATTGCTGCCATAGTTGGACATACTCGGTATTAAGATTGTTACTTCCACGTTAGATCCCTATGTGAAAGCGTTGGCCACAATGCAGCACTATGGGATTAGGTCACAATGAAATTGAAATGAGAAAGTCTACAACCCCTTTCAAATTTTTCACCTTTTGTTGCCTTATAGCCTGGAAATAAAATGCATAAAATCAGACTTTTTCCACCTTTATTTACACATCGTAACCCACAACTTCTAGGTGAAAAACATATTCAACAAATTTCAGAAAATTAATTTAAAAATACAAAACTAGAACATCTTGGTTGGATAAGTGTCCACTCCCCTTAGAAATAGTAATTGTAAATTAGTTCAGGTGTAACCAATCACCTTCAAAATCACACACCAAGTTAATTGGCCTCCACCTGTGTTAAATTTCAGTGATTCTGATTATTTCAGAATAAAATCAGCTGTTCCTGAGATTTCCTCTGCTAGATAGTGCATTTCACAGCAAAGGCTTAACCATGAGCACCAAGGAGTTTTCAAAAGACCTCTGGGATAAAGTTGTGGAAAGACACAGATCAGGGGATGGGTATAAAAATATTTCAAAGGTCTTGAATATTAAGACAATCATTGTATGATCAAGCCAATCATTAAGAAGTGGAAGGTGAGGCATATGGTACCACCAAGACCCTGCATAGATCAGGCTGTCCCTCCAAACTGGATGCCCAAGCATGAAGGAGACTGATAAGAGAGGCCACCAAGAGATCAATGGCAACTTTGAAAGAGCTACAGGCCTTTTATGTCAAAACCTGGTCACTGTGTGCATGTGACAACAATATCCCAAGCACGCCATAAGTCTGGCCTGTACGGTAGGGTGGCAAGGAGGAAGCCGTTACTCAAAAAAGCCCACCTTAAGTCCTGTTTGAGGTAGCCAAAAACCACTCCGGAGATTCTGAAGCCATGTGGCAAAAAGTTTTGTAGTCTGACAAAACCAAGATGAATTTTTTGGTCTAAATGCAAGATGTTACGTTTGGCGCAAACCCAACACAGCATATCACCCAAATAACACCATCCCCACTGTGAAGCATGGTGGTGGCAGCATCATGTTATGGGGATGTTTCTCATCAGCAGGGACTGCGGCACTTGTCAGGATAGAAGAGAAAATGGTTCGAGAAAAATACAGAAATATCCAAGAGGAAAACCTGCTGCCCTCTGCAAGAAAGATGAAATTGGGAAGGCAGTTCACCTTTCAGCATGACAATGACACAAAGCACATGGCCACTGGAGTGGATAAATAACACAAAGATAAATGGCCTTGAGTGGCCAAGTCAGGGCCCCAACCTAAATCCAATCGCCAATCTGTGGCATGACTTGAAGATTGCTGTCCATCAACTCTCCCCACACAACTTCACTGAGCTTGAACAGTTTTTTGCAGAAGAATGGGCAAATATTGCCCAATCAAGGTGTGCAAACTTGGTAGAAACCTATCCAAACAGATTCACAGCTGTAATTGCTGTCAAAGGTGCTTCTACCAAGTATTAACTCAGGGGGTGGATACTTATCCAACCGAGATATTCTCGTTGAGTATTTTTAATTAATTTTCTGAAATTAGTAGAATTTGTTTTTCATGTGGAAATTGTGGGTTACGATGTGTAAATAAAAGTGGAAAACGTTTGATTTAATGCAATTTAATTCCAGGCGATAAGGCAACAAAAGGTGAAAATTTTGAAAGGGTATGTAGACTTTCTATAGGCAATATATATATATATATATATATATATATATATATATATATATATATATATATATATATACATATACACAGTATATATATATATATATATACAGTATATATATATACACAGTATATATATATATATATATATATATATATATATATATATATATATATATATATATATATATATATATATATATATATATATATATATATATATATATATATATATATATATTTATATATATATATATATATATATATATATATATATATATATATATATATATATATATATATACGTATATATATATATATATATACGTATATATATATATATATACGTATATATATATATATATACGTATATATATATATATATACGTATATATATATTATATATATATATATACGTATATATATATATATATATATATATATATATATATATATAGTCTATATAATATCTATACAGCGGCTCTATGCTAGTTAGGGCGAACAAGGCCAAACACACGTTGCTGCAGAGGCACAGGCTTGTTCAAACTGAGGATAATGACCTGACTGAACTTGAGTTGCTGCATTGTCGTGATTTACATTTTACACCAATCGAAATAAAACATTTAAGCCTGGTGTTGCTTTAGCGGTTTAGGGTGCCGGCTTGGGATCCTAGCATCCTGGGTTTGAATCCCGGTTGATCGCTGAATTAACTCCAGGGGGGGTTGACTCAGCCTGTCATCCTTCCAAGGTCGGCAAAATGAGTACGAGTTCGCTGGTAATTCCCTGTGTATCGCAAGAGGCGACTAACAGGGTTGACGGCAGGAAGGGCATCCGGCCATAAAACATCGCTTCAAAAAAAGGGACCAAGGTGCCTGAAAAGGCCAACCCTGCTCTGTGGGGAAAATGGCCTCTGAAGGTGGTTCATAATACAAATATTTCATAATACAAATAATACAAATAGTATTGAAAGGGTCTTAAAGGTAAAAGTAGTCTTAAGGATATTGAGGGTCTTCAGGACCTTGGGGTTTAATGGGTCAAAAGGGTCTTATGGGTCTTACAGGTCTTCAGTGTATTTTGGGTCTTTGGGGACTTTTGGGTATTTTGCACCTTTTGCATCTTTGGGGTATTTTGGGTCTTCCTTGTCTTTTGGGTCTTTCTGGGTCTTCAGGATATTTTTGGTATTCCGGGGTCTTTAAGGGTCTTCAGCGTATTTTGGGTCTTCGGGATCTTTTGGGTCTTTGAAGTCTTCGTGGTCTTTTGGGCCGTCATTGTCTTTTAGGGTATTTTAGGTATTTTGGGTCTTTGGAGTCTTTAGGTCCTCTGGGTCTTCAAGGGTTTTTGAGGTATTTTGGGTATTTGGGGTATTTTGAGTCTTTGGGTGTCTTCCGGTTATTTTTTGTCCTCTGGGTCTATGAGTCTTTGAGGGTCTTCGGGTTTTTGGGGTCTTGGTGGTCATAAGGGTCTTGGGGGCTTAAAGAGTCTTCAAAGGTCTAAGGGATCTCAGCAGTCCAAAGGTCAAAAGATATATTCCAGCAATAGGTAATAAATAGACATACAGTCATGTGAAAAAGTAAGTACACCCCATGTAAAGTTTTGACTTTTTCAACATATTTCAACATACAGCTATTTGATCTTCATTTCAACAATATTGATAGATAAAGGTGATATAATATAACAAATATCATGAAACATTTACATTTTGTAGTCCATTGTATAATTTAAATAAACATAAATGCAAATTTCGCATGTGGAAAAAGTAAGTACACCCCTACATTTATCACTACTTCAAATACCTAAAATTAGAATCAGGTGCACCAGCTCAGGTGCAAATGATTAGAACATCGTTAGAGAGGATCTTGGAGGAACCTGTCTTATTTAAACCTCAGACCTTTAGTTTGGTTTGCTCTTGTTGTTGAAGTGTGCGGCGTCACCATGCCTAGATCAAAAGAGCTCTCTGAAGCCTTCAGAAAGAAGGTTATCGATGCCTACGAGTCTGGGAAGGGATTTAAAAGGATCTCCAAACAATTTGAAATCAATCATTCGACTGACCGGAAGATCATCTACAAGTGGAGAAGATTCCAAACAACTGCCACCTTTTTCAGCCAGGCCGCCCCAGCAAGTTCAGCCCGAGAGCAGACCGCAAGATGCTGAAAGAAGTCTCTAAGAACCCCAGAATGTCATCACGGGACCTACAGCTAGCTCTTGCCACTGTTGATGTCAAAGTGCACGAGTCTACCATGAGAAAGAGGCTGCACAAATTTGATCTACATGGGAGGTGTGCCAGGAGGAAACCTTTGCTGTCCAGAAAGAACATCAGGGCAAGACTAAAGTTTGCCAATGAAAACCTCGGCAAAGACCAGCACTTCTGGAACAATGTGCTCTGGACAGATGAGTCAAAGGTAGAGCTATTTGGCCACAGTACCAGAAGACATGTTTGGCGAAAACCAAAGACAGCATTTGACCACAAGAACCTGATACCAACTGTAAAGCATGGTGGTGGAAATATTATGGTTTGGGGCAGCTTTGCTGCATCAGGGCCTGGGCAGCTCACCATCATATAATCCATGATGAATTCTTCATTGTACCAGAGGGTGCTTGAGGATAATGTGAGGCCATCTGTCAGAAAGTTGAAGCTCAACCGAAGGTGGACCTTGCAACATGACAATGATCCTAAACATACCAATAAATCCACCAAGGAATGGCTGAAAAGAAAGAAATGGAGGGTTCTGGAATGGCCAGTCAAAGCCCGGATCTAAATCTCATAGAGATGTTGTGGGGGGATTTGAAACGAGCTGTGCATGCAAGAAACCCCTCAAACATCGCACAGCTGAAAGAATTCTGCATGGAGGAGTAGGCAAAAATTTCTCCCAGTCAATGTCAGAGACTGGTAGACAGTTATAAGAAACGCCTACTTGAGGTTGTTTCTGCCAAAGAGGGCAATACCACCTATTAGAGCCAATGGTGTACTTACTTTTTCCACATGCGAAATTTGCATTTATGTTTATTTAAATTATACAATGGACTACAAAATGTAAATGTTTCATGATATTTGTCATATTATATCACCTTTATCTATCAATATTGTTGAAATGAAGATCAAATAGCTGTATGTTGAAATATGTTGAAAAAGTCAAAACTTTACATGGGGTGTACTGTCTTACTTTTTCACGTGACTGTACACAATTAATAGACAGAATGCAACCAGCGTTCAAACAGTATATAATTAAAAGACACATAATCACAGCTTCATGGCTTCACTGGAGTCTTCGGGGTCTTCCAGTTATTTTGTGTGCTTCGGGTCTCTGGAGTCTTTAAGGGTCTTTGGGGGTTTCAGGGTCTTCGTGGTCTTCTTGAGGTTATTGGGAGACTTTATTTTTAATTCTTTAAATTTTTTTGTGTACAAGATCGAGGCTCGTGTAAAGGCTAACATTAATCATCCGAAAGAAAAAAACGGACACACAAAACATACAATAAAGGGAGCGGGAGCCAAGATGGGGAGAGAAAGGGAAGCACACAAGTACAACAGCAGAGAACAGGAACATCGAGAGATCTGTGGGAAGGGGGGGGGGGGGAGGGCTTGGGGGGAGTAGGCATTGGAAGTGGGGGGGGGGGGGGTGGGAGAGGTATAGAACACATGGACACTGCGAGGACATCCAGGAAAGAAGTTGGTATTTCATTAAAGTGGACCTGGGGGGAATTAACAGGGGGAGCAAAGATCAAAGTTTTGGATGGGGGAAGATAAGAGATGGTGGTGAACAGCTATTTTAAAGAAAAACACCAGAAACAGATTTGACCAGATGCCACCAGGATTTGGAGGAAGGACACAGGTTTGAGAGTTCAGTCTTGAGAGTAGAGAGATAGTGCTTCCTGACTTGAAGGGTCTTCAAAGGTCTAAGGGCTCTCAGCAGTGCAAACGGTTGAAAGGTATATTCCAACAATGCATAATTAATTAACAGAGAAGAAGCAACCAGTGTTCAAACAGTGCGGTATTAATAGACACATAATCATAGCTTGACGGCCTCACAGACCATGTTTTTCGGTTTTATATACCATATATATACAATCACGTGAAAAAGTAAGTACCCTCCATGGGGTTTTGAAAAAAAGTTTTGACTTTTTCAACACATTTCAACATACAGCTATTTGATCTTCATTTCAACAATATTGATAGATAAAGGTGATATAATATAACAAATATCATGAAACATTTACATTTTGTAGTCCATTGTATAATTTAAATTACATAAATGCAAATTTCGCATGTGGAAAAAGTAAGTACACCCTTGGCTCTAATAGGTGGTATTGCCCCCTTTGGCAGAAACAACCTCAAGTAGGCGTTTCTTATAACTGTCTGTCAGTCTCTGACGTAGACTGGGAGAAATTTTTGCCCACTCCTCCATGCAGAATTCTTTCAGCTGTGCGATGTTTGAGGGGTTTCTTGCATGCACAGCTCGTTTCAAATCCCCCCACAACATCTCGATGGGATTTAGATCTGGGCTTTGACTTGGCCATTCCAGAACCCTCCATTTCTTTCTTTTCAGCCATTCCTTGGTGGATTTACTGGTATGTTTAGGGTCATTGTCATGTTGCAAGGTCCACCTTCGGTTGAGCTTAAACTTTCTGACAGATGGCCTCACATTATCCTCAAGCACCCTCTGGTACAAAGAAGAATTCATAGTGGATTCTATGATGGTGAGCTGCCCAGGCCCTGATGCAGCAAAGCTGCCCCAAACCATAATATTTCCACCACCATGCTTTACAGTTGGTATCAGGTACTTGTGGTCAAATGCTGTCTTTGGTTTTTGCCAAACATGTCTTCTGGTACTGTGGCCAAATAGCTCAACCTTTGACTCATCTGTCCAGAGCACATTGTTCCAGAAGTGCTGGTCTTTGCCGAGGTGTTCATTAGCAAACTTTATTCTTGCCCTGATGTTCTTTCTGGACAGCAAAGGTTTCCTCCTGGCACACCTCCCATGTAGATCAAATTTGTGCAGCCTCTTTCTAATGGTAGACTCATGCACTTTTACATCAACAGTGGCAAGAGCTACCTGTAGGTTCCGTGATGGCATTCTGGGGTTCTTAGAGACTTCTTTCAGCATCTTGCGGTCTGCTCTTGGGCTGAACTTACTGGGTCGGCCTGGCCTGAACAAGTTGGCAGTTGTTTGGAATCTTCTGCACTTGTCGATGATCTTCTGGACAGTCGAATGATTGATTTCAAATTGTTTGGAGATCGTTTTAAATCCCTACCCTGACTCGTAGGCATCTATAACCTTCTTTCTGAAGGCCTCAGAGATCTCTTTTGATCTAGGCATGGTGACGTCGCACAATTCAACAACAAAGAGCAAACCAAACTAAATGTCTGAGGTTTAAATAAGACAGGTTCCTCCAAAGATCCTCTCTCGCGATGTTCTAATCATTTGCACCTGAGCTGGTGCACCTGATTCTAATTTTAGGCATTTGAAGTAGTGATAAATGTAGGGGTGTACTTACTTTTTGCACATGCAAAATTTGCATTTATGTTTATTTAAATTATACAATGGACTACGAAATGTAAATGTTTCATGATATTTGTTATATTATATCACCTTTATCTATCAATATTGTTGAAATGAAGATCAAATAGCTGTATGTTGAAATATGTTGAAAAAGTCAAAACTTTACATAGGGTGTACTTACTTTTTCAGGTGACTGTACATATATATTCGGTGTGTACCCCGGTTTAGAATAAGTACACCGTATCCCTGCGTGTCCTAAGAGGCGACTAAAAGGGTTGGCATCAGGAAGGGCATCCGGCCATAAAAACATTGCCTCAAAAAGGGAACCATGACAATTACAATTACATATGGGCAGAGTACAGCCCGATGTACCCCGTGGGGGTCCTCACCCCCTCTCGTCAAAAATCAAGGTGGGGAACCCGATCGAAGCAAGGGTGGAAATAACTCCATTTATGACGACGAAACGTCTGATGCCCAATGTGGAGATCGGTTTCTGAGGTTTGGGACATGGAATGTAGGGACAATGACAGGGAGATCAGGAGAAGTGGTGGAAGTATTGGTCAGAACAAAAGTGGACATATGTTGTGTGCAGGAGACGAGATGGAAGGGAAGTGGTGTGAGAATGGTGAAGGGTAGGCAGGGACAGAAATACAAGTTTGTGTGGCAAGGGTGCCTGGAAGGCATGCATGGGGTTGGTGTCCTGTTTTCTGAGGAGTTTGTAGACAGTGTGGTGAGTGTGACTAGAGTGAGTGAAAGGTTGATGGTGGTGACAATGATGATTGGAAAGCTCTTGGTGAACGTTATCTCGGGATATGCTCAGCAGGTCGGTCGGAGCGATGAAGAGAAGACAACTTCTGGTGTGCAATAGAGAAATTGATGGAAAAGGTGAAATATGAGGAAGTTGTTGTGGTAGGAGGAGACCTAAATGGACATGTGGGAAGGAGCATAGACGGTTTTGAGGGAGTTCATGGGGGTTACGGATATGGTGTGAGGAACGGAGTAGGTGAAAGGATTTTGGAGTTTGCTGATGGAGCTGGTTTGTTCATTTGTAATACTCAGTTCCAGAAAGAGGATAATAAGCTTGTTACAAACACGTCAGGTGGGTCGACGACAACTGTTGACTACCTGATGGTGCGTAGGCGAGATAGGGGGCACCTCCGGGACACAAAGGTGATCCCGGGGGAGGAGGCTGTTTCACAGCACCACTTGTTTGTCTGCGACATGAAGGTGAAAGGTGCGAGGAGAGCTCGGCGGGTGAAGTACCAACCAAGAATGAAGGTGTGGAGGTTGAAAGAGGTGACAGTGAGGGGGGCATTAAAAGAGAGGCTGAGTATGGTAGAGGATGATGTGGTTGAGCTTGAAAGTGGTTGGATGTCAATGAAAGATCGTCTGTTGAGAGCCGTTGGTGAGGTATGTGGATGGACAAAAGGACCACCGAGGCAGTCGGAAACATGGTGGTGGGATGATGAAGTTAGAAAGAGGATTGACGAAAAGAGGAAGAAGTTCAACGAGTGGAAGAAGGCGAAGGGTACGGGGGCAGAAAAGGCAGAGCATGAAAGTCATAAGGCAGCCAAGAAGGCTGCAAAGAAAGAGGTAGCAAAGGCGCAGGAGGCATATCCGAAAATGTTCGGAGAACGCTTGGATTCAGAAGAGGGTCAGAGAGCGGTCTTCAGGATTGAAAATCAGATAGCCATAGAGAGGTGTGATGTGATGGGGGTGAGTTGCTTGAAGGATGAAGTGGGACAAATCATTGTGGACCCAGATGGAATTAAAGGAAGATGGAAGAGATATATGGAAATGCTGTTGAATGCAGAGAATGAATGGGATGGCAGCATCGAGAGTAACCCAGTTTTAGGACCAGCAGAGAAGTTGACTGAGAAGGAAGTTGAGGAAGCGATAAAAGCAATGAAGAGTAGAAAAGCGGAAGGGCCGATGGGAGTTGTGGGAGATATGTTGAAGGCAGCAGGAAGTTGGGATTTGAAGAGAATGACAGAGATCTGTAATCTGGTGGTGAAAGAAGACCGTATTCCAGTGGATTGGGAACCGAGTACACTCGTCCCTCTATACAAGGGGAAAAGTGACCCTCTGGACTGTGGCTCGTATCGAGCGATAAAGTTATTAGAGCATGGAATGAAGGTATTGGAAAGGGTGTTGGAGAGGAGGATAAGGAAGAAAGTGAAGATCGATGCAATGCAGTTTGGATTTATGCCAGGGAGAGGAACAAGTTTGTTCCCTGGTGTTGGGCTAGCGGCTAGGGTGCCGGCTTAGGATCCTAGGATCCTGGGTTCGAATCCCGGTCGATTGCTGAATTAACGCCAGGGGGGTTGACTCAGCCTGTCATCCTTCCGAGGTCGGCTAATTGAGTACCAGTTCACTGGTAATTCCCTGTTTGTTGTTAAAGGCGGCAAAAAGGGTTGGCGTCAGGAAGGGCATCCGGCCGTAAAACATTGCTTCAAAAAGGGGACCAAAAAACAACAACAACCACGGTGCCCGAAAAAGGCCAACCCCCACTTGCGGGGAAAAATGGCCTCTAAAGGTGGTTATGGTTAGAGGAACAACAGACGCGCTTTTTATTGTAAGACAGTTGCAGGATAGGTACATGGAGAAGAGGAAGAAGTTGTTTCTTGGGTTTGTTGATCTGGAGAAAGCATTCGATCGGGTTCCACGGAAAGTAGTGTCATGGGCATTGAGGAAGTTAGGAGTGGAGGAATGGTTGATCAGAGTAGTGATGGCAATGTACGAGAGAGCGCGCACAGCTGTAAGGACGAAGGACAAGAACAGTGGTGAGTTTGAGGTGAAGGTGGGAGTGCATCAGGGGTTGGTACTAAGTCCACTACTATTTGTAGCTGTGATGGAGGTGCTGGCTTGGAATGTAAAGGAGGGTTTCCCGTGGGAGTTGTATGCAGATGATCTGGTGTTGATTGCGGAGAGTATGGATGGACTGAAGGAGAAGATGAACAAGTGGAAGGAACGTATTGAGGTGAAAGGTCTGAAGGTGAATATCGGAAAGACGAAGGTGATGGCAAGTGGTAAAGCATGTGGTGAGGTGGTAAGAACTGGTAAGTGGCCGTGTGCTGTGTGCAGGAAGAGTGTCGGAGTGAACTCCATTCAATGTACAATGTGCGCTGAGTGGGTTCATCAAAAATGTAGTGGTCTGAGAGGGTCATTAACCAGGGTGGCAGCTACATTCAAGTGTAAGATGTGCACAGAGGGAGCTGCAGATGGAGGAAGTGTTGAGTTGGATCTTGGAGACGGCGTGAAGCTGGAAGGTGTGAAAACATTTTGCTACCTAGGAGACATGCTGAATGGAGAAGGTGGATCAGACTCGGCAACGGTTGCTAGAGTGAGATGTGCATGGAAGAAGTTTCGGGAACTGAGTGGCGTGCTGACGAGGAGGGGCGTGTCGTTGAAGCTGAAGGGAAAGGTGTATGCTTTGATTGTTTTGATTTATGGGAGCGAGACATGGGTAATGAACGTAGAGCAGCAACGAAGGCTGGAAAGGGTGGAAATGCGAATGGTTCGGTGGATGTGCAGAGTATCGTTGAGAGAGAGGATGACAAATTATGAATTGCGAAAGATGATGGGAATAGAGCCTGTGATGGATGCTGTGAAGAGAAACAGGTTGAGATGGTTTGGTCATGTGTGAAAGGATGGATGAAAGTGACTGGTTGACAAGAGTGATGGAAATGAATGTAGAAGGAAGTAGAGGACGGGGAAGACCGTGAAAGACTTGGCTAAAGGTGGTGGAAGAAGAAATGCAGGTAAGGGGGTTAACAAGGGGAGATGTAGAAAATTGGGCAAAATGGAGAAGACTGTCATGGGGACCGCAAGGCTAACCCCCGCTCTTGCAAGGAAAATGGCCTTAAAATTCCTGTTGTTGTTGTTGTTGTTGTTGTTGTATATCGTGTATACATATATATATATATGTGTGTGTGTGTGTGTGTGTGTGTTGTTACGTGGAATGTGGGGAGTGAGGGTCCATATATGGAATTATATGGTGAGAATAGCTTGGTCCATGTGCTTGGTCCAGGTAGGGTCGAATTAGAATGACCCATTTAGCAACGCAAACCTAAAGATGTGGCATGACATTTTTCTTTAGATTGCTACCAAACTGAATCTTAATCATTGCAGAAATGCACACAACAAAGACAGATTTTGGACATGCTCCACTTACCCTTCAGGCGTTGCTTTGCTAACTGAAGTGTCCAGCCCTGTATCCGACAGGTGTTTCAGAGCATTAAATGCAGCCTGTGAAAAGCAGCCATGTCAGAGATCAGTCGCCATTAAAACAAGTTGGTTCCTGGCAGGAAAATAAAAACAGGACCTGGGTTCTGCCGAGGGTCTGAGGGTATTAGGATTCAAAATATATTTCTTAGATTCCAAGTTATTATAATGTCCATTTAATTTATCAAGGCGATTTTGTATCTTTTTGACTGATTTATCATATCAATTGAATTAATCATAAACTGGTTCAGTTGCCAAAGACCTCTGCCAGTTTTGAAATTGTGTTGAGCAGTTGCGAGTCCTGACACAGCAGTGCTTGTGTACCTGCTCTTGTGCTTGCTCCATGGATGGACCGGTCCCACGGACGGTGACGTGCATTGGCAGCAGTGTTATGGTGCTCAGAGACTCAGATCCTTGTTGTGTATTCTCACGCTGCACCTGTTAACATATCACAACACCCATCGATTACCACATTCAAATCGTTTATCATCATTGACATTTTAATCATAGAAGATTCAGCAGTTGTTTTTTTACAGCAACTGGAGGCAGAAGCAGACACTCAAATACTGTAATAACTTCCTTTTGGTCAAGACGGGGTGTAATTGCAAGCCAAGTGTTCAGAGTACCATATTCTTGAGTTTGTTTTTCCACTGCAGAGCCATCGCTACATTATGAGAAGTAAAGACACATCAGTCAAGGGAAAACCATCCAATGAGAAATGTACGACTTGGTCCACCATATCTCTGTAATACCTAAGCATAATGCAAGTCATGCTCAATACCTCTGCCACCAAAGGTGGATGGAGGTTATGTTTTCCCCCCTGTCTGTCTGTCTGTGAACAAGATTTCTCAAAAAGTTGCAGACGGATTCGGACGAAATTTGGCAGAGAGGTAGTGAATATGACAAGGACAAAATGATTAGATTTTGGTGAAGATCAGGATTCGGATCCGGCTACTAGAATTTTTTAAGTGATTCTTCACCATTGGGAGATATGGCCAAAAACGATACACAGCAGGATATCTCAAAATGTTGTGGATGGATTTGGACAAAACTTGGTGGAGAGGTTGGGGGTGTGACAAGACCAAATTGATTCGATTTTGGTCCAAATCCAGATCCGGCTTATCAGTGGGGAACAAAACGTAAACTGTTCAGCCTGACGGAGGAATGCGCTCTACCGAATGCCTCTCTAGTTTTATTTTGTAAACCAAAACTAGGCTAATGGATCATCATACTTTCGTATGCAGCCTGTGGCTGATGGATGCATCATTGCTGGGAGTGTGGCTATGCTGCTGATACAGTGCTCCCTGTTTCCAGTAAGCTGGTACTCATTTTTCCAACCTCAAAAGGATGTCAGGCTGAGTCAACTCATCTGGTATTATTTAATGGCATAACTGGGTCTCAAACTCAAGACCCTAAGATCATAAACCGGGTAATGAGGTCGAAACGATCATGTGTAGGGAGGAGGACATTATATGAGATGGTGTTGTAATGCTTCCTTGAAACCCTGGAGGAAAGAATGCTATGCATAGTGATTGTGAAGTGAATTGTGAAGGCTTGTATATATCCCCGTCAACTTTTTGGGGTCTGACGAAGGGTTATTACCCGAAGCATCCTCTTCGCCTTGGTTAGCGTACCTCAAACAACGTCCTGGTGATATCATCCATCGTTCTACCCATCCACTAACGCAGATCAACACTGGCTTTCACCAGCAAGAGTAGTTCCTCATTCTCCTCTTTCCAGAGTGCTGGTGCTGCCGAAGCAGTTTCTTGGGAAGAGTTATACTGGGTGGTTTGCCATTACCTTTCCAGGCTAGAGTTGGAGAAATTTCTTCATTGTACATGGTATGTATTCTCAGACATATGCACAATGGGATGACCGGGCGTATCTGCATCAATGGCGAGACATGAAGGGGATGTGATGTGCAGTGGCATAAATCCGGGGTGTGCTGTAACACCAACACTCTTCAACGTATTATTTGCATCTATCCTTGATGAAGCACCCCAGAACATGCCACCAGTTGTGAGCATCATGTGCAGATCTGGGAAGATATTCAACCTGTCAAGACCGTGCGTCAGCCAAAGTCAAAAGCATCCTGATTAGAGACCTCCTGTATGCAGACGCACACACAAAGAAGGATCCCCAGGCTATGGCGAATAAGTTATCCGAAGCCTCAAAATTGCGGTTGACAAATCAGCGTTTCAAAGACTAAGATCAAGTACCAACTGGCACCTGGCAAACAGCTTGAAACACCCATCATTGCAGTTGTTGGCACAACTCTCAATGTTGTCAAAAAGTTAGCTTCTCTTGGAAGTGTGCTTGCAACAATGCCATGAGAGACGAAGAGATGCATGCCCACATTAAGTAAGGCAGCTCTGCATATGGACGTTTACATGACAGAATATGGAAACAGCAAGGCATCAAACTGGACTAAAAAAATCAAGGCCTATAAGGCCATAGTCTGACCCTGCTCTATGGGGCAGAGGCATGGGTCGCCACATCAATGTCCTGCAGAAATTTCATGAACACCACCTTAACACCATCATGAAGATCCCATAGCAGGACAAAGTCACAAACAATGAGGCGCTGTGCCAAGCCAAGGCCTGCAGCTTATACCCTGCTCTCCATAAGATACAGTTTAGATGGGCCAGTCATGCTTTCAACATGGACAACTAACACATTCCCAAGCAAATCTAGTATGGTGAGATGAACCAATTCAACTGACATCGGGGAAGGCAACATAAACGTTTTAAGTGAACTCTAAATTAGTCCCTCAAAGACTGCAACCTCACCCATGACACTTGGGAGCACCTCGCAGCTGCTGGCCACTATGGAGAGGCCCAGTGAGAGCTGGACTTTTCATTTGAAATAAATGTATGCCAACTGTGTGATTCCAAGTGGCAATGGAAAGACCGAGCTACTATCCAAGCCACTTAACACTGGCACAGCCCAGACCTGCGGACGTGTGTGCAAGTCCCAAATTGGACTTCACAACCACCTGAGTACCCACAGCAGATGCAACCAATCTGGTGGCAGCTGATGGCTCAGATATTCTCTAAACCGAGAAGTCAACACTTGGACTGAGAATGCCAAACAGCCCAAATCATTGACAAAGGGATTACACGTATGATGAATTAGTTAAGAGAGCTGGTGCTTGAGATGGTTCTATAAGCTTGACAAACTCAGGGCAGCCATAATCTTTGGTATGACATCCTATGAGTTTACAGTTACGGGCAAGCACTTTGAGCAAAAATTAAAACTAAATATTTGCCAGCCTGCATTTGAACCCCTTACCTGGAAACCCATTGTTGCGGCGAGAAGGTCGAGCTGCTGGTTGGGTCGTACCACGGTAGGCTGCGTGGCAGAAGTGCCTCCAGGTGATACAGGGGTGGCTTTACCATGAAGCAGCTCCCTAAGGAAAATGGGTAAAATAAAATATGCCCTTGCAGAAAGTTCGACAAGAAAGAGAAAATAAATGAACGACTGGTTCAACCCTGTCATATTCAGGAAATTTCTAAACTCAATTATTTTCAGTTGATGTTAGTGGGATTGATGGGGGACAAAAAGCTTAACGCATATTTCAATTTCAATACCCAAATAGAGATTCATGGAAAAACTAAACAACATTGGATGAGCAGTCAACATGTAGATAGAACAAAAGCACAAGGTTAGTGACAGTAGTAAAAAACAACAATAGTCAAAGGAAAAGCAAGAATAACCAGGTACACGGAGGTGATTAATAAAGGACACTGAATAATAGAGGGTTTTATTACCTCCGCCACCAAAGGTGAACGGACGTTATGTTTTCACCCCTGTCTATTTCTCTTTCTGTCTGTCTGTGAACAGGATATCTCAAAAAGTTGTGGACGGATTCAGACGAAATTTGGTGTAGAGGTTGGGTGTGTGACAAAGAAGAGTTTATCTATTTTGGTGAAGATTTGAATCCGGATCCAGATCAGAGAATCTTTTCAAGTGATTCTTCACCATTGAGTGATGGGGCTAAAAACCAATACATAGCAGGATATCTCAAAAAGTTATGGAAGGATTCCGACGAAATCTGGTGGACAGGTTGGGTGTGTGACAAGGACGAATCGATTCGATTTTGGTGAAGATTCCAATATGGATCCGGATAAGATAATTTTTTTAAAGTGTTTCTTCACCATTGAGTTATAAGGCCAAAAACGATATACTGTGAAAATGAATGAATGAATGAATGATCGTTTTAAGGCCATTTTCCCCGCTAGAGCGAGGGTTAGCCTTGCGGGCCCCATGACAATCATGGTTCCCTGTTTGAGGCAATGTTTTTATGGCCGGATGCCCTTCCTGACGCCAACCCTTAGTCGCCTCTTACGATGCACAGGGATACGGTGTACCTATTCTAAACCGGGGTACACACCGTGATCATCCATCCCAGCAAGCTGGTACTCAATTTTCCGACCTCAGAAGGATGACAGGCTGAGTCAACCCCCCTGGCGTTAATTCAGCGATCGACCGGAATTCGAACCCAGGATCCCAAGCCGGCACCCTAACCGCTAAGCCAACACCAGGCTTATATAGATATATCATGATATAGACATATCATGCTATACAGAGCCTGGTGTATAGCATGATATAACCCTGGTGTTGGGCTAGCGGCTAGGGTGCCGGCTTAGGACCCAAGGATCCTGGGTTCGAATCCCGGTCGATCGCTGAATTAACGCCAGGGGGGTTGACTCAGCCTGTCATCCTTCCGAGGTCGGCACAATTGAGTACCAGTTCACTGGTAATTCCCTGTTTGTCGTTAAAAGGCGGCAAAAAGGGTTCGCGTCAGGAAGGGCATCCGGCCATAAAACATTGCTTCAAAAAGGGGACCAAAAACAACAACAACAACCACGGTTCCCGAAAAAGGCCAACCCCCGCTTGGCGGGGAAAAATGGCCTCTAAAGGTGGTTATATTTTTTTTTTTTTATATGCTATACAGATATACTGTATAGCATGATATTTCAAAACGTTGTGGACATATTATGACAAAATTAGGTGGATAAGGTGGTTAGGTGACAAGAAGAAGCCGATTAGATTTTGGGATACAAAACATAAACTGTTCAGCCTGGATAAATGCTAGACTGAATTTGAAAACATAAAACAGGCCGTGTGAGTGTTTGCCATTTAAAAGCTTTAGTTTGTTACGATTTTGGCTCGGTAAGCTGGCCTGTAACGGTGTTTCCTATAATTTTGGCAAATGCTGAAAAACAAAATTGATGTAAAAATATGTTTAGAAACAATAATTAAGAAATTACAATTCATCAACAGAAGAAAAGCAGTTGTCACATCAGCAAGAGGATGGTGGGATAGATGGCTCAGCTGTAGTTACTCCCCTTGGAGTTGTTTATTATAGTCTTGCTTTTGCTCTTTCAAAACAAGCCCAGAATAGAAATCGTTTCTCGAGTGATGTGGAGGCTGGGCATTGCATGAGTAAGCACTTCTTCAGAAATATATTAAGCAGTCTGTTCGATTTGTTAAGCAACAGCTTGTCGTCCTGGAAATTTCGGTCAATGTTTATAGGTAACCTAGGGAAATTTCCTGCTTCGTGATTTTTTGGGCCTTCTACTGTAGCTAACCCTGATTAATGGCACAACACGGAACGTGGACTATAGCAAACACCAACCCTCAGATCGCATGAGAAATGCAATGGAATATTTATTTATGCTATTCAGTGCCTAACACACAAAAACACACATGATGGAGCCCACACACACACAAACACACATGGTGGAACCTACACACACTGGCGACCACGCAGTTAAAACCCCACCTCACTTCCACAAACAAATCTTTCTCTTTTGATTCTGTATTCAAATCAAAAACCAACCAATCACACCCAGCATGTACCTGGCTAAAGCAGCTGTGCCACCCCCCTGGCATTGGGGGATAAGTGGACCAGGACCACACCAAGTGGGGTCATTTCCTGGAAGGTCATGTGACTTCACATGAGGTCCTGCCCCTCGTGTCGCCTCCATCTGCTGATACGTGCAGGGTGAGAGGTGCAGGAGACCCTTCTGGCCTGGTGAAAAATGAGCCGAGATGATGACCGTCAACTGGCCGAATTGAACATGTGAATATTCTTGAATCGCAACAATCTCATTTTATTGATAACATTGATGACCAATGATACAGGTAATCAATGGAAACACACACTAAACTAGAACGGCACTCAGTCCTGGTTAGCCAGATCACTCAATGGTGAAGAATCACTTTTAAAAAATTCCAATAGTTGGATCCGGATCTGGATCTTCACCAAAATTGAATCGATTCTTCCTGTCACACACACAACGTGTCCATGGAGTTTCGTCGAAATCCATCATTAACTTTTTGAGATATCCCGCAATGTATAATTTTGGCCCTATCTCCCAATGGTGAAGAATCACTTAAAAATTAAATAATTCATATCCGAATTCATATTCAGATTTTCACCAAAATCTAATCTATTTGTACTTGTCAGACAACCAACCTCTCCACCAAGTTTCGTCCAAATCCGTCCCCAACTTTTTGAGATATCCTGCTATGTATCGTTTTTGGCCCGATCTCCCTATGGTGAAGAATCACTTTAAACATTCTACTAACCGGATCTGAATCTTCACTAAAATCTAATCATTTCGTCCTTGTGACATACGCTACATCTCTGCCAATATTGCGTCTGAATCCGTTTACAACTTTTTGAGATATTTTGTTCACAAACAAACAAACAAACAAACAAATGGACAGACACACAGACAGGGGTGAAAACATAACCTCCATCCACCTTTGGTGGCGGAGGTAATAAGAGGCTTCATACATATTAAAGAAACAAGAAAAAGTTTATAAAATTAAGTAACAGACACAAAAGCATAATGTTTAATGTGACAAACAAAAAAAGTCACAAGGTTCACACAACACACGTACTGGTGGGAATTGAAACAATGAACAGAAAACCCAGAGTAATGCACTCGATTTTTGTTATTGTTGTTCCTGAAACAAGTTTTCATTAGACACATGGCTGGGTCATACAACAAGCAGTGAACAAACGTTTTTCAATCACACATTTACGTTTTTCTTCATGACGGACAACAATCCTCAGCTCTCACCATTCTCTCCTCATTTTCTGTTTTAATAATTCCAAGGTGCTGCACACCTCTACTGACCTGTACTGGCCGGTGATGTCACCGTCATCTTTTGTCCATCCTCCGATGAGTTTGCTTCTGGCTGTACGAAGGCAACGGAACAAGTTAAGATTCCCGAGTAGTCATAAGTCTGACAACACGTGGGACAATTATCCCTGGAGCAGAATGTTGAGCAAATTCTGAGGTGTGAGACTTTTACAGGCAGGTTTTAATCAAAAACATCAACTTTCTGGCAATTTGTTTATTGTGGAGGAAATAGAGCGTTCACGTTCCAGAGCGACTGCCATGGGACCTGATTTTGTTCATACCAAAAAATCCCAAATATTTCTAATAAGAAATAAATAATATGAGTAACCAGACAAGTCATTTCAATGCAAGATTTTATTAGGTCCAACAAGCCTGCAAAATGGTTGCCAACCTATGGCTGTCTTTCTGTGATCTATCCTTTTTAAACTAGTTTTTTATACTAGAGACTAGTTTGCTGTGGTTTGGACATGTGATGAGGAAAAAGAATGAAGAACCAATCAAGAAAGAAAGCATGAAATGAGACAATTAGAGGGAAAAGATCAAGAGAATGACAGAGATTAAGGTGGAAGAGATATTAAGAGTGTGGGATTGAGAGAGGAAGATGCTAATGACAAAGGGGAATGCAGAACTTATATCCAAGTGGCCGACTCATAACTGTTGGGATTAAGCAGCAGAGAAGAAGAAGTACAACTCGGCTGGGGTCGGATTCAAACCGCCAACTTCCCAGACTCAGAGTGGACGCTCTAACCATCACAACACTGAGTGTCGTAAATGTTTAACATATTGCTGCACCCAATAAATAAATTGCTCCTCATATCACTTCAATGTCACCTTCGGTTGAGAAAGTTGTAGCGATGGCTTGTAACCCAGCTTCACCAGCATGGCCTCGGCAGCATTTCGCTTGGCAACCTTCTTGAGGAGGCCTGAACCAGTTGCAGCCTCCTCTCCAACCTTGGCCTTTCAATGTGTCGCAAAATACAAGAAAAATAATGATGCCCTCAAAATACAGGTGAGGTTGAAACTACAGTACCATAACCATATGCAAACCTCTAATGATGCTCAAAGGAAATAGACTGTAAAGTTCCAGTTTCTACTCTATATAAAAAAACTAGCAGGAGTAAACTAGCCGGGGGAGCGGGTGGGGGGGGGGGGGGGTGGGGGGGGGGGGAGGAGGCAGGAGAGGGAGTGGTTTAGGAAGGGAGTGGGGAGGGTGGAAGGGGGAGGGATGCGGGATGTGAGGGGAGAAGGAGGAAAATGGTATGCTACATATACATTTTTGGGGGTGGGGGGAGAGGGGGTGGCTTTAACAGGCCCCTCCGCTTTGGGGGAGGGGAATGAGAAGGAGAAAAATTTACTCATGCAAAGAGTGCTTTAACCTCAGTGTTGTCCAAGTAAAAAAGGAAATTGTAATACCCTCTAACCTCAGTGTTGCACAGGTAAAAAAGAAAATTGTAATACAGTACCCTCTGCCACCAACACCAGGTGTTTAGAGGGACTTAGAGGGTATAGAGCACCTCCACCACCAACACATTTACATAGAGAATTTACACCCCTCCCCGGCCAAATGGCATATGTTACCCCCCACACAAAGTTGTATTTGTATTTGTACCCCGAGTAAAGTATATCAGCCTTTATAGCTGGAGTACCCAACATTGCTCAAGCAAAAAAGAAACATTAACATATTTGAAATAAGGGCAAATATAAAGGAAAAGCAATTACATCCAAATCAGAATCCATCACAAATGTCAAATCATCATTTCACCTTTTTGTTGAATATATGCTGCTGAATGTGCCGTTCATCACGTTTCTGAGTTAAGTCTGATGCCGTTCAGGAAGAAGAAGAAGCCTTACTACCAACTTCGAACACTTCCGGAATCATTTGATTTATTTGTGTTCAAATGATTGTGAATTGTTTTGTATTTATTTATGGGAATGTGTACTTGTATATAATTATAACTGTCATTAATCAAAAAGGCTTAGACACTATAGAGCGATTTTTTTTAAATCCCCAAAAACGAACTTGAAAACAAAGGTTTTTGGGGGGGGGGGGGGGGGTTTGCCTAAAACACTCCCAGGCACTCACTGATAAATAGATATAAAATGATCGTTTTAAGGCCATTTTCCCCGCTAGAGCGAGGGTTAGCCTTACGGGCCCCATGACAATTGTTTGAGGCAATTATTTTATGGCCGGATGCCCTTCCTGACGCCAACCATTGGTCACGCTCTTACGATGCGCAGGGATACGGTGTACCTATTCTAAATCGGGGTACACACCGGGATCATTCATCCCAGCAAGCTGGTACTCAATTTGCCGACCTCGGAAGGATGACAGGTTGTCAACCCCCCTGGCGTTAATTCAGCGATCGACAGGGATTCAAACCCAGGATCCCAGGATCCCAAGCGAGCACCCTAACCGCTAAGCCAACACCAACACCAACTCACTGATGAACCTCTGAAAGTTTGATGAAGATCCGTTCAGCCATCTGAGAAAAATGGCGACACACACACACAGACAGACCAACAGGCTTTCTTATAGTATAGATAGGGGCAATACCCCATGGCGCTCACATGGTAGAATAAAGCAGGATACTACACCGACTAAAGGTATTTTAAACAGCATCACAGTATTTTAAACCAACTTCAATGGTTGCTGGGAGACAGGCAGCGTGTAGAATCATACTAACGAAATCATAAGATTTTAAACAAACAAAAAAAATACCTATTTTGGGGGGCTCAAACCTCATGTAGACCTCCTTAGACATCAATTATTTATTTTTCAGAGAAGAAAGCAAATACCTATTTTTGGGGGCAACCTCCTCCCTCCCCCCCCACTCCTTTCCTTCTCCCCCTCTCCCCACCCCACACCACCTCAACACGCCCCCACCCCCGTAGACCGCCTTAGGGGCCGATTCTTTTCATGCCGTGAACAAACTTTGGTACATCACGGGTGATGAAGGTTGTGGTCAAGTTTCATCAAAATCATGTGTGTAGTTTCAGAGAAGAAAGCAAATATCTATTTTAGGGGGTTAGGCGGGTCAAACCTGCACCCACTTTGACCCCCCGTGGACTCCCCTAGATCCTGATTTTCCTTATGCCATGAAAAAAACTTTGGTACATCACAGGTGATGAAGATTGTGGTCAAGTTTCATCAAAATTGTGTCTAGTTTTATTTTGGGGGTCAAACCTGGACCCACTGTTACCCCCGGTAGACACCTTTAGACACCAATATTTTAAATGCCGCTAACAAACTTGAGTTTCGCAATTCCAAGTATAATTTTAGCCAAGTTTGGCGACATTCCCATCAGCAGTTTTGGAGAAGAAGTTGCAAGTGTTTATGGATGGACGTAAAGACGGACGGACGACGTGCCATCGCATAAGCTCCCCGGAACTATGTTCCAGGTGAGCCAATAAAAGGATAAATGCTGGACCCCCTCAATACATCCCAGCAATCACATGCATCAGACTCACCTGAATCACAAACTCATGCCGGTTCAAAGGAAGGCTGCGCTCTAATAGCATCGTGTACTCAGGTTCTCGTTCCTTCTTTCCTTGCTGAATCTGCACCAGACGACTGATTGGATTCAGGTTTTGGTTGACTTCCGCGGTCATCTGGGAGGACAACAAGAAGAGGCAAAAAGGAGATAAAGAGAAGTACATCTCCAATCATCAGTAACTAGTATCGTCATATCTCAACAGGCCATTTGAACAAAAGGGGGTTAAGTAAACATTCTGATCAGATGTACCACACTCTGTGTTACAAAGTGTTGGTTCTGCCAAAGCAGATTCTTGGCCTGGCGCCATGCTAGGCAGTTTGCCATCCCTCTTCTAGCAGTAGTTCTGGCAGTAATTTCGAACTTGGCAATGGTGCTGGCGATATCACAGCTTCCCTTCAAGTAAAGTTACAAAGCCAGAAATGAGACCAGTAAAACAGATCCATCACATAACCAAAAACATCATAAACAAGAAAGAGCAATCAGAGATTGCAAACCCTCACCAGGATGTATCTTCAGTGGTTTTTAAGGCTTTTGCGTTAAAACAAATATGGCGGCTGAACCACGTGACCGATGACATCATTATTATTTTTTCTAAACCAATTAATTCCTAGATTATGGGCAATAAATTTCATCTTGATCGGATGAAGGTTTGTACTTGTCAAATTA
This sequence comes from Myxine glutinosa, assembly GCF_964187855.1. NCBI lineage: Eukaryota > Metazoa > Chordata > Myxini > Myxiniformes > Myxinidae > Myxine > Myxine glutinosa. The sequence goes on along the minus strand of NC_136273.1, from coordinate 50,515,613 downwards.
TGAAGTCATAATGGAGGCACCTATGACATCATCATTAACATATTTTATTCCCCATGGAGAGTTCTTTACAATGAGCCATGTCTCCAATTTTTTTTCTATTCAGCGCTTTCGTTGATATAGAGGTGCAAAGTTTTTCGGTTTTTCCAAGATGGCGGCCGAACCACGTGACCGATGACGTCATCATTATTTTTTTTCCTCCACCAATTTATGCCGACATGATGCTCAAGAAATTTCTTCTTGATAGGATGAAGTTTTGTACTTGTCGAATTATGACGTCATAATGGAGGCACCTATGACATCATCATTAACATATTGTATTACCCATGGAGAGTTCTTTACAATGGGCCATGTCTCAATTTTTTCTATTCAGCGCTTTCGGAGATATAGAGGTGCAAAGTTTTTCGGTTTTTCCAAGATGGCGGCCAAACCACGCGACCTATGACGTCATAAGTATCATTTAAAAAATTATACAGGTGGAGGGGCACCTTTGGTGAAAATTTCCTGTCAATTGGACCAACAGTTGCAGAGAAAATCATATTTATTCTGTGCAGACAAACAAACAGACAAACAAACTAGAAATTGGTCAGAGACCGAGGACTTTTCGGATTGTACTTTTTTATTGACCTTGAGTTTGACCTTTCAAGGTCACTCAAGGTCAAAGGTCATGGTGCCAAATGAAATGTCGTATGTGACTTCCCATTTGTCAGTAACAGTAAGTGTATGCATATCTCTTGTACTTTTAGAGTTATAGTGGTTTGAAATATATTTTAAATGAAAACTCGACCACCCCGATTTCACGTTTTGGGTGACCTTGAGCTTGACCTTGGGCCTAAAGAGTTAAAAATTGGGCACAGTCTATTCCAGGGCAAGGCAAATATGTGTGTAAAGTATGGCGATGCTATGTGCAACGATGTAGACGTAGTACTGCGCACAAACAGACAGACAAACAGACAGACAAACCAACCAACCGACATACTTGCCGGAATTTTGCCGGCAAGTAACAAACAGACAAACAGATGAAAAATCGGTCAGAGACTGAGGACTTGCCGGAATGTACTTTTTTATCTTATGTACTTATTCTTACTTATTCTTATTCTTCCCCTGTGAATGTACTTATTCTTCCCCTGTGAGGTATCACAAGCAGTATTTCAACAATATCGGACAAAAATCATTAAAGTTATTGACAGTTCAGCTTGACCGCGCCATTTTGATATATTTTTGCCCCTAGAGGGCGCAGTGACGAGGCAAACCCAGCAGCGAGTTTCTAATTATAATACGTCTTTATTAATTGCTGTTGTAATCAATCAAGGTAAGTATTCAAATCAAGGCACAGTCTATTCCAGGGCAAGGCAAATATGTGTGTAAAGTATGGCGATGCTATGTGCAAAGATGTAGATGTAGTACTGTGCACAAACAGACAGACAAACAGATTAAAAGTAAACAAGCATTCTGAGTATTGCGTGCAATACATGTCCCCTACCAAAGTTCAAGGTGCCATAACTTTGTCAAAAATGATCGAATATGCAAATTTATGCACGGTTGATGCTGGTTTTCAAACGTGATCTGAGGTATGCTGAGACACATGTGCGTCACGCCTCGCCTCGTTGATAAGCCCGCAAGGTCGCTCCGTGGAGCGGCCTGCACGTATTGCACTGTGTGAATTATATAAATTATTACCAACTCACGGTCTGAGGTACTAGCGATTCAAGACATATCCATTTTTTATGGCACATTGGAGAAGCCAATGCGAGGTTTCTTCTTCCTCAGCTTGTCACAACTCTGTCAAATGCGATCGAGTTAAAAAAAGTCAGAATTTGACCAAATCTGTTTTATTCGTTTGTTAATATACCTCAGCTATTGACAAATCTTAAATTAGAATTGTATTTGCAGTTAAAATGACCGCGACAGGTCGTGTCCAACGATGCTTTCAGTCTGTACATGTGATAAATAATTATCCGCACACTTGATGCCTCTTCTTCTTCACGCAATAACAACTTCTAGCTTCCAGACCGTACATCCAATCATCTTTAAATTCTGCACACTTGTTACTCTTCATGACTTCTACTATAGTATGAAGTTTCACGTCGATCAATAAAGCGATTCAAGAGATATCCATTTTTAAAATATTTTCGTTTAATTAACGATATCTGCCAAACCAAGCGAGCTATCGCAAATTCCAAAAGGACATTTTAGTAGACTGACATGCGGAACAGATCTGTGAAGTTTCCCCTCGATTGGATCACAAATGAGGGAGGGGCTCGGTTTTAAAGGTTCATGCTTAAAAACGTCATAACTCTGAAACCATGTGATGCATGACGTCATGCTCGCTGACTTTTTTGTTCATCATGGGTATGCGATTCTGCCTGCAAAGTTTGGCCTCGATCTGTTCAGCCGTTGCAGAGAAAAAGGGGTTATCGTGTTTTCACGAAAAACAATATGGCGCCCGAACCACGTGACCTGTGACGTCATAAATACCATTAAAATATTCTACAGAACGAGTCCCTCCTATGGTGTAAATTTGATCTCAATCGGTCCTATTATTGCACAGAAAATCTTTTTTAAAGGAAATTAAAACTTAAAATGGCACTGAGTTAAGGATAATCAGAATTGTCAGAATTCCCAAAGTTCAAAGTGCCATAACTTTGTCAAAAATGATCGAAACGTCGTGAAGTTCGAACTTGATCTGTAACTTATCATGAGGAAACGATTTGCCAAGTTTGAAATCATTAGCATTAAGCGTTTAGAAAAAAAGTCCGGAAAACTGTTCTTTGCGTGACGGACTGACGGACTGACAGACTGACGGACGGAGGGACGGCGTGCAAACCTATAGTCCCCTCTGGTGTACACCGGTAGGGGGACTAATAATGACCTCTGCCAAAGTTCAAACGACGTGGGTTTAATCTCTACATGAGAGAATTCCACAAAGCTATTTGGGCGGTGTATAAGCTAACAGATCGCTGCCTCCATCGATCTTGCCAAGGCCGTAACACCTATCGCTCAAAATCCTTTTAACTGTTGACTTGGTAGTTTTTACAATGAAGGAAACACCTATCAGGAGTACATACTAGAGTCCCTTTATATACAGAGTTGCGACATAGAGGGTCCGGAAAAATCTAGTCACGTGATTGCGTGGAGCCATTTTGAGTCCATCGCAGACAGGATCAGGATCGGACGCATATCGGTCAGCGTTTTAACGTTCCCGCTGTATGCAGCGTTCTCATTCGTGTTTTACATCGATTTTACGACAAAATGACAGGTTGTAGCGCCTGTGGGTGCACAAATAGAACGGAGAAGGGATTCAAGATGTATAGATTTCCATCAGATGCTAAAAGACGGAAAATCTGGGAGAACAGAGTCAGTCGTGTTGGATGGAAAGTAACTTCTTCGTCAGTTCTCTGCCAGGTCAGTGTGATGGTGGTAATGGTCCCATATGCGTATATTTGTGTGCTGCGAGTGAGACTGGCCTTTGCTTTGGCTTTACAGGCTTGTTATCCATTGCTCGTGGATTAATTAGCACTTGAAGGGGAAGGCATCTTTATTTAAAATTTGAGCATGTATAGTTGTATACTCTGTTTTGAGGTACATGAATCAAAACTTACAAATTGTTGTTTATATACATGTACCAATGCCCTCTGCTAAAGGCACTTTCCTGCCTGTGGTAGTTAGTACTCCAACAAGTGAATGACATGCTTTGTTTTTAACAAAATTATGTAATTTGCTATAAAAGTGGAAGGTTACAGGTTCACGGTTTGAGTATTAATCGTAAATGAGTTCAAAGCCTTTCACAATGGTCTCTGAGACCTTCATAAAACAAATAATAAAATAAGTTTTATTTTTTGTACTTTCACATGGAAGATAGGATTATTGTCATTCAAAATTTTCAATGATGCTTCAGAAAGAATTTGCTAGAAACCAATTCATGCCAGTGATACAGTTGTATGCCACAACTGAGAAAGGGGGGGGGGGGGGCATGCATTGAATGTATGTATTTGTCTCTGTTGATTTGAATGTGTGAGGACATTAACTTGTGTTTGTGTGTGTGACTTTCAATTTATAATTTGTATAGCACATGCGTGTATGTGTGTGTGTGTGATTGTAAATATGTAATTTGTATATGTATTAGAGAGTGTGTGTGAGAGAGAGAGAGATAGGGAGTGTGTGTGAGAGAGAGAGAGAGAGAGAGAGAGAGAGAGTGTGTGTGTGAGAGAGAGAGAGAGAGAGAGAGAGTGTGTGTGTGAGAGAGAGAGAGAGAGAGAGAGAGAGTGTGTGTGTGTGAGAGAGAGAGAGAGAGAGAGAGAGAGAGAGTGTGAGAGTGAGAGAGAGTGTGAGAGAGAGTGTGAGAGAGAGTGTGAGAGAGAGAGTGTGAGAGAGTGTGAGAGAGTGTGAGAGAGTGTGAGAGAGAGTGAGAGTGAGAGTGAGAGTGAGAGTGAGAGTGAGAGTGAGAGAGAGAGAGTGAGAGTGAGAGTGAGAGTGAGAGTGAGAGTGAGAGTGAGAGTGAGAGAGAGAGAGAGAGAGAGAGAGAGAGAGAGATAGAGATAGAGAGGGGGTAGGGGGGCTAATCTATTTTTGGTGGGATTAATATATGATCGGCAACATGCAGCAAAGTTTAGATTAATAATTTAAATATGAAAATTAAACAAACACAAATATATACCCACACATGATAAACAAGGTCAAACAACTGCAGAAATACAAAGATAACTCTTAACATTGTATTGTACATGTACATGTATAAGCAGGGAGGTGAGAGTTCGAGTCTCGCTCTCGCCTCCCTGAAATTAAAATGAGGCTGAAATAAGCAGCACGTGTACCTGTCTAGTTCATTCCTTCTTTGTCATGGTTCTAAATGTCTGTGACTGTTAAATCACAACCAGCTCTGTGATTTTCTTCTTTATCATATGGCTCTTAGTTGTCATAAATCTTCTATTTTGTCATCTTCACATAATTTGTTCATTATCAACATGGAAAAGACCATTCCCATCTCTCATACATAGAGAACATAATGGAATACACGGTTCAATGCACTAGCGCCATACGGCGGCTCCGCACTGAATGGACTCAAAATGGCGTCAAATCGTTAGTTGTCGCTACTCTCTCTATAAAGGGACTCTAGTACATACGACATAGCGATTGTGAATGTGACAGATCTGAGGCGTCTTTTGCTTCACATCACAGTGACGGCGAGCACCAACATGGCGGATGTAAGATTAAAATCTGGCTTCAAGCCCCCTCACCACCCAAAGCCTTCAACCAGACATAATAACACGCTTCTCCCCCTTCATTCCCGTTCTTCAAAGCAAAGCGGTAAAAATTGTTGTATTGCCATTATATATTACTAGCAACGGTACCCGCCCTAAGTGCGGGGCTTCAATTGGGAGGCGCAAATGATTGGGCCATCGTTTTGGGTGACCTTGAGCTTGACCTTGGGCCTAGAGAGTTAAAAATTGGGCACAGTCTATTCCAGGACAAGGCAAATATGTGTGTAAAGTATGGTAATGCTATGTGCAACGATGTAGACATAGTACTGCGCACAAACAGACAGACAAACCAACCAACCAACATACTTGCCGGAATTTTTTCCGGAAAGTAACAAACAAACAAACAAACAAACATACTTGCCGGATTTTTTTCCGGCAAGTAACAAACGGACTCAAATGCAATACCTGGCCCCATCCTACCTGGCTGACCTCCTCTCCAGACACACTCCCACCCGCAACCTCCGCTCTGCTGGTACCAACCTCCTGACACACCCCATCCGGACCAAATTTAGATCCTGGGGGGACAGGGCCTTCTCCATCGCTGCTCCCACCCTCTGGAACTCGCTACCTCACACCATCAGAGACTCCTCCTCACTCACCACATTCAAAACATCACTCAAGACCCACCTGTTCAACACTGCATTCAACATTTAACCCACAGCATCTAACCCCTGACTATCTCCTCTCCTTCTCCCTCCTTTGTGCTTTGAATATTTCCCTATTGATTCTTCTTTTTTGCAATTGTTTTTATGTTTTGCTATGCATTATGTTTTGCACTCTGTCAAAGCGTCTTTGGGCTTCCTGAAAAGCACTATATAAAATAAATGCATTATTATTATTATTATTATTACTAGGGCATGCCCGTACTATATATATATCTAAAATTATATCCCCCCCCCCTCTATTTACATGAAATGGTTTGGTCCAAAGCGAACGGCTTGCGAGTACGGTGACAATCCCCCCCCCTCTATTTACATGGAATGGTTTGGTCCAAAGCGAACGGCTTGCGAGTACGGTGACAATCCCCCCCCTCTATTTACATGAAATGGTTTGGTCCAAAGCGAACGGCTTGCGGAGTTTGGTAAAGAAATCGCCATAGCGTGCACAAACGCGCAGGAAAGCGAAAGAATCGCAAATTAGTTTTAATTAGTTTTAAAACATAGTTTAACGCCAACATAGTTTGCCAACGTGAAATAAATGAATACGCTCTCAAATGTGCCGTCCGAGGCAGAGTCTGTTCGCCACGTTCGGCACACGTGATAACTCGCTGCTCTCTGATTGGTTGAATCGTTTTTTGGACATAGCTCGGTAACTACTTGTCCGATTAATATGAAACCTTGAAAAGGCACATCCTCGGGTCCCCAGCAATATACCTGGCAAGTTTCAAGTATATCGGACCCGTGGTTGTCGAGAAACAGCGGTCACAGACATACATACATACATACATACATACATACATACATACACACAGAGATTACTGGAATTATAGATAGATTATTACTCTCTCCTCTGGTGAGGGTAATTAGAATGTGAGTACGTCTATAAAGTATTGTTACGAATTTGGTGGAGCAATATGTAGAGCAGAGTAGATCTGAGTAGGTAACATGCTTCGAGATGTCATGATAAGGAACACTTCCTGTAATAAGTCATGCGTCGGCATTTGTCGGGTTAAGATGTATGATTGTGGATCTACCAGGAGATTCATGTGTTAGTTAGTGTAGGGAATAATGAGTAAAGCCCTTGTATGTCTCACCTGGTCGTCAAACCTTTGTCCATTATGGCACTGCAGACCACATAAACACTAGTTAGGACCTTTAGTACAACACTAAATGACGCCTTCCCCCTGACATGACTTAGGAAGAAATCAGGCTAGAACACCGCCACAATTGGCCGCCACCATTTACACCTCCGAGAGGCCTATCCACCTCGCATAGCACGTGCTGTGACCAAGGAGCAGGAGCGGGAGTGGAGTGACGCAGTGGGCGTGACCTGGACGAGCCGGGGGAGGCTCTGATTGGCTGAGCAGTGCGCCAATGCTGACGTCATCGGCCAGAGATATTTACGGGGACCGGACGCCATTTTGGAGAGTTAGTTGCCGAACGCCTTGCTGGAGAGAGTTGGACGAGAGTGGGAGATGAGATCAGAGCCCCGTCCTGAGTTGAGCAGGAGGAGTGAGGAAGTTGAGTGACATTCCTGGTGCAGTCCAGAGCAGCTGGGTTCGCAGAATTGGCAGTTGGGCCATAGGGAGTTGCTGAACGCCAGTTTGCCGAACGCCATTGGGCAGTCGAGTCGATACGAGGAGTTATCTTCAGCAGCCCGGTCGAGTCGTTCAGAGATCCCGACCCGAGTTGAGCTGAGGTGTAGCCCAAGTGGAGCTTTGCTGGTGCTTTTGGAGGTTGGTGCACGGACCTCGTTGGCGGCGAGAAGATCGGAGCTTGGAGCGGGACCTCGTGGTGTGCGGTCGGGCCGGGCGGGGCGGTGCTGGACAGCAGCGGAAGAAGACGACAAGACAAGCTAAGCCGAGCTCCGCGTGTACATTTTACAAGACGTGTTTCTTTCTTCAATTCATCTCCCTCGTCTCGTGTTTGATATCTGTTGTGTGCGGGATCCCGATTTGGCTACCTTATTTTATTTCCGGCGCGTGTTTTTCCTGTCCTTGCCTTTTTCCTTCAATAAACCATTGCATTACTTTTTGTATATAATACCTGAACGCAGTTTACCGGGTGATTGATTTGATAGTTAAGGCTGCTGGGACTTGTGCTGCTTCCCTCCATTCCGCGCGCTTAGGTGTGTTCGATTTTGGAATCCGGCATTGAGCTTCCGCCTCGGAGTTAAAGCCATCGTGATCGGCATCCGCGATGTGCCTGATATAAATTTCGGCGGTTGCGCGACAGTATGTACATTCGTTTGCTGGCATTTATTTTCATCAAGCCTCTTTATTTGTGCATTTTAATTCCGTGACAGTTTGAGTTAATCTATCCAGGTGCGAAGAAGTCGGGTGGAAGCCGTCCAGGTAAGTTCGTCATCCTCCTTTCCCTCGTGTGTAAAGAATATCTGTCATGTTTGGATTGAACGCCTTGAAGTATAGCTCGTTGGGTCATCCGTGTCACCCTGCGATGTTCACTACAGGGTAGTCACACGACAACTGGTGTCAGAAGTGTGGGATTCGAACCTCGGACACTCGGTGTCTGAAGGTTGCGAGTTCGACACCCGTTGAGGGCAAATTGCGCTCAGCTTTCGGTATTCAAAATTTTTAACGATTGTCTTTCTCTCATCAAGGGGGAGGCGATTGTAGTACCGGGGTGTCCAAATTCTATAGTTTATTGGTGTGCAAAGCGCAACATCACGTTTTCGAAAAAAAAAGAAAAAAATCTGCGGTAAATTATGCGCAAGGGGAAAAACCGCCGGCCAGAATGTAATGGCGGACGTGAACAGCATGGCTGAGCGACTGGGGGGATCCCAAAGAGTATGGAAGTAAGCCGGAGATAGAGGGATTAGAGGATAGGAGTGGAACCTCCCCCGTCCCGAGCATGAGACCCTCCACCCCCCCCCCCCCCCCAAACATGAGGGAGCTGGGAACAATGGGAACGGGTGCGGTGGCCGACCGGGTCTCGCGACAAATTATAATGGAACAAATGAGGGGAATGAGTGAACGAATGAAGGGAGAAATGAGGGGAATGGAGGAACGAATGGAAAACAAGTGAATCCTCTTGGATTGCGCTGAGGTTCGGGCATGGAATTTCTAGGAGGAAGTATAATTTGTATGCAATGAAAGTACATGTAATATGGGATCGAGTAAGATCGAGTAAGCTTCACCAGTGCGCGTGCGCGAATTTACGTCACGTCGGCAGCGAGAAGGCGTTCCCCAACACGAACCAATCAGGAACTGCCACGCCCACTTATATGATCTCAGAATTCCTGTGACAGGAATTAGCGTTACACTGGCTGGAAGTCATTCGCTAGAGGCGCTTCCTCAGCGCCAATCACCAGTGCGCGTGCGCGAATTTACGTCACGTCGGCAGCGAGAAGGCGTTCCCCAACACGAACCAATCAGGAACTGCCACGCCCACTTATATGATCTCAGAATTCCTGTGACAGGAATTAGCGTTACACTGGCTGGAAGTCAATCGCTAAAGGCGCTTCCTCAGCGCCAATAATAGGAGGGGAATGACCGACGAAATGAGGGGTAATATGAAGGGAATGGGTGACAAAATCGATGGAATAGAGAGCAACATGAGGGACATAAAAGAGGATGTTAATAGAAATGGGTAACAGATGGGAGGAATAAGTGACTTAATGGAAGAACAAAAGAATAAAATTGGGGCACAGGAGACGGCATGTTTGGATGGAAATTGGGAATGCTTGGAAGTAAATGGGGAATGTTTAAATGGAAATGACCTGGAAGACTGTCGGGCTGGTGTGGATGTCACAATGCAACAACAAGGAAAGGAACTGGGACTTGTGCAGCACCAGGGCGGTTGTGCGGATCAACAGGGGGTACGAATAGTAGAGGTCCATGTAACGGAACCAGACCGGGTGTGCATAGATGAAGACCTGTTGGGTCCACAATTGATTGATGATGATGATGATGAGAATGATTGGACACAGAGGCTGGATACCTTGTACAGTATCATCGAGGAAGCGGTTGCTCTGGCCCAACAGAGTCTGGGAGTTGAGGTGAGTCGGTCCGTGGAATATCCCCAGGATGAGATTCACGTGACCGAGGGGACCCTCACCACGAACCACAATTGGGTACAAGAGGCTCCGAAATTGCATACCCAGCAGGGGGGGAGGGGTGTTTTGGCTCCGAGCTTGATTCAGGCATGGAAGAGTTGGGAGAAAGAGCATTGGAAAAACTGGTCCCTTGTCTGTCGGGGCGCCGCCCGAACGAGTGTCTCGGGCCGGCAGAATCACCAGACCCTTGTGGGGGTTAAGACCTCCGGGGATCCGAGGTGGTTTCTCACAGGTACCTGGGATGGTGTATTATGAGGACCACTAGGGGGAGGTGTTGCAGGTTGCGCTTTTGTGGCAGCACAAAGTTACAACAAGGGTCTGATGTTGTGACTACCCGCACCCGGGCATGCGGCCTGACAGCCTCTCCCTGAGACTCTGGGACAGCCAACATGTGGTGACCTGTGTGGAAGTGTAAATTAATTATTTGTGTACTTAATTTGTGAACTGAGTGACTTTCTTGAGCCTCAACCGCTTGCTGCATCACTTGAGTTGTAATTGCTTGATTAAGCTTCATTAATATATGTAGATTAGCATAAATTGTTTCTTTATAAGGTCTACCAGTTATAAGTATTTTCTCCTTAGTAAAGGGAGCTGAGACCAGGGTCAAATCGTTACCTGTAGCTGAAGGGCAAGTTCGTGTGCAATCTCGTGTGCAATCTCCATGGCAATGCCGGCACGAGTGCGCTTTCTTTTCCACTTTGCAATGATAGGAACAAAACCAAAGGATAGTTTTCTTCAATTAATGTCTATATAATCAATAAATATACTCTTTATATAACATCTATCTATATTATAATAGCCGTAGATGATTCTGTCTGTCTGTCTGTCTGTTGGGCGTCTGCCCGGGGTGTGGCTTACTCGGTTTGCAGAGTAGCTCCACCCATTCTGGGAGTGGCTTCGCTTCATATAAACAAATATCCACCATTTTATTAACTCGCATAGCTTTGAGGCCTGTTTTGTAGGCCCGTGGTGTCTTGCTCTCTCTCCCAGTTTTATTTCAAATCAAATTCGATATATCATTTCATTTTTCACAGTCGCTAACATAGTTTTAGACTCGGTTGAAAAAAAACGGGAAGAAAATCCGATGAAAGTTGCCGTTTATAGAACGAAATGAATTCTCAAACGCCTGTAACTTCAAGGCCATTGAGTCTCTCTCACGCCTTTATCTCCAATCTAACTCACCATATGATTTCATTTTTATCGATGGTTTTGGACTCGGTGTCAGCAACGCGGGAAAATGCAGAGATATATTTTTTAAAATACACCATATCACCGCCCACCGCCCAATATGTATCATACACCGCCCAACATGTATCATACACCGCCCAACATGACAGACGGCAACATGTCGACATTATCGCTTTTTCTTTAAACCGAGTGAACCGAGCCGAACCGAATGAATTCACCGTTTACTTTTGATGACAGTCGTCACAAAACGACATATATTTCTTCGTTTTTATTTCATTCAACATTATTAGCCGGAAGTAAAATATGGTTCAGGAAATTACCGAGAGATATTTCTTCGTTTCTTTATTTATTAGTTATTTGCGCATACACTTTAAATAGGTTTATTTGAAATCTTTAATTTTCACAATGTAATATATTTGTCATTTGATGATGATGAGACACTTCCTCTTGACTCGTGACAATTCATGCGTTGCGTGGAAACTTCCATTTCCAAAATGAATGACACAGTCGATGAAGAACGACTCGGTGTCAGCAACGCAGGAAAATGCAGAGATATATTTTTAAAAATACACCATATCACCGCCCAACATGACACAGACAGCAACATGTCGACATTATCGCTTTTTCTTTAAACCGAGTGAACCGAGCCGAACCGAATACACCGAGTGAATTCACCGAGCGAATTTCATCCAATTCCACCGAGTTTCATGAAATTACAGAGAGATATTTCTTCGTTTTTATTTTATTCGTTACCAGCAGAAGTACCCAGCGTTGCTGGGCAGGGGAGGCGGGAAGGGCACGTACACTTTAAACATGTATATACATGTGGGACGTGTGTGTGTGTGTGTGTGTGTGTGTGTGTGTGTGTGTGTGTGTGTGTGTGTGTGTGTGTGTGTGTGTGTGTATATATGTGTGTGTATGTGTGTGTGTATGTAGGCTAACCCCCGCTCTAGCAGGGAAAATGGCCTTAAAATGCATGTTGTTGTTGTATGTGTATATATATATATGTCTGTGTGTGTGTATGTGTGTATATGTGTCTGTACGTGTGTGTGTCTGTTTTTGTGTGTGTGTGTGTGTGTGTGTGTGTGTGTGTGTGTGTGTGTGTGTGTGTGTGTGTGTGTGTGTGTGTGTGTGTGTAGATGTATATATGTGTATAATGTGCATATATGTGTATATGTGGATACATATGTGTATACATATTTGCATATGTGCATATGTGTATATGTGTCTGTACATGTGTGTGTGTGCGTGTGTGTGTGTGCGTGTGTGTGTGTGCATGTGTGTCGATGTACGTGTGTGTGTATGTGTATATGTGTGTGGGTGTATATGTGTGTGTGTGTGTGTGTATATGTAAACATGGGCCGGTGTGTGTGTAAAGTGTGAGGAGGTATTGGAGAGGAAAATGCAGAGATATATTTTTTTAAATCGCGCCATGATGATAAACGAAAATACACCGCCTAAAATAACAGTCGACATATCTATCTATAATTCCAGTAATCTCTGTCTGTCTGTCTGTACGTCTGTACGTTTGTCTGTGACCGCTGTTTCTCGACAACCACGGGTCCGATATACTTTTAACTTGCCAGGTATATTGCTGGGGACCCGAGGATGTGCCTTTTCAAGGTTTCATATTAATCGGACAATTACTTACCGAGCTATGTCCAAAAAACGATTCAACCAATCAGAGAGCAGCGAACGATCGCGTGTGCCGAACGTGGCGGGCACACTCTGCCTCGGATGGCACATTTGAGAGCGTATTCATTTATTTCACGTTTGCAAACTATGTTGGCGTTAAACTATGTTTTACAACTAATAAAAACGAATTTGCGATTCATTCGCTTTCCTGCGCGTTTGTGCACGCGATGGCGATTTCTTTACCAAACTCCGGAAGCCGTTCGCTTTGGACCAAACCATTGCATGTAAATAGAGGGGGGGGATTGTCACCACTCGCAAGCCGTTCGCTTTGGACCAAACCATTTCATGTAAATAGAGGGGGGGGATATAATTTTAGATATAGATATAGTACGGGCATGCCCTAGTCTATCTATAATTCCAGTAATCTCTGTACGTCTGTACGTTTGTACGTTTGTTTGTTTGTCTGTGACCGCTGTTTCTCGACAACCACGGGTCCGATATACTTTTAACTTGCCAGGTATATTGCTGGGGACCCGAGGATGTGCCTTTTCAAGGTTTCATATTAATCGGACAATTACTTACCGAGCTATGTCCAAAAAACGATTCAACCAATCAGAGAGCAGCGAACGATCGCGTGTGCCGAACGTGGAGGACACACTCTGCCTCGGATGGCACATTTGACAGCGTATTCATTTATTTCACGTTTGCAAACTATGTTGGCGTTAAACTATGTTTTAAAACTAATAAAACCGAATTTGCGATTCATTCGCTTTCCTGCGCGTTTGTGCACGCGATGGCGATTTCTTTACCAAACTCCGGAAGCCGTTCGCTTTGGACCAAACCATTGCATGTAAATAGAGGGGGGGGGGGATTGTCACCGTACTCGCAAGCCGTTCGCTTTGGACCAAACCATTTCATGTAAATAGAGGGGGGGGATATAATTTTAGATATAGATATAGTACGGGCAATGCCCTAGTATTTAAAATTCGTCACACACATTCATGCCCGTGGGATTCCCACGGGTGGGAATCCCACGGGCATGGATGTGTGTGACATTTCGACATATTGAGTTAGATGCTGCGCCTGCACATTCAGTTATATAAAATGGTTACTGGCAATTGATCACATCCACAAATGATGTAATCCACACAATTTATGTACTTTACATAACGTTAATAGGAATACATGCCCGTGTAGATGGGAATGACATATAATTCACCTAAAACGTTGAAGCAACCGCGTAATGTTGCGGTGATGTTTAACTCTGAGTGAGAATAGTTCTAAATTTTAAAAACTTTCTTCTGATATTTGTGATTTATTTCAAACAAACTGTATTTCCCTGCTAGTAATCATTATATTCTGCGAATAGTTATGTATGTAGACTCCACTATATAATACAAGTTTGTGAAAAGTTACAAGTTGCGGAAAACTTCTAAACTTGTTATCAGGGAGGCTGTCAAGGTCAAACCAGGGCTGCATATCTATGCACACCTGAACTTGTTATCAGGGAGGCTGTCAAGATCAAACCAGGGCTGCATATCTATGCACACCTGAACTTGTTATCAGGGAGGCTGTCAAGGTCAAACCAGGGCTGCATATCCATGCACACCTAAACTTGTTATCAGGGAGGCTGTCAAGGTCAAACCAGGGCTGCATATCTATGCACACCTGAACTTGTTATCAGGGAGGCTGTCAAGGTCAAACCAGGGCTGCATATCTATGCACACCTGAACTTGTTATCAGGGAGGCTGTCAAGGTCAAACCAGGGCTGCATATCTATGCACACCTGAACTTGTTATCAGGGAGGCTGTCAAGGTCAAACCAGGGCTGCATATCTATGCACACCTGAACTTGTTATCAGGGAGGCTGTCAAGGTCAAACCAGGGCTGCATATCCATGCACACCTGAACTTGTTATCAGGGAGGCTGTCAAGATCAAACCAGGGCTGCATATCTATGCACACCTGAACTTGTTATCAGGGAGGCTGTCAAGATCAAACCAGGGCTGCATATCTATGCACACCTGAACTTGTTATCAGGGAGGCTGTCAAGGTCAAACCAGGGCTGCATATCTATGCACACCTGAACTTGTTATCAGGGAGGCTGTCAAGATCAAACCAGGGCTGCATATCTATGCACACCTGAACTTGTTATCAGGGAGGCTGTCAAGGTCAAACCAGGGCTGCATATCCATGCACACCTAAACTTGTTATCAGGGAGGCTGTCAAGGTCAAACCAGGGCTGCATATCTATGCACACCTGAACTTGTTATCAGGGAGGCTGTCAAGGTCAAACCAGGGCTGCATATCTATGCACACCTGAACTTGTTATCAGGGAGGCTGTCAAGGTCAAACCAGGGCTGCATATCTATGCACACCTGAACTTGTTATCAGGGAGGCTGTCAAGGTCAAACCAGGGCTGCATATCTATGCACACCTAAACTTGTTATCAGGGAGGCTGTCAAGGTCAAACCAGGGCTGCATATCCATGCACACCTAAACTTGTTATCAGGGAGGCTGTCAAGGTCAAACCAGGGCTGCGTATCCATGCACACCTGCCGTGCACACCTGCCGAGCGATAACTATAAGTCTCAAAGCAGCTTTTGTCTTTGCAAAACCCGTTTCCTTTGATTTTATGTTCCTCTCCATATTTTAGTTTACAGTCAACATGATGTAACCTATATAACAAATCTCTTTACTTGTTAGTAAACATGAATAAGTATATATTGTAGTGTGTTAAGCTTACATTACAAAGTGTTAACATCCGTAATCGATTAGGTACCCTTTATCCCTTTGGAGGAAAGATAGTTTCTTAGGAACTGGGGCTGGAGAAATACCTTTCCCTGGGGAAATGAATTTCACACTTTCTTGTAAGGCTTACAAACTGTGGTTAATGTTCTATTAGTTTGATACACCATATGTTAATGTGCTGAGACAAGATGGTAACTGTATTAAGACACAACAAGATATAACTGCATCTCTATAAGGTAGAAAAGTATTGAAAACTAACTTTCTGTGAACTATACTCCCCCAAGCTGACAGAGCAGATTAACGACCCAGGTGGACATTGTCAGAGCCTTGCTTTCTCGAAAGCCATGTAATTTGTTTGTACTGAAGAGAAAAACATCACACATATCTTGCACCAACATAAAAATCAGACCCATTGACACCAAGGGCTAGGGGGGAGAGATAACAATCCTGTCTAGCTTATCTTACATGCAACGGTGTTGAAGAAACGACCTGCCTTACCGTGGACGGACCAAAAGGTGGTGCCAGAGACTACAAAATGCTGCGACCTTCACTTATAGTTTGCTAAACTTTCTGAACTTTGTTATCTTTCTTCCTCGTCCACCGATCTTTGCCCCTCGCCATTCCTTACTCCTCCCATCAGCCCCAACCTCACTTCTTTCTTCCCAGTTGGTATAAAGAATCTGCCCTGGACCAGAGATGTGAGGATTTTGCTTCAGAACTTTGTTAGGATTTCACTTGTTTCCTTTGATCAGGATTTCACTTGAGAACTTTGATGTGGGATTTGTTTAGGATTTAGTTTGAGGATTTTGCAGCGTGTTTTTCTTGAATTGGGATTTCTGCTAAAGGGTTTTGTGTTTCTTTGACGTATATCTTCCTTGTAACCTAAGTGAGGTCCTCCACGGGAATTAAAATCTGTCAATCATCTTCTGACAAGTTTGGACATTGGATTCTTGATTAGTCAATTATTTCAAGTCTAAATTTCTACGACCCCTGCCATGCTGTTCTGGTCTATGGACGTGGGTCGAACCACATGGACAGGAATGTTATAGCCTACTGGACAACCATTGTGGCATCTGTGGAACGTAATGGTGTGAGCATGATCTGGGATTGAAGAATGGGAATTTGTAAAGAGCCGAGCATATGGGGCCATGCTCGGCTGGCAGGTGTACGGAGAAGCACCCTTCTTTGGTGAAGATAGCGAAATGTGGAAAAATTGGCATGGGTAATCTGAGGGTTAGATGTAAATTTAAGGGTGAATTTTGTGAGGCCATGGTGGACACTGCTCAGTGGCACCATTATTGATCCAGGTGTGTTAGACCAAAGCGTTGGAGGCTGGGCAAAGATTGATAGAGTAGCAGGACACAGCCTTCAACTGGCTACGGGTGTGACGGCACCGATATTTGGGACGCGGGAATGTGGCGATGTAGTTGGGTAGTCTGGGTGTCAACGTGGTGCTATGGGTGGCCGAGGTGTGTGGACCATGTCTTATGACATGAGTCTCCTGGTGGAGCATGGCTGTCGGCTAGACCTTGGGCATGGTCAAGTGTGGGTGGGCACTGGGGGCTGCATGTGGTCAGACTGGGGGATGATGTGGAGGTGCAGGGGACGTGGCTGTTGGGATGCCACACACTGTGACCGTGCCTCCCAGGTCACAGGCCTTGGGAATGTGTTTGGAACTTTGAAATGTGAATGGGGATTTCACATGTAAGCAGGCCATGGCAGTCACGGAAACGAATACCATCTTTTTATGACATCCTTTTATTGAAATATGTGGTTGCGAATTGAATGGCAGCGGGGGAGGAAATGTTATTGTGGATTTTGTGGGTGGGGAAGGTGTGTGTGTCCACAGGTACGGTTCAAGCTCTGGAGGAGCAGTGACTGCGGCCCCCTCTGCGGTAATTTCCCCTGGCAGCCAGTGGTGTCTGGAAATTGGGAGCCCGTCGACGGTGGGGTCTGGTTGGGCGTCCTGCGATATGGAGACGCTTGGCGACCCGTTAGGCTGTGCGAAAGCCTGAGGTGATGAAGCCTGGTGTGGAGACCTCCCCGGCGGGACAACAGCTAAAGGAGCTGTTTGGCTGTCACGGGGCCAAGAGGTAAAGGGGGACGGGGGGGGGGGGGGGTGATGAAGTCGTAAGTCGGGCGACTTGTTTTTGGACTGCGGGCACCACAGCCTGAAGCGCCCCCACCATCTTGCTTGTACGGTACCTCCCCGCTGCCTAGTTGAGGGATCATACACACATGTGTTATGACATCTATGCCATGGTATTGCAGGGGGGGGGTGAAATAAGTGCTTTTTTGATGGTTTTTGAAATGTGAGTGAATGGTTATGGGATTTGTGTGTATGAATGGGGGAGAAATCCACTGAGCCATGTCACTCACCTGTAACACCAGGACAGGGCCTGTGGAAATTTGGGAAACATTGGGATGGCTCGACAGGTAACATTGGGTATTGTGGCATCCACTGGTGGACGTGGTCTGTTGACTGGGGTTGTATAAATGTTTTTTTTTTTTAATTTTTGCATCTTTGATAAGTTTTGTGGTTAAGGTAGGTTTTTGCGTGTTGTTGACATTTTCTTTCTGCCCCAAGAGTTAGGAGCAAGGACTTCAAGCTTTGTAAATATTTGAAATGTGAATTGTTGCTTAAGGGGTGTAGAATGTTAAGGAGAATAAGTAAGTAGCTATGGCTCGCTTCCCACAGCCCTCCGAATTTATTTCATAGGCTAATTAAGTGTGAGTCGGTAAGTGTTAAGGCTGGAACGGTAGCGCCTGCAGTGAAATGGTAAATCCCCTGTATGTAATGGCCTCTGTTATTTTTCCTCTGTTCCTTATGACACACGCAGCACACACACCTAGCCAGGAAATCGTGCATTTACCACCCAAAATAAAAAGCAACCGGAAACCAGGCATCGAACACTACCACTGGTGCCACAGCCGCTACATCACCACCTCAATCAGGCAGGATGTGGGGCCACGCCCCGAAGAGCAGTGATTGGTCTGCGATTGATTGGCGCAAAGACTGAGAGATGGCACTTGCTGATAGGAGCGGACGTGGAGACGTCGTAGGATGACGTCAGAGCCTTGGGTATAAAAGAACGCTCTGCCGACATTTTCTCCTCTTGGCTTTCCCTCACTCTCTTGATTTCCGCTCTTCTTCTTTGTTTCTCGAGTCCTGGCTTTTGACAACGAACGGTCGAGGCTCTGGACTTCCTTGAATTGTCTGGCTTTGGTGTTGGTGAACGAGATCGTGAGGACAAGCGCAGCTGGAGCGACCGAGCGGGTGCGGCCTGTTCGCTTCGAGCACAGAGCCAGGACTGAGCGGACCGCGCGGCGAGGCCTAGTTCGCGCCCACAGGCAGTGCAGTCTGCGGTTTCGCGGCAAGGACATAGAGGCCTGTGACGATCTTTGACGATTCCTGATGGGGTTCAAGAGCAACTCAGAGCTAAGTGCCCACAATAAATAACACATTTATTTTCGTTCTTTTATATTTCCCTTTTCTGTATTTGGGTCTGTATGGGGACGTCCTATTTAGGATATTAGTCTCATCGCAAATTTTCTTGTTTGCTGGCATTTATTTTCATTAAACCTGTTTATTTGTACATTTTAATTCCGTGTCGGTTTGAGTTAATTTATGCAGGTGCCGAAGTAGTCGGGTGGAAGCAGTCCAGGTAAATTCATCATCCGCCTTTCCCTCGTGTGTAAAGAATACCGTCATTTTTGGATTGAATGCCTTGGGGTAAAGCTCGTTTAGTCATCCGTGTCACCCTGCGGTGTTCACTACAGGGTAGTCACACGACAATACCTTATAGACATACTCACATTCTAATTGTACATACTTTGTAGACGTACTCACATTCTAATTGTACATACAGTACTTTTTGAGGTACTCTGTTGAAAAAGGAGAACGTGTACTATGGCTACCACTAGGTGGCACTTTTGGTCTACGTCAGCACATTCTGTACAGACAAGCAAACAGTCAAAGGGTCCAAATGCAATGCCCTCTCCTCTGGCGAGGTTCATAATGGGCTGGCAAAATAAGCAAGAGGTATGCACACACGACTTTGAGCCGTATAACCTGGACTCAAATGTTAGCCCAGGAACAGCTTGTCATTCTGGTGCTTTGCAGGCAGGTCGAAACATCAATTTGTGTGCCGTCCCTTGGCTGGATGATAAACTCGGTATCACGTCTGCCGACATTAGTTGGTGGACATTAAACATGCCACGGTCTCCTTCACGAAGAGTAGGCGAGCTATCGCCAGCACCCCTGCTCTAACCTGGAGGGTGCAAACCATTGGCAATGCCGTGCCCTTGCGAGAACTGATGTTCACCCAGAGCGATGTGTTATATAAGAACAATGATGACAATCATGGACAAACATCAAGCCATAAATATACCTTTGCAGTTTGACCCTTCTTCTTCTTCTTCTTTGTCTTTGAGGTACCGATTTGGTTTTGCTGAGGTAACTGAGGCAGTGACTGTATCTTTGGCATCAGTTTTGCAGCAGCGTGCGCTCGAGCCAGCTTCTTGCTCTTGCCTTCACCTTCCTCCGACAAATCCCCGATTCTTAACAACACTCTGTATGCCTTCATGTGAGGAGGACCACTATCCTGCAAGATCTGCATGAACAATGGAATAATAATAAACAAAAAACAATCATCATCTTCACATAACTATTAGTTCCTTTAACGTTTCATGTAATTTTAACCAAGTTGAAGTGCTGGTAGACAGCGGGTGAGACCATGTTGTGCGTAAGGTAGTGAACCAATCACAGAGAATCAAACGTTGCCTGGCACATCCAATGGTGACAGTTTGTACAGTTAAAACTCCCTCGTTATATCAGCTACATTTTTATAAACTTGTATTAACGACAGAGACAATTTCCAAAAACATTCAGCCTCCATTGATCTGTTTAAGAGTGAAACAGAAGTCCACAAGTGTGATTATTTGGACACCAATGATAACATTTCATGTGCTGGCATGATAGCCTCGGCTCTACAGGTATGCGCACTTACCTCGGAGCTGTCTAGCCTGCTTTTGAATCTAGGTCCAGCTATAAACCGACATCATGGTATTTCACAGAGCGGGCAAGACGTAAATGTGTGTGCTGTCCTTCGGATGGCCTTTAAACCGGGAGTCCCGTCTGCCAGAATTAGTTGGTGGACGTCAAAAATACTGTAACGAATTTGAGAAGTGTAACGGTTTTGAAGAGTGTAACAATTTTGGAGGAAGTGTAACGAATGTGAAAAGTATGGTTTTGTTGTGTGTAACACCCTCGTAATGTAAATAATGGTCGCAGCCGTCCTCCTAGTTAATTCCATGAAACTTACACACAGGCCACGATATATCTTTTTAAATAGTTTATTTCCTTATTCCATGTAGGCTAAATATGTGTTTCCCACTAGATTGACTTTGCATTGTATCAAACGAAATAAGCGTAGGCCCCTTTCAATTTCCCCAATCATCTCCGCTCTCCAAAGTTCCTTTCAAAAGCGGTGCGAGTGGTGTTCAATCCCGCAAGCCGCCATTGCCCATGTGCTCATCTCGGAGAAGAGGGGGGTAGGAGCCGCCAACTCACAGGCGTGGCACGTCGTCATGATCAAAGGAGGAATCGGACAGCCCTAACAGCCAACCAGCACCGCGGTTAGCGACCCGGTAGGCGTGCCCTCGCAGCCGGCGGCTTGATTCCGCCCCGAGTAATAAAAGCGACTGGAAGGGACTGCTTCGAGAGATGAGCGAAGAGGTGACATGCGAGAGGAGCTGTGAGCTGAGCTGTGAGCGGTGAGATGAGAGACGCTCCAAGCCAAAAAGGAGAGGTACTCGGAGAGGAAACCAGCTTTGGAGAGACGCGCTGAGAGGAGGGAGACGGCTCCACCAGAAGGAGGGGAGCAGGTGTGACCGAGCCAGCGCGTGACGTCTACAGCATCAGCAGCGTCGACGCGACCGAGGGTTTTCCCGCCAAAAACGCGAAGAAGTGGGAGCTGCTACCTCCAGCCCTGCCGGTTGCAGGGACCTGACCCTGCCTCCCTCTCCAGCAACCCACCTCCGCCATCCCTGCCTGCAATTTCCCCCGTGTAAGTGTGAACGTCGTCTGTCTTGAATGTTGTCCTGGGGTTAAGTAAAATGAATAGTATAAGTTAACGATTCACTGTGTGACTGCTTCTTCCATCCATTGCTTGTGTGTGTATAATAAATCTGTTCTTCCTCCGTACTCTGTCTTCTTCTCTTTTCCTTCTCTTTCGGTCGCTTTAGAGGTTTCCCAATTGAATATCTGTGGTGCGATCTGGTCAACGTTGGGGGAGTCGGGCCAATTGGGGATCCTGTAACGGTCGCGGTTGGACCATCCGCTCGGCCCATCATAACATCTAAAACGCGATCCGTAACAATACTATGGTGTCATTCGCAAGAGTAGGCGATTTATCGCCAGCACTCTGGCAAAATTCCTTCTCTAAACTAAAGGGGGAACTGCATCAGGGACACAGCCATGCCCCTGCAAAAAATGCTAACACACAGCCACATGCTGCATATGAACGACGACAAACTGAACCTTCATTGTTCATTAGTGGGACAAATCACAGCCGTGAATATTACTGGGACATGCTGATCATAAATTTTCCACCTCCAACCTCCATCCAGCAGGAATGTACAACTGCTGCACCTTTACCAAATTGAGTTTGCATTATGACAGTGCAAGCAAATAAACACGTGACACGATATTCAAAGCAAGGTATTTGGCGGTTTGGAGGGTGTGGGGGATTTGGGGGACGGGGGTAGGAAAACAATTTACTGGAGCCATATACGTATTAACATCTTGTGCGTATATGTGCATATACGCACAAGATCTGCCAGCAACCCTCTTATGGTTAAACTGCCAAAATCTAGGCTCTCTGCCAACCTTCACTCTTTCATTCCCCTTTTCTCCCGCCTCTGGAACAAACTCCCCCACTCCCTTCAATCCCACTCCTCCCTCAAGGTCTTTAAAACAGCTGTTCACCACCATCTCTTATCTTCTCCCATCCAAAACCTTGATCTTTTCTACCCCCGCTAATTCACCCCAGTTTCCCCCCCCCCCCTTTTTTTTTTTTTTTTTTTAAATTCCAACTTCTTTCCTGGAAGTCCTTGCAGTGTTAATATGTTTTATACCTCTCCCACCTCCCCCAAAGCTCTCCCATTCCCACATTTCTCCCGATGTCCCTGCTCTCAAATGTTGTGTTTGTGTCCTTCCCCCCCTCTCCCCATCTTGTCTGCCGCTCCCCTTGTTTTTTGTGTGTCGGTTTGACTTTTTGTATGATTAATGTTAGCTCTTTCACGAGCCTCGATGTTGTATACAAAAAAAAAAAAAAAAAAAAAATCCTCAAAAGGGGGCCTGATCATCAACATCATCATTGTTTGATGGTTAAGGTGAAAGAACAAGGTGCAATTTCAGCATTTCCACCTTTTCAAGCAAATCTGTGGGTTTGCTTTTGGACTGGTCTATTTTATTATTTGCTTGGACAATGTTGCTGTCGCCGGTTTGCAATGCTGAATATTTTCACTTTCATTACAATCATGTTTCGAGCAAACGTGGAACTGTGTGTTTTGGGGAACTCATGCCATAGTCTGCAGACCTAACTACCCCCATGCATGTTAGTGAATATTTTGTTTTAATTTCGTGTACGATTTAAGGGGCTCTTCCTGTGCTCTGACTAAGAGTTAACAATCTAAACGTCTGCTTCCCCTCGCTTCCAACGTGGTTGACATACTTTCAATCGACATCCTGTTGATTCCATTCATTATTCTCTGTCTGCCAATGCAGACAGACAGTATTTTGGCCTGGAGTAAAAGACATCTGGGACGTTATTTTTTTTCAATTGGAATTCGGCCTAAGCAAGTCCGTGAGCCACTAAATGTGAAGGGCTACCGAGAAAAAGAAGAGGAAAAACTGGCAGAACCTTCACGTAGTCCTCAAACAAGGAAACCTCTTCACAGGACAATTGTGTAGGAGGGGGGTAATGAGGCCAGGCAGAAAAATTAATTTTCCTACTCCCATTGGGTGTTTCCCTGTGTGTCGCAAGAGGCGATTAACAGGGTTGGCGGCAGGAAGGGCATCCGGCCGTAAAACATTGCTTCAAAAAATGGGACCATGGTGCCCGAAAAAGGCCAACCCCTGCTCTGCGGGGAAAATGGCCTCTAAAGGTGGTTCATTGGGTTTGTTTTAGGAGACACCACCTCCATACTGGATGGCCGGTGTCTCCCGAAGGGAACTCATCAGCCCTTTGCCACGTGTTGTTTTTGGTCTTGGCAGGGTGTGCCAGTCACCATTCCCAAGCCAGTGAGCGGTGTCGGTTTAGTCGCCGACAACCCGACCATGCGGCAAGTAGCACTGGGTTACATGTTACCAGTGAGACCATGTATGTTTGTATTCCGAGTCGTGTCTTTCTTGAACCACAATCGTCAAACCTCTCAAAAACCCCTGCCGGGAAATCCCATACCGGAAATCCTCCGAAAAACCAAAGCTAAAGCCTAGGTCACACATAGGCGGATATTTTGGCGACTACTGGCGACTGCCGGCGATCAAGATTTTTCGGCGACTACTGGCGATTTCGGGTGGTCAAATATGGTCAGGCGGCAGTATGGCGACTGCAGGCGGCCACATTGCGACTGCATTGCGACGACGCCCCGAGTGGGATGGCGACTGTTGAAGATCGACGACGACTGCATTGCGGATGCACGGCGGCAGCATGGCGATAGTCTGGCGGCTAGATTACGACCGATGGCGGATCGCGGCGACTGCATTGGGGCCGGGTGGCGGTTTACTCCGACGTCCGCAAGACTGCAATAAGACCGCCGGCGATTGGAGACGATTCACACAACTTTTTAAATCTTTATTTCTCTATTTTACATTTCACTTTATTCATTTCAATGATGTATGACATGAAGCATAAAGATGTTTGATGTACAATAAGAAAGTTAATAAAGATGTATCATTGTAATGTAATAATCAAACTTTTCTGCAGGGAGAGAGAATGGAAATAAAGCCCAACAAATTATTTCCACTGGTCCCAAGTCCCATAAATAAAGTTTCCAAAGGACCAAAGTCCCAAAAATAAAGTTCCCAAAAGTCCCAAGTCCAAACAATAAAGCCATATCCTTGTCGGCACCACAGGACTTCACTCCACGGAGACCCTCACACCATCCTGTCTTGCCATGGAATCGTGGTATGTCGTAATGTAGTCGCCAGGCAGTCGTATCTCTGTCGCCAATGGCCGTAACTCGGCCGCCACTAGTCCTACTGCTGTCGTCGTCAGTCTCCCATAGCCGCAGGGGAGACGTGGCAGTTCTTCTGTAGTCGATATGCAGCCGCAATAGTGTCGGCCCGTAGACGGGAAGATGCCGCAGGAAGGCCGTATGGCATTCGCATCTCTGCCGTGCTAGCTGGTGGGGCGATTGCGGAAGACTATGAGCGACTGGGTTGCGGCCGCTTTACGCTCTTATTACGGATACCGAAGACAGCATGGCGGTTCCATCACGACAGCATGGCGGATTTTTTTCGATTGCGACTGAGCGCGCCGTTTTTAAACATTTTTTAAAATATTTGGCCCCTTTGCGGCTCTTGCCGACTGCAGCCGACCTGGGGAGGATAACCACGACTACAGGCGACCGTCCATTACGGTTTCATTACGATTGTCGGCGGGTGGTGGCGATTTTTTCAGTCGCCAGTAGTCGCCGACAAATCCGCCTATGTGTGACCTAGGCTTAAAGCATTTTCACTTATTATTATTTCTTACATTGATCAAAGGGTGATGGAGGATCTTAAACATGCATCACATACAGGACAAACAAAATAGTAGATATCAGTGTACTTGTACATTAATTACAGGGATACTAGTAGACAATGGACAAACATGGTATATAGGATTCTAACTTGGGTTCCCCATTTCGAGAGTGAGACGTTCAGTGGAGAACGCTATAACACAGACCGATCCATACCTCAAATTTGATGGGAAGATTTCGCTTCATTGCCTGCTCGTACAAGTAGCTGACTTCTACCTTCTTTCTATCCGTCAATCCTCCACACCCATCTTCATTTTGCTGAAAGATTTGCATGGTCATGTTAGAACAAAAATATCAGACATGCACAACAAATGGGTGTCACAACCGACATTTTGCAGGAACAGCGTAAATGCTGATTCGATAAGAATACGATTCCATGCTTCGACTCAGTTACAGTGTAATACAAGAAGGCCCAGTGGCTCAAAATACTTTGCATAAACCGCAGAAATTGAAGACAGGTGGTTTGTTGTAAATACAGGGTTGACCAAAGGTAAATAAACCAAAAAAAGATCGTAACTCGACACCAGTGAGATATGAAATACGTTTTTAATATGAAATACGTTTTAATATGAAATATTAGTACAATCCTCGTTTCAATACTTAAACCCAATGCTAAATATGACCTCCCCTCTGATGTATGCATTTTCTTATATGCAGTAAAAGAATATGGATCACTTTCTGAAGGGTGTCCTATGTAACTGGCTCAGTTTGAAACGGCTTTGTTCGGTGATAAGCCTTTCAATAAACCACTGGAAAAATCAAATAAAATGTCCAATTATCTTCAGATTATTTGCATAACAGTCCAGAGGCGGACAAGCGACTGCTAGAAACGCCACCAATGACCTCCAAAACCATTGTATTGGTGCAAACTGATATTGAGAAAATCACCCATTTTGGAGTGGGGGGCCCAAGATTTTTCCAGATAATGGATTTTCCATTACTCGGATGTCTTGAAGAATCACCTTTAGAGGCCATTTCTCCCCACAGAGCAGGGTTTGGCCTTTTTTGGGCACCATGGCCCCTTTTTGAAGCAATGTTTTATGGCCGGATGCCCTTCCTGCCGCCAACCCTGTTAGTCGCCCCTTGCGACACACAGGGAATTACCAGTGAACTGGTACTCAATTAGCCGACCTCGGAAGGATGACAGGCTGAGTCAACCCCCCTGGCGTTAATTCAGCGATCGACCGGGATTCGAACCCAGGATCCTAGGTAATCCTAAGCCGGCACCCTAGCCGCTAGCCCAACACCTTGAAGGATTGAAGTATACTTGAAGGATTTATTTCAAAACAAACTTTTGAAGAGGAAAAAGAAGAGCAAATTATAAAAGAATAGAGAATTAAACACGTGAGAAAAAGGAAATTGAAACATTTTAAAAGGCACCGTGAAGGCCATCAGGGTAAGACGTAGAGGTGTATATAAGCATTTGGTGGGTACAGCAGGAGCAAATACCTTTTTTATATATTTTGTAATTATCATTGAGGGTTGGGTAGAAGAATAATAATATTAATAATAATACTAAGAAGAATAAGAAGAAGAAGAAGAAGAAGTATAAGAAGTATAAGAAGAAGTATAAGAAGAAGAATAAGAAGAAGTATAAGAATAAGAATAATAAGAAGAAGTATTATAATAATAATAAGAAGTATAATAATAAGAATAAGAGGAAGAATAAGAAGAATAAGAAGAATAATAAGAATAATAATAAGAATAAGAAGAAGAAGATTAAGAAGAAGAAGAAGAAGAAGAATAAGAATAAGAATAATAAGAAGAATAAGAATACGAAGAATAAGAATAAGAATAAGAATAAGAGAAAAGAGTAGAGCAAAAGCTTGAAGAAAATAATTTTGAGCCTGGTTAGTGAATACCTCACGATCAGAGTGGGAATGTAGAGTGGAAAACGGCAAAAATTGAGGAGGAAGTAGAAGTGGGAAAGTGGGAAAGTAGAAGTGGGAAAAGTAGGGTGGTTGGAGTTGTCGGAGTTGAATTTCTTTGTGATCTTTTGAATTGCTTTGTGAATTGCCCTTGGCGATTACTCGTTATACAATTGTGATATTGATAATTGTGAAAATTATTAATTACAGAGAAAAAAATTGTGGAAATAGACAATGTGTCCTAAAGGAAGGAATTGATACTTTTTGATACCTTTTAATTCATCTGGTCATCTTTAATCTGGTCAGGTCAGTCTTTTGAGACTGCCACTGTTAACATGTAACCCAGTGCTTCCTGCAGCATGCTCGGGTTGTCGGCGACTAAACCGACACCTCTCACTGGTTTTTCTAGTGGGGAGCATCATTGTGACACCCTGCCAGGACCAAAAATAACACCTGGCAAAGGGCGGATGAGCTCTCATAGGGAGCCAACGGCCATCCAGTAAGGAGATGGTGTCTCCTAAAAAACACCCATCCGGTTTGGACCGGTTCAAGTCATAACAAAAGACTTCAAAAATGGCATGCGCTGCTTCCTTGTTTGAAAAGGATAGAGTACGGACAATCCCCATTGGTTGGCATCCATGGGGAGAAGGGAATTCTTCTTAAGGAAATGCCCCGCTGAGTATGGCGAGAAAAGCGGTGCCATTGTTATTGATGTCGCTGGTACCCAGAGTATCCTGGGAAGTGACAGTACTGACGGCACTTCCCCCAAGCTCAGTGGCTGTATTAAGTGATGGTAGTGACGGAACTCGTCAGTTTGTGCGTGTGTGTGTGTGTGTGTGTGTGTGTGTGTGTGTGTGTGTGTGTGTGTGTGTGTGTGTGTGTGTGTGTGTGTGTGTGCTCTATTACGAGCCTTAGCCCAAGTTAAAACGGTACTCTTCGACGTTGCCACGTCGACCAATATTGCACTGCCCCCATTATTACATCACTAGTATAAAGCCCGTCAAAAAGTGTTCGAACCACACACACACACACACGTCAAAAAGTGTTCGTACAGCCATGTGAGCATGCCAAATTCTGCAGTCTGGGCCAAGTGTCAGGGGTACTTATATCATCTTTATTTGTTAGACATCCTACAGACGTAAATGAACACTCGCTTTACTCTGCGCGCATTGCACGTCATGTGCAGCAAATTTCACCTCCCTGTGCTTTGCATTTATTGTGATTTAAAAAATACCGCTTCTCTACACCGACCTTGAGGCTCAGTTTGCAAGCCACCGTCTACAATTCCAATGTAAGAGACATAATTACTTTTCTGTTGGGTCTTCGGAATCCTTGGGGTATTTTGTGTCCTTGGGGTCTTTTGTGTCCTCTGGGTCATTTGGGTCCTTGGGGTCTTTTGGGTCTTCAGTGCCTTTTGTGTCTTTTTGGGTCTTCTGGTTCGTTTGGATCTTATGAGTCTTTTGGGTCCAATAGGTATTTTGAGTCATCCGAGTATTTTGGGTCCTCAATCTGGATATTTGGGGTATTTAAGGGTCTTCGGGATAATTTGGGGTCCACTGGGTCCTCAGGGTCTTTAAGGGTCTTTTCTGTCTTTTGGATTGGTTGGGTCATTGGGGTCTTTCAGGTCTTTATGGATCTATGGGTTATTTCAGGTTTTTGGGGTATTTTCGGTCTTCAGGGTCTTTTCAATCTTCTGGGTCTTTTTGATCTTTTCGTTCTTCGGGGTTTTTTGGGGTCTTCTTGGTCTTTAAGGGTCTTTTGGATATTTTGGGTCCTGGGGTCTTTGAGGGTCTTTTCGATCCTTTCAGTAACCGGGATCTTTTGGGTCTTTGGGCTCTTTCGGTCTTTAAGGTTCTTTGGGTCTCGGGGTCTTTTCGGTCTTCGGGGTATTTTAAGGTCTTTTGGTGATTTTGGGTCTTCGTGGTCATTTGGGTGTTTAACAGTCTTCAGAGTCTTTTGGGTCATCAGGGTCTTTGTGGTCTTTTGGGTTTTAAGGGTCTTGGGGTATTTTGGGTGTTTGGGGTCCATTGGGTCTTCAGGGTCTTTTGGGTCTTTGAGGTATTTTGGATCTTCAGAGTCCTTGGGGGTCTTCTGAGTGCTTGGGGTCTTTTGGGCTCTCTGTCATTTGGGTCCTTGGGGTTGTTTGGGTCTTTTAGATCCTCGGGGTCTTTTGGGTCTTTGGGGTCCATTGGGTCTTCAGGGTATTTTAAGTATTTTGGGTCGTTGGGGTATTGTGGGTCTTCGGGGTATTTTGGGTCTTCAGATTCCTTGGGGTCTTCTGGGTCTTCATGGTCTTTTGTGTCTTTAACAGTCTACAGGGTATTTTGGGTGTTTGGGGTCCATTGGTTCTTCGGGTTCTTCTGGGTCCTTGGGGTCTTTTGGGTCCTTAGAGTCTTTTAGGTCTTTTAACCGGTTGACACACAGTCGTGTTCAAAGATGGCTCCTTAAACCCCCCACCCCCCTCCCCACTCAAATTCCTCCCAAAGCACTACTCAAAGCTTTTAAAACCTAGCCTTATGAAGAGGGACAGACACACAAACACACACTTCAGCTGTCCTTAAGTTATCGTGGCAATAAAAACCTAATACAGACTCTGACCTTTGACCCCAAAATAAAATCAGTTCATCTTTGCCCCCATCATATTACATACTTTTACCAACCTTTGGTCAAAATCCCATCACTGGTTCACAAGTTATCGTGGTAACAGGATTTTTACCTCACATGATCTCTGTCCTTTGACCTCGTAGCCCCAAAATCTAATCAGTCAATCTTTACATAATTATACATAACTGTACTAAGTTTGATTTAGATCCTTTCAGCCGTTCTAAAGTTATCGCGGTAACGAAAACCTATGACGGACGCATGGACGGACAACTCGAAAACATAATGCCTCCACCGAATTGTTGGCGGAGGGAAAAAAATGACATACGTGTCTTAGAAACAAGTTATTATTGGCTGGTGAAAGTGCCTAAGATTCCGATTTAAACTTTTATTACTATTTATTTTTGTTGAATTATGAGAGTTTGTCTTCGAAAACTGGTTTTAATTGGTAATTATTGGTAAAGTGTCTCAGAAGTGCTTCGGCCCAGAACCCCCAGAATCACCCTGGAATCACAATGGACAGACTCAACCGCGTTACCTTGGTTTGTTCTCTCGTAAGTGGGAGTTCTGTCTGCAGCACAACCAAGGCCTTCGTTGCGGCTGCGTGTCGAGCCGCCTGTCTCGTGTGACCTTCACCTGAAAATTTATGGTTCCCGACATGAAGCTCCACTGTGTACACATTTGGTTTGTGGTGCTGCTGCGTAGCACTGGAATGGAATGCAGGGTTGTGGTCAGTGGAGAGAGATTAATATCACAGGCAGTGAGTGGGTGGTTATTATGAATGTCACAATATTGCTTCAACAATGGTTGAACTATGCTTTATGCATTACTTCCTGTTTTACCCAGAATGTGAATTTGCTGAAGAGAGGGAAGAGCTTAGACTGTGCATGCAGTCCATGAGCCAGACAAATTTAACTACCAAATGGAAGGACTAAAAGTCACTGATTTTAGTTCGTTTGATACCTAAACTGTGTGGAATGATGTGATGGACATCCCAGACTCTTAGCTAAATACCATTTTGGCCATAATCTTGGAAAATGATTGTCAATTTTCAGCCAACTTTAAAGATTTATGTTATTGGGCTGTAGCTCATTATTGGTTGATGCTAGGGATATTTACCGAGCATTAAAAGTTGTTTAAAATTACATTTTACTTACGGTGTTGTATTTATATTCGATATTTTTAATATAAATTTTGAAATATTGGGAATAATATTTGCATTTATTTTGTATAGTTCAGCATAATTTTCAATACTTTAACGGAATGACCAAAAAACATGCTTTCGTACAGCCTGATATGTGAACTATAGAAAATAATCACAATATGTTATAAAATTACTTATTCACAATTATGGGATTATTTAAAATGGCCACCAAATTCTGTGTGATTTTGTTCATATATGATATTGGTCTTCAACTCAAAATTCATAAAACAAAACTTTTATAGAATCACTGCGCAAACATTAGTGCATTATTTGACCGTCAACAAAAAAACATGTCATATACATCGTAATATGACTCTAATATCCACAAAAAATTGAGGTCGACATAGGCCAAAAGGTCAAGATAGGCCAAAGTTCTAAAATCCTCAATTTTAATCCGATGAACTTGAAATTTGAAGAGGATTTGCATACCAGGTCAATGAATTCAACCACCTATTATTTTCGAGGTCATCATAGGCCAACAACTTATTTTAGGGATTTCGCAAGTGTTGTGCTCTGCACGACATGTTTCTTGTTTGTTTGTTTGTCTTTGAACAAGATATCTCAAAAGGTTGTTGACGGATTTGGACGAAATTTGGCGGAGAGGTAGTGTGTGTGACAACGACGAAATGATTCGATTTTGGTGAAGATCTGATTTATTTTATTAGGTAGTATTTGATGGAAAGTAATGCCTTATTTTACAGCACGAATGCCCCATTCTGCAATCTTGATACTGTTGGTAGTATACATCAAATACGCAATCAATTTGATCACTTTCCCGGCCAACGTGAAGGATCTGCACAAAAATTTGAGAGACAGCTGGGCAAATGTAAGATTTTCACCATTAACTTTGTGAATGAGTGCAATGGCATCAATAATAGAAGCAGATGGCTGAGTGGTCACCTCAGCAGCACATTGGCTTCAAGTGCCTTAGAAAGAATTGTTTTATTAGATTTTTCAATGTACCGTCCGCATTCGCCAACACCCAAAGTAAACGGCCAAGTGGGTGACAAAGAACGTCCAGCATGTCCAGCTTTCTATTCTGAGCTATCAGAACCATGTTACCAAGCAGACTTCAGGATAAGTTGTTGATTTGACACCTTCATTGTTCTATGTTTCTTTGCACAGAAGGTTTTGAGGTTCAGTTTCTTGGATGTGTTATAAACAACATCATCTACTTGCAGACAATGGCCATGGAAGGTTTGATAAGCTGCTTATCCCTTTTGTCATGCTTTCAGCAAACCAGCACCTACGTCAGGTGATGGTGATACTTCAGTGGAGATAACGTATTAACAACATCTGAAGGGTTTTCATCAAACGGATTTGACCAATTGTTCTCAAGTACAGTAGATCAACCTACGATACATCAGACTCGTCTCTCTTGATGCATGTCTTTTGAAGGTCTGGATGATTGAAACCAAAAGATTGGGTGCAGATTTGCTCTCGCATTTGTCGCAGTGCTTCTGGTCTGCTCGATGTGCAAGACAGTAACGGCAAATTGTTTAACACTAAATTGACCTGGCATATTCCGTTTGAATTCATAAATTTTATAAATTGATCAGTGAATTCCTGAAAAGGAACAATCCGAAGGTGAGAGAAAAAAAGTTCACAACAGACATTGTCATATAGCATATTAAGTGCAGCTTTTCATCTTTTGCATACGCGTCTTCTGCTTCATCACACTTTGAAGATGATTTCTCTGGCACTTGTCATGTGTCGTTTCTGTAACATGATCTTTGGCAATGTGCTTCCACTGCGATGTTATATCTTGAAGTCACACTCATAAGTCTTTCATCTAAGCATTCAATTGCAATGGTGTGAACTGTTTGGTCATTTCTGAGTTCTACTGCTGGTTCTAAAGCTTCATGACGCCCTTTGAAATACCTCTGAAATACCTTGCAACTTTCTGACAGAAAAAACAAATTTTGTCATACATTATGGACTGTGCAGAATCCCTTTCCATATGACATCTTGTGGATGCATTGACATTGTGGTGAGTTTTTTAACTTTGCTCTTTTTAAAGCCTGGCCAATGTTTTTTATGAGTGAAATTTGTTCGACACTTTGTGTTATTGTCCTTTTGAAAAACCAGTTGGAATGTTCTCACTTGAAAGTTGCTTAATTTGTTCACATTTTCTAATTACAGCAGCTTCACAGAGTGTTTTCCACGAATGATTATCTTGAAGAGTAGTCAATTCATTAGGATGTGACTTAGTATTGGATATAATGCACACTCCAACTTCTATCTTCCTTCTTTTTGGTTTCACTTCACTGTCTAACATTGTTATCACTTGTTTTTCCAGTGTCGCTTCGCTGAAGGGTTAATTAGTTGTCCTGTTTGCCAAAATTAATTTTCCCGTGTGAAGAATGCTTTAACCTCAGCGTTGCCCAGATAAAACAGGGAACTGTAATACCCTCTGCCACCACCATCAGAAGGCGATACACGATACACATTTACATAGAAAATTGATACCCCATAACCCCCCCCCCCCCCCTCCCCTCCCTCACAACCCCATGTGAGACAGTGGCCACATAGCCGATGTTACCCCTCACACAAAGTTGTATTTGTATGTCAAATTTGGAGTTTGTAACTTGAAAGATGTGGCCGTGCATAGAACACATATAAACAAAGATAGAGAGAGGGAGAGAGATATTTTTGCCTTTTATAGGTGTAGATAGTCCCAAAATGGCACATAAGTACTTTTCGAACATGTTGTAATTTTAGAACATGTTTATTACAGTTTATATATCATGTCCTGCTTTGCAGGGGAAAATGGCCTCTAAAGGTGTTTTTTTTTTTTTTTTTTAATATATATATATATATATATCATGCTAAATGAAAACATACAGTCACGTGAAAAAGTAAGTACACCCCATGTAAAGTTTTGACTTTTTCAACATATTTCAACATACAGCTAATTGATCTTCATTTCAACAATATTGACAGATAAAGGTGATATAATATAACAAATATCATGAAACATTTACATTTTGTAGTCCATTGTATAATTTAAATAGACATCAATGCAAATTTCGCATGTGGAAAAAGTAAGTACACCCCTACATTTATCACTACTTCAAATACCTAAAATTAGAATCAGGTGCACCAGCTCAGGTGCAAATGATTAGAACATCTTCAGAGAGGATCTTGGAGGGACCTGTCTTATTTAAACCTCAGATATTTAGTTTGGTTTGCTCTTTGTTGTTTAAGTGTGCGGCGTCACCATGCCTAGATCAAAAGAGCTCTCTGAGGCCTTCAGAAAGAAGGTTATAGATGCCTACGAGTCTGGGAATGGATTTAAAAAGATCTTCAAACAATTTGAAATCAATCATTCGACTGTCCGGAAGATCATCTACAAGTGGAGAAGATTCCAAACAACTGCCAACTTGTTCAGGCCAGGCCGCCCCAGCAAGTTCAGCCCGAGAGCAGACCACAAGAGGCTGAAAGAAGTCTCTAAGAACCCCAGAATGTCATCACGGGACCTACAGGTAGCTCTTGCAACTGTTGATGTCAAAGTGCACGAGTCTACCATTAGAAAGAGGCTGCACAAATTTGATCTACATGGGAGGTGTGCCAGGAGGAAACCTTTGCTGTCCAGAAAGAACATCAGGGCAAGACTAAAGTTTGCCAATGAACACCTAGGCAAAGACCAGCATTTCTGGAACAATGTGCTCTGGACAGGTGAGTCAAAGGTGGAGCTATTTGGCCACAGTACCACAAGACATGTTTGGCGAAAACCAATGACAGCATTTGACCACAAGAACCTGATACCAAATGTAAAGCATGGTGGTGGAAATATTATGGATTGGGGCAGCTTTGCTGCATCAGGGCCTGGGCAGCTCACCATCATAGAATCCACTATTAATTCTTCATTGTACCAGAGTGTGCTTGAGGATAATGTGAGACCATCTGTCGGAAAGTTGAAGCTCAACCGAAGGTGGACCTAGCAACATGACAATGACCCTAAACATACCAGTAAATCCACCAAGGAATGGCTGAAAAGAAAGAAATGGAGGGTTCTGGAATGGCCAAGTCAAAGCTTGGATCTAAATCCCATCGAGATGTTGTGGGGGGATTTGAAACGAGCTGTGCATGCAAGAAACCCCTCAAACATCGCACAGCTGAAAGAATTCTGCATGGAGGAGTGGGCAAAAATTTCTTCCAGTCGATGTCAGAGACTGGTAGACAGTTATAAGAAACGCCTACTTGAGGTTGTTTCTGCCAAAGGGGGCAATACCACCTGTTAGAGCCAAGGGTGTACTTACTTTTTCCCACATGCGATATTTGCATTTATGTTTATTTAAATTATACAATGGACTACAAAATGTAAATGT
Source organism: Myxine glutinosa (assembly GCF_964187855.1). Lineage (NCBI taxonomy): Eukaryota > Metazoa > Chordata > Myxini > Myxiniformes > Myxinidae > Myxine > Myxine glutinosa. The sequence goes on along the minus strand of NC_136273.1, from coordinate 50,480,238 downwards.
TCCATGATATTTGTTATATTATATCACCTTTATCTATCAGTATTGTTGAAAGGAAGATCAAATAGCTGTATGTTGAAATAGGTTGAAAAAGTCAAAACTTTACACGGGGTGTACTTACTTTTTAACGTGACTGTACGTAGCGCTTTTTGCACATGTCCTCCCAAAGCAGCCGCCTCAATCAAAGCTCATAACGCGAGTTCTTCAGCGTGCTCTCCAACGAGTCCTTTATGAATGTCAACTTTCCCCCAGCGAGTCCTTCTCATAAGTCCTCAATAAGCCAACCTTCCAACAAGTCCTCTTTAATGCGAGCGTGCTCAGGCAGTCCTCTTCATACCAATCTTTGGCTTCAGTCCTCCCGAAGGGCTTTGCGTGCGCGCTTTTATAACCCAAGCCAGCGAACGCTCTGGAAGCCCAAACCACGCCCGGTCAGGCGACCTCACCTCAGCCCTGGTTGGCTGGTGTTGGCTTACCGGCTCTGCCTTGATGGCTGGTTGACGTGGCCGCACAGCCTCCCTTTGCGCTCCGCCCCCTTCTTCGGGCTTTACCTTGTGGCAATTAGGCTGGGTTGAGCGAGCCCAAGAGCAGCGAAGGCTGCTGGCCAAGGAGCGTAACAAATTGGGAGGGGCCATGGGGTGCAGACTGGAGAGCGCTTAATGGCGTCGCTTGGAGGGAGGCTGCAAAATGGACGAGAGGGGCCTACTCTTATTTGTTTTATGCAACACAGATGCAACTATTGGGAATGGCCTTATCTAAACACATACTATGAAATAACTGACGTCCTATGGTGACCTACGTGTTGCTTATGGCCTACCTATGGGGTGCAACCTTTAACCTTTAATGATGTTATTTGTGTGGGTTCTCAAAACCGCAACAATATATATATATATATATATATATATTGTTCCATAATTAAACAAAAAATGTTCCTTTGACTAAAAGCAATGTCCTTATATTAAATGCTCAGATATAGAAACAGACGACCCTTAAAATCACTACACTATGAAGATACATCAAACAATAAATACCTTGGTAAGTTTGATCGCATGCTTTTGGGATTTGGCTGATTCATGGCACTCGATGGAGACAGATGGTATGAGACTTGTAATCCAAGCTGCATGGCCAGACCATTGAGCATCACGGTAGGGGTGATACTGCCTTTAGTCAGGAAAACACAAACAAAATCCTTCACCAAGTACAGTAAAATTGGGCTCTGACTGAATAGCAGAATTGCTCTTTATTGTACACTGTAGAATGAATGAATGAATGAATGATCATTTTAAGGCCATTTTTCCCCGCTAGAGCAGGGGTTAGGCTTGCGGGCCCCATGACAATCATGGTTCCCTGTTTGAAGCAATGTTTTTATGGCTGGATGCCCTTCCTGATGCCAACCCTTAGTCGCCTCTTACGATGTGCAGGGATATGGTGTACCTATTCTAAATCGGGGTACACGCCGGGATCATTCATCCCAGCAAGATGGTACTCAATTTGCCGACCTCGGAAGGATGACAGAGAGAGGAAGACCCCTCGCCGACCTCGGAAAGCTGGTACTCGGAAGTGCGGAGTATCGTTGAGAGAGAGGAAGACAAATGATGAATTGCGAAAGATGATGGGAATATTGCCTGTGATTGATGCTGTGAAGAGGAACAGGTTGAGATGGTTTGGTCATGTATTGAGGAAGGATGAAAGTGACTGGTTGAGAAGAGTGATGGAAGTTAATGTAGAAGGAAGTAGAGGACGGGGAAGACCGAGAAAGACTTGGCTAAAGATGGTGGAAGAAGAAATGCGGGCAAGGGGGTTAACAAGGAGAGATGCAGAAAATAGGGCAAAATGGAGAAGATTGTCATGGGGACCGCAAGGCTAACCCCCGCTCTAGCAGGGAAAATGGCCTTTAAAATGCATGTTGTTGTTGTTGTTGGAAGGATGACAGGCTGAGTCAACCCCCCTAGCGTTAATTTAGCAATCGACCGGGATTCAAACTCAGCATCCTAGGATCCCATGCCAGCACCCTAATCGCGAAGCCAACACCAGGCTTATTGTACACTGTAGCACCAGAAATAATTATTACCTTCGCAAAAGCGGAAGGTTATGTTTTGATCGCTGTGTATTTATTTGTATGTCTGTGTGTGTGTGTGTGTGTGTGTATGTTATTCGCATAACTCAAAAAGTATTCAACCGAATTGCATGAAATTTGGTGGGATGATTGGTTATTATACGGGACACATTTGATTAGATTTTGGGAGCAATCGGGTCAAAGGTCAAGGTCAAGGTCACGAAAAGGTCAAAATCGTATTTTTGTTGTTCTGTTCCCTACACTCCCATGCCAAGTACAGAACAGTAGCTGCGGCGAAGGTATGCGCTCTACCGAGTGCCCGTTCTAGTTTATACCTTACTTTTTGTTTTCTTGATCGAAACCTCATGGGATAGTGATGCAACAGAGGGTAAATAGGCAATGAACAGACAGTATGGCAACAAGTGAATCCAACAAGCAAAGGAATGAACGAACAAGTAAAGATGATAGAGAAGATTGAAGGAAACACAGTAACCTGCATATAAAAGGATTAGGTTACGTCGAGTTCATAGGGGTAAATTAAATTGTGGGCATGGATAGGGGATGGCACAAGATAGGTGTTGCACTGTCGACTTTGAGGCATGGAAGGGGGAATGGGATTAAACAGCATCAGGAAGATGGTTCCACAAATGTGATAAAATAACAAAAGAGTGGAGGGTGTGCAGCACACCTGCATTTTAGGATTGTAATCAGAATAATGTGTGCTCGCTGGAGTTTCTCAAGAGGATTGAAAGGTTGAGAGAGCAAAGGAATACCAGATAATATAAGGTCAACCTCTATACATCCTGCAGGGTGTCCCAAAAGCTAGCAGACATGTTTTTGCATAATCCTCATAGATTTACTTATCTCAATTTATTTGGGGATTTAAAGTTTTGTTGCTCAATTAATTTTCTTTTTTCTATTTTTGGCCCGTCCCCTGCGTAGTGCAATACAGGGCTTTGCAATCACTTCTGTTTGTGTGTGTGTGTGTGTGTGTGTGTGTGTGTGTGTGTGTGTGTGTGTGTGTGTGTGTGTGTGTGTGTGTGTGTGTGTGTGTGTGTGTGTGTGTGTGTCTTTGGTTGTTATCTCCATGATTTGGGTTTTAGAAGGTGGAACTGAGTCCTCCCAGGACTCAAAGTATCCACGACCGCTTCAGTGAAGGATTGCGATTCATGGGCTAAGTTGTGAAGTTGTGTTGTTCTCAGAGTTTTTCTCCAAGGGCTCTTTTCAGGATCGTCACTGAGCCCCGCACAGCATCCAGCTGTAGTTTGTCTGTGGTGATGTTAACAGGGATGGTTTTTAAAATCTCTGTAACGGTTCTTCCTTATCATTCCCGTTGGTCCAATTATCACTGGTACAATTTCTGTGCTCTTCAGCTTCCAATATCTTTTCACTTCATTCTTGAGGTTCTGGTATTTGATCATTTTCTTGATTTCTGCATTATTTTGGCCATATCGCTGGGTACTAATATCTCAATCAGCAATGCTGCCGTTTCCTTTTTGTTCCTGAGTACTATGTCTGGTCACAGTGCTTTCTTTTATATGTTCACACTGGATGGAATCATCAGGTCATACGTGAGCATTATATCCTTGTTTTCAATGATTGCTTTTGGTTCATGTTTTCATTCGTTTTGTGGAACTGGGATATAAAAATTTCTGCCAGATGTGCCAGTGGATTACTCCACATACCTTGTTGTGCCTTTGGGTGTACAGCTGTTCTGACATGAGTTTTTTTACATCCCAATAGGAGGTGACTCGTGTTTTCTGTTTCTACCTTGCAGAACCAACACTTGTCTGATTGACTCAGTCCTGTCATCTGTTTAAATCCATTTGTGTGGTGTCCTTGGTCTTGGGCATTAATATTGATTTGTTCTCCATCCCAGTTGAGCTGACCTCTTCTTAGCCATTCCAGTGATCCTTCTTTGTCTATCCCCAATCTGTCCAAACTTCTTTTTTTTTTTCCCCTGTTCTTTTGTCTTTCTCACATTTGTCACTAAATAACTGCTGATATTTCATTTTGTCTTTTTGTTTCGTCTTTTTTCAATTGTCGGGGCTGTATTGGTTGCTGTTTCGGGAAGGCGCGTGACATCTTCTAATCACACCTGTTTTTAGAAGTTTTTTGCAAGGTGAGTGAGTGATACCTTTTCTGGTTTGTTGTGTTCATGAATGAATGAATGAATGAATGATCATTTTAAGGCCATTTTTCCCCGCTATAGCGGGGGTTAGCCTTGCGGGCCCCATGACTATCATGGTTCCCTGTTTTGAGGCAATGTTTTTTTTATGGCCGGATGCCCTTCCTGAGGTCAACCCTTATTCGCCTCTTACGTTGTGCACAGGCATTCGGTGTACCTATTCTAAATCTGGGTACACATCAGGATCATTCATCCTCGCAAGCTGGTACTCAATTTGCCTACCTCGGAAGGATGACAGGCTGAGTCAACCCCCTGGTGTTAATTCAGCGATCGACCGGGATTAAAACTCAGGATCCTAGGATCCCAAGCCTGCGCCCTAACCGATAAGCCAACACCAGGCTCGGTGTACCTATTCTAAAATGTGTTCATGCTTGTACACAAATTGTATGCTACTCTGCTAATCACTTTTTTTTCTTTTTTTGTATACAGAGTCGAGGCTCGTGAAAGAGCTAACATTTATCAAACAAACAAATCAAACAAACAAGCAAACAAAGTATATAAAAAGGGGAGCGGTCGACAAGATGGGGAGAGAAGGGGAGGAAGCACACAAACACAACATTTGAGAGCAGGGACATCGGGAGATGTGTGGGAGGGAGAGGGCCTGGGGGGGGGGGGCAGGATAGGTATAAAACGCAAGGACAACAAGGACTTCCAGGAAAGAAGTCGGCACCTCAAAAAGTGGATTTGGGGTGAAATTAGCGGGGGTAGAAAAGATCAAGGTTTTGGATTGGGGAAGATAAGAGATGGTGATGAACAGCCGTTTTAAAGACCTGGAGGGAGGAGTGGGAATGAAGAGAGTGAGGGAGTTTGTTCCAGAGGCGGAAGAAAAGAGTAATGGAGGAGTGAAGGTGAGCAGAGAGTCTTGATTTTAGCAGTTTAACCATAAGAGGGTTGCAGGCAGATCTTGTGCGACCTGTAGGAATATTTGGGGGACAGAGCCCAGAGAGAGCTGGGGGAGCAAGGCCGGAGAGGAGTCGGTAGAAGACGGAAAGACCACCAACCTGCCCGCGGTAAGTAAGTGAAAGGCCCTCGGAGATAGCGTCATCGCGGAAGATTCCTGTACTGCAGGATTTCTGCAGCTGTACTGGAACACTGCTAATCCTACAGTTGTCGCTCTGTGCACTTCATCGAGTTCCATCAGGCCACCACCTCCTTCTTCTTTCCTCGGCAAGTACATTCTTGGGATGCACTGATTTTTGTGGAACATTTTGTGGATAGTGAGGAGTTTCCTTGTTTTGATATATAGTTTTTTTGATATCCACTTGTAGCCATTTTACTATTCTGCAGCTGTACTGGAACACTGTTACTGCTAGTTGGTTTATGGCTTTGATTTTGTTCCCTGGAGTGAGATATGTTTTCAGGATCAGCCTCGTTCTATGCAGGTATTCTTTGGTAATTGTTTTGCGCATTTTTATGACAAATTTGGTGGCCCTCTTCTACTGCAAGATATTTGTAAGATGCTTTGTTGTCTAGGATTGTTTGATATTGGTTTGATTGCTAGACCCCTGGATTGTTGTATCTACGTCGATTTTTATGTTGTCCGTTTTTGTTGGTCTACCTTGCACGAACGTGCACTTGGCACACTTATTTTGGCCAAATTCCATTTGGATGTCGTCGGATAATCGTTTCACTCATTTCAGTTGTTCTGCCAATTTTTCGTCATTCGGTGCAAAGACTTTTAAATTATCCATGTACAGTAGATGTGTCACTTTTCTTGTTTCTTTGGGCGTTCTTTTATTGGATGTTAGGGTGTATCAGTGTCCTTGCTCATTAATTAGGTTACTTAGTGGGTCTAGGGTCAGGCAAAACATGAGAGGGGAAAGGCTGTCTCCTAGGGAAGATCCCGTGTTGTAACTTTACTCCTGTTATTTCAATCTTTTCTTCTGAGTGCTGCTGGATTAGTGTGGTATTCCATACATCCATGGCTTTCTCAATCAGCTTGAATATTTGGGGATTTATCTTGTACATTTGCATGCACCTTATCATCCATAAATGTGGGACAGTGTCAAAAGCTTTTTTCATAGTCTATCCATGCTGTGGACAATTTGGTTCTTCTCGTATTGCAATTTTTGAGTATGGCCTTGTTTAGTCGTAGGTGGTCTATTGTTACATAACATCCTCTCTTGCATCCCTTCTGTTATACCTCTCGGCCTCCTTATTGTGTTAGGTGGTGGTACATTGTTTCTGTGATGATTCCTGTTAAAAGTTTGTATGTTATTGGTAGACAGGTTATTGGCTGGTATTTGTGGGGTAGTTGGGTCTCTTCAGATTTTGGGATGAGGAAGGTGTTACCTTTCCTGATCACCTTGGATAAGTCAATTGAATGCTTGAGCGTAGTGAATGTGGAGAGCATCAAATTGCTTTACCCAGAAGTTTGGGATCCCATCTGGGCCAGGGCTTTTGAAGTTTTCCATCTTTTCTGCATCAATTATTACATGGGGCATGTCTCTGAGATGTTGCTTCTTTTTTTTCCCAGGTTTTGTATCCATTCTGCCTCCTTATTGTGTTATTTTCGATCTTCAGAAATTCCTTCCCAGAATCGTTCCAGTTCATCAACTGATACCATTCAACATGGCTTGTAAACAGTCCTCATACCAATGTCCATGGTAGCACAGCCAATGTCTTTTGTTCAGACCTTTCCCATTCCATTTTACATAAATCCCTTTAGAATCCCAACACAAGATGAACTAGAACGGCATCTGGTAGAGCGCATACCCCCGCCAAGTTGAACAGTTTTCGTTTTGTATCCCTGGTATTGGCTTAGCGGTTAGGGTGCCGGCTTGGGATCCTAGGATCCTGGGTTCGAATCCCGGGCGATCGCTGAATTAACGCCAGGGGGGTTGACTCAGCCTGTCATCCTTCCGAGGTCGGCAAATTGAGTACCAGCTTGCTGGGATGAATGATCACGGTGTGTACCCCGGTTTAGAATAGGTACCCTGTATCCCTGCGCATCGTAAGAGGTGACCAAGGGTTGGCGTCAGGAAGGGCATCCGGCCATAAAAACATTGCCCCAAACAGGGAACCATGATTGTCATGGGGCCCGCAAGGCTAACCCCCGCTTTAGCGGGGAAAATGGCCTTAAAACGATCATTCATTCATTCATCCCACTGATAGGCCGGATCTGCATCCAGACCTGAACCAAAATTAAATCGGCTTCTTCTTATCGCCTAACCAACTTATCCAAAAAGTATCGTCTGAATTTATCCATAACTTTTTGAGCTAGCGTGCTACAGTATATATCATTTATAGCTTCATCTGTCAATGGTGAAGAATAACTTAAAATATTGTCATATGTGGATTCGGATCTTCACCAAAATTGAATCAATTCGTCCTTGTCACACACCCAACCTGTCCACTAAATCTCGTCCGAATCCATCCATAATTCTTTGAGATATCCTGCTTACAGACAAACCGACAAACAGACAGGGGTGAAAACACAACCTCCGTCCACCTTTCACTAATAATAGGAAATCTAAAATACCTGTGCTCGCCGAGTTGCTGCTTGTGGTGTGCTTCAGATGGCGGGGGACAGGCTTGCTGAGCGTCGTCTTGTCAAGGATTTCTTGAGCTGCCATGTGCTGGGCTTTCTTAATAGTGTTTGTTTTTACCTCACAGCATTGCTCACCTAGCACCAGCTGCACTGTGAAGAGCTACATCAGGGAAGACGACAATAAAGAGTGTTATCAAGGGGGTAAAGCAAATGGATGCCAGGCCATAAAATGGACCGTTAGATGCATTGCAATACAGAGTGGCCCAAAAGGTATTACATGAGATACGAATTTATAATATCATGGAAATATTTGCACATGAGACAACATGAAGATAAACTTGGTGAAAACCTTTTAAACAATATGAAAGAAATGATCACAATGACTGTTTGGAAAACAAAACCAAAAAATAAATTTGGATCAAAATAATATATGACACATTTTCTCAGTGAACTGTTTTGAGGCACCATATATTTATTTATAAAGGACTTTCAAGGGGGCCAACTTTCATTGCTGACCTTGGCATGAGGAGGACCCTCTTCCTTGATGACCTTGTACTGTGGCTTCAGATTGTTGAAATGAGCAAGTTCGTTCAGCAGACTCATTGGTGTCTTCTCCTTGAGGTCAGCCTGGCTCTCTGGCAAAGAACCTGCTGACAAGGCCCACGAGTCTTAAGGCTAGATGGAATTCATGCAGGCCTACCCATTTGTTTTAAACCCCACTCCACCCACACAATACCCTCAATGCAAACTATGAGTTCGAAAAACACCTAATGTGTCTCAATGATTTGTCACAATCTGATTATATTTGCATACAGTGTCGAGGCTCATGGAGGAACAAAAACATGGAAGGCATCAAAGCATTAGAGGGAGAATCGCAAGAATAAGGGATGTGGGGAGAATGAGCACAGGGGACTTTGTCTATGAAAAAGGGGGGGAGTGGGGACACAGAAGGTGAACAAGATGGATACAGCCACAGACTATCAATCACAGTTGTGGAAGGAAAAGCCGGAAACTAGGAAGGAGGTGGGCTTGGGGAAGGTTAATGGAGATAGAAAATATCATACAACAACAACAACAACAACAACAACATGCATTTTAAGGCCATTTTCCCTGCTAGAGCGGGGGTTAGCCTTGTGGTCCCCATGACAATCTTCTCCATTTTGCCCTATTTTCTGCATCTCCCCTTGTTAACCCCCTTGCCCGCATTTCTTCTTCCACCATCTTTAGCCAAGTCTTTCTCGGTCTTCCCCGTCCTCTACTTCCTTCTACATTCATTTCCATCACTCTTCTCAACCAGTCACTTTCATCCTTCCTCAACACATGACCAAACCATCTCAACCTGTTTCCCTTCACAGCATCAATCACAGGCTCTATTTCCATCATCTTTCGCAATTCATCATTTGTCTTCCTCTCTCAACGATACTCCGCAAATCCGCAACATATAGAAAATATCATAGCTGTTGCTTATTACAAAGACAATTTTTCATAAAAACATTTGGAAGAGCTGATGTGGCCAAGACTCTTTCATTCTCTTAATAAATTATACATCATGGCAAGGCAGATCGTACATGATCTTTTTATATTCTAATCCCACTATAAGGTTCATCTTGGAAAGAGGTGTTGGGTGCTCTACCTGCTACTTCTGTGCCTGCTGCTGTAGCCAGACTGTTTGTTGCAGGTTTCCCAGCCATCAATGCTGGGCCACCTTTTGCCGCTTTGTTAGCCATTGATGTAGGACCACTGACCGTTCCACTGGCCGTTGCTTTGCCAGACACAGCTGCTTTGCTGCCCACCGACGACGGGACACCGGACACTGATTTGTTGCTCACCGATGCTGGGCTTGCAGCTGTTGATTTGCCAGCTGTAGATGCAGGACCACTGGTCGCTGGTTTGCTGGTCACAGATGCTGGGCTACCAGTTACTGCTTTGCCGGACACAGATGCTGAGCTACCAGCCGCTGCTTTGCCGGGCACAGATGCTGGGCTACCAGCCGCTGCTTTGCCGGACACTGATGCTGGGCTACCAGCCGCTGCTTTGCCGGACACAGATGCTGGGCTACCAGCCGCTGCTTTGCCGGACACAGATGCTGGGCTACCAGCCGCTGCTTTGCTGGACACAGATGCTGGGCTACCAGCCGCTGCTTTGCCGGACACAGATGCTGGGCTACCAGCCGCTGCTTTGCCGGACACTGATGCTGGGCTACCAGCCGCTGCTTTGCCGGACACAGATGCTGGGCTACCAGCCGCTGCTTTGCCGGACACAGATGCCGGGCTACCAGCCGCTGCTTTGCCAGACACAGGCGCCATTCCACTGGCCGTTGCTTTGCCAGACACAGGCGCCGTTCCACTGGCCGTTGCTTTGCCGGCCACAGGCGCTGGGCCTGGGGCTGCAACTTTGCCTGCCATAGATGCTGGTTTGCTGGCCACAGACGTCGGGCCATCGGCCGCAGCTTTCCCGGTCACAGAAGGGGCTTTGCCAGCCCCTGCTTTGCCGGTCACAGATGGTGGTCCACCTGCTGCTGCTTTGCCAGCCATTGATGCTGGATTACTTGGCATGGAGTCTTTTCTGGCATCTGAGGGTAATCCACCTTTTTTTGCTTCGGCAGCCAGTGAAGGAGGAGCACTCGTTGTCGTTCCTGTTGAGCCACCCACCAGGCCCGCTTGATTGACACAAACAGTGGTTGCAGGCTTTGCAGTGGCACCACCTTGCAGGTGGACATTGTGTTGTGACATCCTCAAGTCTAGGAAATAAAGAACAAAAACATACCACAAAATTGTGTTTACTTACCTTCTGCAATGATTTGTTAAAACATTTTTGTCTAATCATTAGGTGCTGTGCAGCATAATTCCTTCACACATAATGAATGAATGAATGAATGATCGTTTTAAGGCCATTTTCCCCGCTAGAGCAGGGGTTAGCCTTGCGGGCCCCATGACAATCATGGTTCCCTATTTGAGGCAACGTTTTTATGGCCGGATGCCCTTCCTGACACCAACCCTTAATCGCCTTTTACGATGCGCAGGGATACGGTGTACCTATTCTAAACCAGGGTACACACCGGGAAACATAATACTTATCAGAATTATAAAATAATTGACATTAAGACTTTTTAAGTCTTTAATTTAGATACCACAAACATGTCCAAACAAAACTACTAAGTCTAAGCCTTTAACGGCCAAAATATAACTTACAAGCTTGGTCCAAGTCTTTCACAACCTTGCTGGCCAGGCCTGATGTTTGAGTAAGAATTTTGATTCCTTCTTGGTGCTGGTAATAACTCACCGAGTTTTCGCGAATGGCAGATGAGTCACACAGCTCAATGCTGCACTTTGGAATACAACACTGTGCCCATTAAGCACCAATCCAAAATGATATAATCGGGTCAGGAATTGCGTCCTATCGAAATACATGTTTACATCATACAAGAAAAAGAGATGCAAAATCAATTTTACAAAGCTCACCTGTACCATGTTTCCAGTCCAACACAAAACACTTGTTTTTTGCTGACAAACTACTTTGCATTATATTCCACCAACTTAAAGTCTTTTCAGACATTAATTAAGCAAAATGTAAACAAAATGTAATATATATTTTGGAAAAATTTTACGACCTTTTTCTCAAGACTGCAAGACTGCAAGGTGTTCTATGACTATGAACCCTCTAATTACCTCAGCCACCGAAAGTGGATGGAGGTTATGTTTTCACCCCTGTCGGTCTGTTTGTTACTTGGCCAAAAATTTTTCTAAAGGACAAGTATGTTGATCACTCCGGTTTGTGTGTTTGTGTGTGTGTTTGTTTGTATGTCCACTCACTTATACTTGCCGAGAGGTCACAATCTTAAACCGATCTTCACCAAACTTCACCAAATGGTAGAGTTCATGGTCCGACAAAATCATATATATTTTTGAAGTCAAAAGGTCAAAAGGTCAACATAGGCCAGAAGTCAACCTCTTTTTTTCAAATTCCTAAAATCCTCAATTTTCATCCGATTGACTTGAAATTTGAATTGGATTTTCATATCAGCCCAACTGAATTCAACCACCAACTATTTTGAAGATCAACATGGGCCAAAAGGTCAACATAGTCCAAAAGGTCAACCACTTCTTTCAAATTTCTAAAATCATCAATTTTCATCCGATTGACTTGGAATTTGAATAGCATTTTCATATCAGCGAACTGAATTCAACCACCAACTATTTTGCAGATAAACATAGGCCAAAAGGTCAACATAGGCCAAAGGTCAACCACTTTTTTTCCATTTTCTAAAATCCTCAATTTTCATTCCGATCGACTTGAAATTTGAATAGGATTAACATATCAGCGAACTGAATTCAACCACCAACTATTTTTGAGATCAATGTTGGTCACAAGGTCAACATAGGCCAAAAGTCAACCACTTTTATTCAAATTTCTAAAATCCTCAATTTTCACCCGATTGACTTGAAATTTGAATTGGATTTTCATATCAGCCCAACTGAATTCAACCACCAACTATTTTTGAGATCAAAATAGGCCAAAAGGTCAACATAGGCCTAAGGTCAACCACTTTTCCCAAATTTCTAAAATCCTCAATTTTCATCCGATTGACTGGAAATCTGAATAGCATTTGCATATCAGCTAACTGAAACCAACCACCAACTAGTTTTGAGGTCAACATAGGCCAAAAGGTCAACATAGGCCAAATTTCTGAAATTGTCAATTTTCATCCGATTAACTTAAAATTTGAAGGTGATTTGCATATAAGGTCAAAAAATCCAACCACCAATTATTTGTGAGGTCAAAAGGATGCTCTACCGAGTGCCATTCTACTTTGTGCTGTTTTGCCAAGTGCCGCTCTATGAGTGATTTTTCATCTGTCTGTCTGTCTGTGAACAAGATATCTCAAAAAATTGTGGATGGATTCGGACGAAATTTGTCAGAAAGATAGTGTATGTGACCAGGACGAAATGATTACATTTTGGTGAAGATCCAAATCTGGATCTGGCTACTTAAATTTAACAAGTGATTCTTCACCATTGAGAGATAGGGCCAAAAACAATATATGGCAGGACATTTCAAAAAGTTGTGGCCAGATTTGGACGAAACTTGGTGGAAACGTTGGGTGTGTGACAAGGACGAAATGATTCGATTTTGGTGAAGATCTGGATGCGGATCCGGCTAGTAAAATCTTAAGTGATTCTTCACCATTGAGTGATCGGGCTAAAACCGACATATAGCAGGATATCTAAAAAACGTCATGGATGGATGTGGATGAACCCGGTGGATAGGTTGGGTGTCTGACAAGGACGAATGGATTCGATTTTGGTGAAGATCTGAATATGGATTCGGATACGAGGTTTATTTAATTTTTAAGTGATTCTTCATCATTGAGAGATCGGGCGAAAAGCGAAATATAACATGATGATTAAAAAAGTTATGGATGAGTTATGATTAAACTTAGTGGACGAGTTGGTTCGGTGAATAGAAACCGATTACATTTTGGTTCAGGTTCGAATCCAGGTCCGGCCTATCAATGGGATACAAAGCATAAACTGTTCAGGCTGGCGGAGGTATGCGCTCTACCGAGTGCCGTTCTAGTTTGTAATGTAACAATATGTAGGCCTACAACATTACCAAAAATATATATCAACACAAAAGGAGAACAAAATTTAAAAGAAACTGTTTAAAGGTGGTGGTACTAAACTGATAATGTTTATAAATCCGAATGCCAATAAGAGGCGAGTAAACGAACGGAGTTTTGGCATTATGAGAAAGCTGGGCGGGTTTTTGGAACTCCTCTAAATAAAAATGAATTCATATATCAATTCGCATTCATAGCAATATTGATAATATAATAGAGCACTGGCCTTATACACCGCCTAACGCCACCAAGCTGTTCTGCCAAACCTTCGGTGCACTCGCGTCGCACTCGCTGTTCGCAGAAGATGGAAGAGAAAGATGAGAAGAGGAACTCTAACTGTGTGCAATAGGAAACCAAAAATACCTTACACGGTATAAATAGCACGACAGCACAGCATGGTGAGGAGAAAACATTCGCGTGAAGCACACAAAGCAGAGTAACTAAACCGTGAAGAAAAATATTTTTAAAACCTCAATAATTCTTTTATCTAACGGCATGAAACACGCAGAAAGAGACTCAATACTATTACATGTACTTAATAGTTTCTTCTTCTTCTTCTCTTTAATCGAATCGTCCGTTACATTACACAGTCCATCCCGATACGACGAGCAACTCACTTCACAATTTTCTTTTCTTCCTTTTCCTTCACGCTCCTTGTCCGAGTTGTCCTTGTCCCTAAGTGCCTCGCCAGCAGCCTCGTTTCTCTGCTCGAACTGTGTCCAACGCAGGGAAGAATGGTCCTCGTGGCCTCCAACACAATGACAGAAGAACGCGAGAGGGTCGTGTCGCGAGGGGGCGCAGCGACAAACCTCGCTCCTAACCTTCTCCCGCTCTCCCTCCTCTTTTCTTCCTCCTCGCAACCCCTCCTCGAATGACGTCACGGAGAGCGTTTACGAGATTCGCAAATCGCAAGGGAACTACGAACTGCTCTCAGCATTCGTTTTTTTTCCCTCGTTTGTCAGGCGCGTAACAGCGACGCTGCTGAAGTATCCTCCCCTCCCACTGATACTCTTCTGCCTCTCAATGCCTCCGGAAATATACATACCTTTGAGTTTAAGTTGGAATTCTTCCCATATATAGACTGACTTGTTACAAAAATAGACGAGACAGTTAAGAGAACACTTTAGCCCCCGCAGACTTGAGAAAAAGGATTTTTAGGCCAAGACGTGGAGCTTCTGGCAGCCGAGTTGGTAGACCAAAAATATTGGGATCTCATGAATATTATAAAGAATGAAAATATGTCCAACAATCATGAAGCATAGGAACTTCACCATATGTGTCCTTTCTGTATGTAACGTGTGTGCTTGTTATTTCTGCTGAGAGAGTTCCTTTGCTTCCAAAGTTCCAATGCAAGGTCACAGCTCCAAGGTCACCAATTTGTTAGATCAGTACAACACAAGCGATACAGCTTCATACAAAGTTGTTGATGTTTCAGCCACTATAGCTGTAATAGTGTGGCCTTGTAATTGTTATGGGCTTGAATTGTGACGTAACAAGTTAAGTGTCTAAAAAGGCTATGAAGTTGAATGACAGGTTTCTTTTTGCTCCATTAGTTGAGAGGTGTACACTGGAGAAAATATACTGATTAATGATCTGAAATTATAATTACACTCACACAGCAAGAGACACGTCCTCCAAGTGACCAGACCAGAGGCAAGGTAGCTTAATATCCAGGTGGAGGTTTTTTTTTATCGGCGTGAGCGGCGATGTTGATTGGTCAAGATGACGTACAATTTTACGAACTTCAGAGTGAAAATATGGCTAAATGGAAGGTTTTTAGAAGTGCCAACAAGACAATTTGTCTTCTACGGTGTTCAAAATATTGTTACGTGTATGGGGGTAGGCAATGGAATACCTTAGTCCAGATAGGATTGTATAGATTAGCATGCGCCGTATGCTGTGTAGCCACCCACCTTCATGTATCTAAATCAGTGCCAGATGTCCGGGTAAGCGTTATTTGTCTCCATGCGTGGGGTGGAGTTATGCTAATTAGTTAGGGTATAAGGGTAAATTTCCTGTGTATAAATGCCTCTGTAGTTTTTCCCTTTGTTTTTATGACACTTACACCACCAGCCATGCGACCAGCACCTAAGTTAAATAACATAATCGCCGACAATACCCAGACACCACTATTTTCTTCATGATGGCCACGCCCCGAAAGATGATTGATTGGGACGATTCAGTGGCGCTCGGTGATTGGAGAGAGTGTGACGTCAGAGAGAACGTTTGAGACCGATGAGCAAAAAGGCAGAGTACCGCCATTTTTCTTTCTCTCTGTGTGGGGTTTCATCGCGAGCAGTCACAGGTTGTGCTCTCTTGGTCCGGGCTCTGGGTATGAGCAGTCACATTCGCGCTCTCTCTGTTCCTGGCTTGTGGAAGCGGACGCATCTCTCTCTCTCTCTCTCTCTCTTGCTGGTTTAATGCAAGCAGTTGCGCCATTGTTCTCTTTCTCCCTGGGCCATCGGAGGAGGAGGGATTTTGGCTACCTCACACGGACGGGCTGGTTGCGCGCGCGACTTCGCGCCCTCAGGCATTTTTCAATGTAGAACCTGGGACCCAGTCCACGACCATCAGGGTTCGAGGGTCATGTGAGGGAGACCAGAGCTGAGTAGGAGCCAACGCACCACACTACACATTTATTTTTACTTTTGTTTATTTCTCCCTGTGTCGTGTAATCGAGTCTGATGGAGGGTCCCTCATTTAGGAATTTAGTTTACCGTACCTTTTGTTATGCTGGCATTGATGTTTACTAGGGCATGCCCGTACTATATCTATATCTAAAATTATATCCCCCCCCTCTATTTACATGAAATGGTTTGGTCCAAAGCGAACGGCTTGCGAGTACGGTGACAATCCCCCCCCCCCTCTATTTACATGAAATGGTTTGGTCCAAAGCGAACGGCTTCGGAGTTTAGTAAAGAAATCGCCATAGCGTGCCCAAACGCGCAGGAAAGCGAAAGAATCGCAAATTTAAGGAAATGCCCGTACTTCCGTAAGGAAGAGAAAAGAAATGAAAAGGAAAAACATTCCAAACCGCGAGGGAAAACAACACGGCACGTCGACACAACAACGTGTCCTGTGATTGGCCGTACGTCGCTGCCAGTAGCTGCCCCCCCAAAAAAGCTTTCACCGTCCGGCGACTGAATTTAAGGGGAAAAATAAAACGCTCTTCGCTTAAAACAACGCCCTTCGCTCTGACTGAATTGGGACAATGTTTTTATGTTTTTAATTGAATTACTATCCGTAATGGCGCACGCTCTCACGGGAGCTCCGGAAGGTCGTATATCGCAGTTACGATGAATCGCAAATTAGTTTTTATTAGTTTTAAAACATAGTTTAACGCCAACATAGCGCCAACATAGTTTGCAAACGTGAAATAAATGAATACGCTCTCAAATGTGCCGTCCGAGGCAGAGTCTGTTCGCCACGTTCGGCACACGTGATAGCTCGCTGCTCTCTGATTGGTTGAATCGTTTTTTGGACATAGCTCGGTAACTGCTTGTCCGATTAATTTCAAACCTTGAAAAGGCACATCCTCGGGTCCCCAGCAATATACCTGGCAAGTTTCAAGTATATCGGACCGGTAGTTGTCGAGAAACAGCGGTCACAGACAAACATACATACAAACATACAAACATACAAACATACAAACATACAAACATACACACAGAGATTGCTGGAATTATAGATAGATTAAATCTTTATTTGTTACATTTTTAATCCCTTGTGTTCTGTCTTGTTTATTTGTCGTGCGTTCGAGGATGCCAAATTAAATCTGTGCAGGTAAGCCTTGCTACCCTCCTGCCCAGCGCTTGTAAAAGGAACCACCATAGTTTGCATATATGCCTCAGAGTTAAAGCTTGTTTGGTCATCTGTCTCCCTAAGGTCTTCACTACAGGGTAGACACACAACAATATAGAATTCCATTTAATTGGTCGATAGACGTTCAGGTGTCTTTGGCACACCTGAACTCCTATCCACCTACAAGGTCTTCATCCGCAGCTTGATGCAGTACTTCTCTCCCCTCTGGGCTGGCACCCCTGCCTCACACCACGTTCAGCTTCACACCATGGAAATCAAGGCCTTCAAAATCATTGTAATCTCCCATGATGAAGCTGAGTCTATGGGCCTATCACTTTCACATTGCAGAGAGGTCGGTGGTCTCTCTGTCTTCTTCTACCTCTTTTTTGCTCTTCCCCATGCTTTGTCCCACACTCTCAATTCCCATATATCTGCAGGATGCACACTATCCACCATCAACCCCCTTCTGGTGAAACTCCCAAAATCCAGAATCACCACTCACCTCCACTCATTCGTTCCTTTTTTCCTGCTTGTGGAACCAACTCCCAGCCCATGCTTCCAGGTTTTCCTTCCGGATAATATGTGGCCGTATCCATCCTGTTAATTTCATGCGTGCTCCTTTACCCCTCATTGTTCCCCACATCCCTTATTTGTCCAGGTCTCCCTCTATTTTGTCCCTTAACCCCGCTGTTGGTGTTTTTTTTTTTAAATACTGAATCAAGGCTCGTGAAAGAGCTGACATTTACTTCACAAACAAATCAACCAGACAAACAAAATATATAAAAAGAGGGAGCGGAAGACAAGAGAAGGGGAAGCACACAAACACTTGAGAGCACACAACATTTAAGAGCAGGGAGATGTGTGGGAGAGGGCTTGGGGGGAGGAGGCGTGGGAAGGGGGGGGGGGGGGTTCCCCATCTTGCCACTGTTCTGCTTGTTCTGTTGCATTCTGGTCTGTTCTGTGTTCAAGTTCTTCCACGAGATTTGACTTTGTACACACAAAAATGAAACGTTTTAAAGTCTGCAGAAAAGAAAACCATAAAAAACCATAAAATAAAAAAAATCCGAAGTTATAAACCGCTGTTGATACATTTGGGATACGCTTTCTTTTCGACCACTTTATATAACATGTCAAACTCGTTTTTCGTTTTTATTGTTTGTGTCCTTTATGAAGTCTCTAAAAACAGTACAGTTTCCTGTTTTAACTGTGTTTTCAAAAAAATTTTAACAACAAGACTGTGACACGGACAGACTAAAGCAATTGCTTTACACCTCTGTGCACATGCGCATGAGGGATGACGAGACAGAGTACAATTTTGCCAACCTCAGAGCCAAAGTACTGCTAACCTGCGAGTTTTTGGTAGTGATTCGTGTTCTACAATGTTCAAAATATATAATTCAATTGATATTAAGTACTTCCTCGATCATAGATTAGACAGAATGAAGCAATTGTTTTACCTAGCTTTGCGCATACGTCTGTGGGGCTTCTCTGGTTTTCTTTCTTTTCTCCATAGTCATTGCAATACACACAGTGACACAAAACAGCAGAATGACTCCTTTTCTCTATTCAAACTGGCTGAATGAGTGATTTTTATATTGCAGGCACCTGCAACTCACCACAGGGTGAGTTCAATTCCAAAGTAAAGGAGAATCACCTGCTTGAAATCCAATTATTTCGAATAACTTCTAAAAGGTGCCAATAATATTGTCCGGGCCATTTTAGGATTTCTGTGTGGAATAAGCTAAGATTTAGTAATTTTTTCACCTTCTTTTGTTTTGTTCCACTGCAAACCAAATAAATACATATCAAAAGATTTTTTAATTTCACCAATTTTGTGGAAGAAATGGTGCATTATTTGAAAAAAGTGCCAGGGTGCCAATATTTTCGGCCACGACTGTATGTCCATTGAGGCTGGTAATGACATCAGCATTGTTTTGGAATCTAAGAATTTTTGGGATGAAAAACTTCAACATGATTCTCTTTTGCAACCTTTAATCATCGATGGCCTTCTCAACAAGACTGCATGTGTTGTGTTTGATTGCTGATTGGACACTTACCAATTCCACGCAAGAAGTGCTTTTATTATCATTTCAAGTAAATCATGGCATTCGTCCATAAAAAAAAATTGCACAAGCTATTTGGAACGCAGGATTCCATGAATAGCTGGTCTAGGAGAACTTGTAAGTACAAAGAGGGGCTGAAAAAGTACAAGTAACAGGTAATAGCTTGGGTCATACAAAACTTGGCTTGGGTGTTGATAAGGACTTCTGTAAAGGAACAGTTCTCCCTGGAATTTTTGGCCATGTCAGTGAAGAAATATCTGCAAAAAAACCCCAAAAGACCACAGGGCACAGAAAATTACTTAAAGAACAACGAGGGGGCAGCCAATGTTGAAGCAAGGCCCATTCAAAGGGTGGATGACCCCTGAAACAGGCCTTTAATATTTTGCTCAATAGTTGTCATGACACAAAGTGATCACTTCCCATTATTCACCTATTTGCTTAGCAGGAACCGCTGTAGTGAGCATGAATTTTGAGCAGTGCTTGCCCTTCTTGCGAGCTTCCTTGTGGGCCTTCCAGTTCAGCAGGAATTCTCGGGTTGTTGTTTTTATCTCCTTTCCATCCAAAAGGCCTACATCCACAAGGACAATGTAATTACAAGTACACCACACTCCCGGCAGAAAAGAATACGTCAAAATAAATGTTCAAACAATGTCGAATGACGTTGCATTCATGTTGTCTGTTGGCACGATATAATGGAAACGGAAACCTCAATGTTGAAACAACATCGAGGAGGCTGTGTCGACCCGGTGTCTGCTGCCATTGTGTGGTAAAACCAAACCTGTTAGAGTTCTTCCTCCCTCTCCCCTCTCTTAAACGTATTGGATGGTCAAACCCATGATCCATGTGTGTTCCCTCGTGTTCCACTGATATCCTTACAAACTGCATTACTAACCATTCTTACAGTTTGTGGTTGGGATGAGAATTAAACCCAGCCCAAACAGCTCAAAGATGGCTTTCACAGCCTCTGCAGCATCCCATTGGATTTGTTTTATGTGCAGCATTCTTCTTACTTAATGGTGTGTATTGCTATCATTATAGGTAATTAAAGCAATAATACTTTCAGGAGCATGTGGTTTATAAGTCATGTTATTCATTGTGTGTGCAATGTATACGTGTGTTTGTAATATCTCACCTAACTTTGATGTTGCAGTGATGATCTCATCTTTGAACTTGGCCTGCTGGCATAGTGGGTTCCCTACCAGGTCCAGGCGGCACAGTAAAGGCCAGCAGGCCAGCACAGCAGCCAGATCCTGAGAAAAGGAAAAGCATGGATGAAACCACATTTTCAACGGCCATGATGATTTTTAACCACGAAGTAATTTAAGGTTGGTAATACAAGTCACCAGATGAAGCTAACAGGTTGTATTTTTGAATACAACTTTTCTAGCCTTGATACAAATGCTCATTGTCATTTGGAGGCAATTAAAATGAGGTTGTATTCAGCAGAAGGTGCACCTTGACATTGTGGAGCAGGTTGTTGGTGGTGATGCAGTGGTTGAGCTTTTCAAGACATGCTAGATCCACCAAGTTATCCAGTCGATTCCCGCTTACGTTCACAACACACAAGGACATCTGCACCATCACGGATGCATTCGCCTTTGGCACAATTGACAACGCTGTACATTTCTGGATTGGGATGTCAATCTCACATGCTGAGTGAATATAACTTTGCAGTAACCATGTTGGCTTGGGATAGAAGTCCAATGGACTACCACCAAAAGCTGCTCACTACAAGTGGACTACCATATCTCAATCTGACAGACCCATACCTGAATAACAGTCTCATGATCTAAGTCTCCAGGAGACCCACGAGAATACATTTGTTCCTTAAGGTGGCAACACAATGAGGTGATTCGTCCATGAAAAATAATATCTCAGGAGTGTATTCTTGGGAAATCAACACATTTCTGTAACTTCTACGAGCCAAATGAACAGAGGCTAAGGACAGGATGACCAGCTGTCATGAAAAAAGGACACGAATGCCGATGTAAAGGGGGCTGCTGTAGGCCCCCATGTGGGATGAAGAGGCAGCACCATTTCTGGGAATCTGGGGGTGAAGCCCCTTGAATCTATAAGGTTTTAAGTATTTATATAGGCAACGATGTTTCAGGTATTTAAATATGCCTAATATGGCTTCTGGAGCATGTTATGATCATATGATCATATTGGATGTCCCTGTTCTTTGCTGTTGTACTTGTATGCTTCCCTCTCTCTCCCCATCTTGTCTCCCACTCCCTTTATTATATGTTTTGTGTGTCCGTTTTTTTTGTGTGATTAATGTTAGCTCTTGCACGAGTCTCGATCTTGTATACAAAAAAAAAAAAACTTGTGTATGTTAAGGCCAGTTGGGTCGTGCGAATTTGAATCATGACCGAAATAAGCCAAAATGCTGAGAATGTGGGATAATGACGTCCTGGGGAAGTATGAAATGTGATGCGGGACACTTTAGCACAGAACGGGACGATGCTGTAAAATACAGGACGGCTGGCTGGCTACAGTGGTTGGTGCAATTGCCAGGCATTTCTATCGGAATTTCAACAGACCATAATTTTCCGTGTTCAAAATCATGTGTATTCTTATGTTCAAAATCAAAAATTTATCATACTGTACACCACATTTGCTTTCTTTGTTGGTGGTTGAAAAGCTGACAACTCTACTAAAACATGTGACCCATCCAACTCGAAGGGGCATCAAAGTGTGGATATGATTGTTGATTTTGTGAAGAAGGAAAAAAATGTGGCAACGGATTCTTGTAAATCATGGTCGATTGGCTCACCTAGTACATGTCCAACTCAGCGCCAATTGAGAAACGATATTCATCTATCTTCTATATTTATATATATAAAAGAAAGTTTTTGTTTGTTTAGTTTGTTTGTTTGTTTGTCTGCACGCGCTAATCTCCTGAACGGTGAAAGATAGGAGGAAACCGCTGAAACAAAAAAATGTCGGGACGGGCCCCGGGAAGGTTATAGACTAGGTGGCGAGGCCGGTCGAGGCCTCTTCGGCCGGGCTCGGCCCATTTCGCAATTAAAAGCTGAGCTGAATTATAGTGGTCAATCTTCTATGGCCGCGAGTAAAAGCTGAATTATAGTAGTACATTCAGTCAAAAAGAACCAAAAATGTCGGGACTGGCCCCGGGAAGGTTATAGGCTAGGTGGCGAGGCCGGTCAAGGCTGCCTCGGTCGGGCTGGGCCCATTTCACAATTAAAAGCTGAGCTGAATTATAGTAGTCAATCTTCTACGGCCACGAGTAAAAGCTGAATTATAGTAGTACATTCATTCAAAAAGAACCAAAAATGTCGGGATGGGTCCCGGGAAGGTTATAGGTTAGGTGGCGAGGCCGGTCGAGGCTGCCTCGGTCGGGCTGGGCCCATTTCGCAATTAAAAGCTGAGCTGAATTATAGTAGTCAATCTTCTATGGCCGCAAGTAAAAGCTGAATTATAGTAGTAAATTCATTCAAAAAGAACCCGGGCAACGCCGGGTGCTTTCGGCTAGTTCTAAATAAGTTAACCACGGGCGAGACCCATGTGAGTTGTCTACACTCGATTGTGACAAACGTGAGGTGAGGTTTTGGTGAAGTCAACATTAAGGTAAATTACCTTTGATTCCAATGGAGGAAGTGCTTCTCTGCATGTCTGGCTTGGTTTGCTTTTGATTTGATACAAGAATCGGCCAGTTGCATGTTTAAAATTTTGTGGAAAGCTGGAATTGTCCTTTGACTACAAAAATGTATTGGGATAAAACATTGGAGCAGGTGATGTAGCTTAATTACAAGAATCGGCCATTTGCTCAAGATATGTGGGTAACTAATCCTTGATCATGAAGGTGATTGTCGATCTACATGCAATGTCTGGAACAGATATAACAATGTATGGAATCAACTTAATGTTGATAGAAGTATGCTAACCGCCATAGGAAGCAAGAAGCAGACGTTTCTGGCTTTGACCCTTCATCAAAACAAAATAAGGGGCCAATGCCCCTTTTGCTCTGATGGAGGGTTAACACATAAAACATCAGCTTCTTGCTTTCCACAGCAGTTAGCATACTTCAATCAATGTTCTCATGATTTCATCCATTAGTATAATCCTTAAACAGGTTAAACACCACATAAAATGTCCCACAACAATGACTGAGTGTAAGTGAGCGGCCAATCTGGTGCAAAGTCAGATCATCTATAACCACTTAACCGATACCCCATAACACGTTTAAACCTCACACATTTGTGAAGGATGTTCCATTGTTTGGACCAAAATACATTATGGAGAATTGAATATCGGAAATGTGGTACAATGGGTGCATGCTTGCCCATGTGAAAGCTTACAGCAACAGCCTGCAGAGAGCGAGGCTCAAATAAGAGCTTCTCTCCTGGTGCCAAGTGTTGGTTTTCTACATGCAGTTCCTGGAGGTACTTCAAACCATTCAAATCTTCCACCACTGAGATGAAATTTCCTCCGAGATACCTTTGGAGTAAAGCAAGCAAGAAAATGCAGGCATGGATTGTTATTGCGCATGCGTTCACTGGCACACGATGAACCAATTAACCAGGTGGATCGTATAAGCAAGTGGACGACATCAAGATTCAACAGAAATAATGGATAGTCAGGTTCACTATGTTAACAAATATAATTTCGTTCAAATTTTTTGGAGATTAGCAAAACTATACATTTTTGGAATATTCAGAGCATGAGGAATCCAAAATTTAATGTTTACATTTGCGTAGACACCTTTGCGAAAATGACACTCAGGACAGTGATGAAGATAGTCAGGTTCACTTTGTTAACAAATATAATTTCTTTCAAAATTTTGGGATTAGCAAACCTGTACATTTTTGGAATCTTCAGAGCACGGAGAATCTGAAAATCAATGTTGGCATTTGCACAGACACCTGCATGGCCGCCATTTTGGATTTTGAAAATGGCCGCCATAAAATACATATTTTGCGCGATCTCGGCTTCTAGTCAACCCAGAGACTTAATTAAATATGCTAATCCTATGTTTTCTGGGTCAAGGAATCCAATAAAGGCCTCAAAATAGTGCTCAGGATTATAGAAAAGCAACAAACAAAGGTAATTGAAAACCATTGTCTTTATATTTGTGATATAACTGTATTACATAATACATGATATTGCAAGTCCTTTGAAGTTATAGGTTGTTATAGGAAGTTATAGGTAGTATCAGATTGAACTATAAGTCCTATACACAGGATCTACGAGGTCTATACCGTTCAGGAATATGCTTTTACACATCTTCATCACTGTACTGAGTGTCATTTTCGCAAAGGTGTCTACGCAAATGTAAACATTAATTTTTGGATTCCTCGTGCTCTGAATATTCCAAAAATGTATAGTTTTGCTAATCTCCAAAAATTTTGAACGAAAAAACATAGTGAACCTGACTAAGAGGCAAGAATATGTTTCAAATGTGAACCAAAAAGAATGAAACGGAGATAAATTTGTCATCCGTAACACACTTCTTTCGTATGCAGTACGTCTGGTGGTTGCATCATTTGCTATGGGGGCGGGAGGGGGGGGGGCTTTTCCGTTGATGCGGTGCTTCCTGTAAGTTGGAGCAGCGATTCGGAATTTAGCCATGGTGCTGGTGATAGATCGTCTATTCTTAATGAAGGATACCGTACGATCTATAACTTCCATCAACTAATACTAGCAGACAGAACACCCAGTTTTATGTCGCTCTCAGGGACGGCGCACACATTGATGCCTCCCCTGCCTACAAAATACCAGGATGATAGTTTATAGCTGGGCTGAGATTCAAACCCAGGTGAGACCGCTCAGAGACAAATGTGCATACCTCTAGGACACCCTGCCTATAGGTATGCTCCTGTACAACACTATCTTTGCTTTTCAACCTTGTATACAAGAGCCTCTTGTGAAGACACATGGACATGCCCCGTCACTTAATAGGGCGTCAGGCCACCACGTGCGGCCAGTACGGCCTGGATGCACCGTGGCATTGAGTCCACCAGCATGTGGAATTCTGCAGGAAGGATACAGCACCATTCTTACATGAGAAAGTCAATCAACTCACACCTGTTTGATGGAGGTGGAAAATGCTGTCTCAGGCATCGTTCCAGAATATCCCATAAATGATCGATTGGGTTCAGATCTGGTGACTGAGAAGGCCATGACATATGGATAACATTGGGGGGAGGGGTGGGTCTACTCTTACAGACATGCTCGCCATAATTTTAGACAACTAGGCCTGTGCAGCATTTTTATACATTACCCTAAGCCTGGTGTTGGTGTTGGGCTAGCGGCTAGGGTGCCGGCTTAGGATCCGAGGATCCCGAGTTCGAATCCCAGTCGATTGCTGAATTAACACCAGGGGGGTTGACTCAGCCTGTCATCCTTCCGAGGTCGGCAAATTGAGTACCAGTTCACTGGTAATTCCCTGTTTGTCGTTAAAGGCGGCAAAAAGGGTTGGCGTCAGGAAGGGCATCCGGCCGTAAAACATTGCTTCAAAAAGGGGACCAAAAAACAACAACAACCACGGTTCCCGAAAAAGGCCAACCCCCGCTTGCGGGGAAAAATGGCCTCTAAAGGTGGTTATTTATACCCTAAGCATGCTGGGAAGTTATTTACTTCATTAATACATGGGCCACACCTGTGTGGAAGCCGTTGCTTGGTGTCCCTCATTTATCCAGGTGTTTCAATTTTTTTTTCCATTACCTGTAGATCATTAAACAGTTACTAAAATTCCAAATGCCAAATCTGATCAACAAGGAATCGGATTGTGTCAGGTGTCATCTCCATCCAAGAAGTTCACTGCCAAGGGTCTCCGAACCGGTCGTCTGGTCGCTCGCCTCAAACATTCGGCAAAGTTGAGTACATACAGTTCACCTACCTGTATGTTGGCCACCCAAGTATTCATTATTGGTCTATTTCGAGCTCTCTTGCATTCAACCTTGCCTTCCAGCAACTCCTTCTGCAAATAGTCATGACGAAGGATATGGCCAACAGATTGAATAACATTTGGAGGCGTGCAGCCAACTCACAGTTTGGTGAGGTTGTGAAGGTTTGCAAGGTTCTCCATCCGATATAGCTGGTTATTTTGTCGGTAGAGGTGTGTCAGCTGTGAGGCAAAGCTAAACCTTGGCAACTTTCTCAACCGGTTGTCATACAGGTAAACCACAGAGAGGCTGTGACACGCAGATAGACCATCCTAGCAAGGAAGACAAATTAATTTGAGACAAACCACACATTATTACATCCAAAATGCATAAATATTGTTACGGACACGACTTATTAAGATGTTATGCTGGGCCGAGCGGAATGGCCGCCGTGTTCGCACAAGTTACCCGATTATACTCGAACGTTGGCCGAATCGCGCTACGCTAGATCAATGAAGGAAAGGACACAACGGCTGGGTTAAATGACACGACACCAGGGGTACAGTTCTCAAGACCTCCGGAGGAGGATATAATATGGGGTATGCAGAACGTTTAGATTACACGGCACAAGAGGTACAGCACAGAAAGGTGGGCACTTAAACACGGTCTTATCTTAGCCCCGACAGACCACAGACAAACGGGACAAGACTGACTCACACAGGGATTGATGGCAGGGGAGGGCAGGCAGTCGATGGCTCAAGGTGCACCTTGGCTCAGGGGCAGAATCGACTCGGTCCGGTCCAGAGATGCGGGAGGTATCTCTCAGCGCTAGGAGGTGGCGTCCTTTCTTCCTCGTAGCTGAGGCGCATCTGACGTCACCTCCGTCTTCCTGCGCATATCCAGCGGGGAGTGACACGCCCTCGGCTCGTTAGCTCCGCCCCAGATGGAATCGGTCCGCCGCTTCTTATTGGGTGCGGGGGGTTACCGGGCTCCGCCCTTGACGAGGAGCTGACAGTGAGCTCCTGCGTGGTAACCCCGTCGGAGCACATGGTCAATGGCGGCTAACCAAGCCGGAGTGAGGACGCGCACTCCCCGCGCCGCTGTTGTTGTTGTTGGTGTTGTTGTTTCATGAGGAAGAGATGCGGGGAGGTATTGGGAGGTCCTAAACTTACTACTGGTGCCATACAATCACATTCTGGTGCAACGAAGAGTCAGAATTAATGGAAACGAGTCCTTAACTGACATAGACTAAGAATAACTAGCAAGATGTCCTATAGTTGTCTACGTGAGATGCGGTGAACCTGGGCACGACATTTAATGGGGGAAAAAGGGGAAGGTCGGGGCTACAGAGTGTTGTTTACAGACAATGGGACTAGGGAATGGGTGATTGGGGATAGTTGGGGAGTATTGGGGAAATAGGGGAATATTTACAAGCGGATATGGATGGAGGCCAAATCCCATATCCGCAACATTGCACCCTTCTCTACCTCGGGGCGTCCCGACCCGATAAATTTTTACCTACGTTAGTGTGGCACTCAGATGTAGTTCCCTCTACTATTAACTCAACCCTGAGTGCAACAGTTTTACAGATGTTCACAAATGAGTAAATATGTCCCCCTGCGACGTTGCACCCTTCTCCTCACAGAAACACACCCACAGGATAACCGAATCGCGGAAAGAATTCTCAAACTAAACATACAGCCGGTAGGGAGCATTATTTACAATTGACGCTACTTTATTTACAAGACTAACCCAGGACCTGTGATTGTTCTTTCTGGGGGGGAGACAGTCTGCTCTGCATCAATGCACCATTAAAGCACCCAAAAACGCACCAAAGCACCCTCAAGCACCAATCGGTGCAGTCACCATTGTTCATGAAAATAAAAACAACAACCCCTAACCCTGCAGGTGTCTCTTGCTCTTCGGCTCCCTCTGCTGGCTATTACTTTCTTCCAGATGTTGTCATTTCCTTTCATTTTCTTACTGGCGGCCTATTTGAGCATAAAATGAAATGCACCCAACGTGTCCATTTTTATTTATTTTTTATTTATGGCCCACAGGGCCGACTACGTGTGGTTCACCTGTGGCCAAGGTCCGCCAGCAAGATTTCGGGCCCTCATGGCCGGTTCCAGCAGAGGGGCCATGCCCCAACCCATGGGGTCCATCAGTGGTGCTCGGCCACAGGCATGTGGTCCATAATGTGGTGCATCGATGCAGACAGCTGGTTCTGAGAGTGCCGGGCGCACAATGGCCGACTCACGCACGCTCCCCTCGGCACCCAATGGCGCACAGGTCATGTGGGAGACAAAAGGGGAAAGACAATGAGCGAGGGGTAAGGTCACCAGGGTACACATCAATAAGGCAATGCAAGGCGAAATGCGTACGGAGGGCGAAGTGAGAAAGCTCGTCCCTACCGTACGTCACCCCCCTGTCACCTACCCTACCCTTGCCCTTACCCCATATGTATAAAAATCTACACATTTACAAATTCGTCACTACTGTCACGTCTTCCCCATATTTCCCCAATACCAAATTCGTCTCCACAATCCCTCTATCCAAAATTTGCCATCACCAAATTCATCATCAATCCTCATAAGGAGGAAGAGATGGAACAACAAAACACAATGTCACACCCACGTCATGATGCGTCTCACATTCCAAACATCTGCACAATAAAATAACAAAACATGGCATGGTGTGGAGGTACGTCATCTCAGGTGAGTGCATGTAGATGGTGCGAGGAGACTTCAATCCTAACTATCTATCTATAATTCCAGCAATCTCTGTGTGTCTGTCTGTGTGTCTGTGTGTCTGTGTGTCTGTGTGTCTGTGTGTTTGTCTGTGACCGCTGTTTCTCGACAACCACGGGTCCGATATACTTGAAACTTGCCAGGTATATTGCTGGGGACCCGAGGATGTGCCTTTTCAAGGTTTGTAATTAATCGGACAAGTACCTACCGAGCTATGTCCAAAAAACGCTTCAACCAATCAGAGAGCAGCGAGCTATCACGTGTGCCGAACCGTTAATGCAATGCAAGCGTTAATGCGTTAATGCACGGCTTTTCTTTTTTTCCCTCTTCTCTTTCTACTTTTCCTTGCGATTAAATTGCAAACAGCCAAAATACGTTGGCGCTAATTGAATAATTGGCCATTAACACTAAAATAATCGTAACTGCGATATGCCAACTTCCGGACAGTGCAGCCTTCCATGTTGTTGTTGTTTGCAGCAGCTGTTTGCAGCAAGGCAAGGCTTTTCAACTATGTTGCCGTTAAACTATGTTTTAAAACGAATTCAAACTGCGATTAAATTAAAACGATTCATCCTAACTGCGATTTGCGAACTTCCGGACAGTGACGACTTATCTTCCGGCAGCCAATCACAGAACGCTCTGTTGCGTAGGCGTGGCCGATGTGAGACGAGCGGAGCTGAGCGCGTTACGAGCTGACCGCCATTACGGTACGTAATTCGATTTCTTATGCGCATTATTTCTCCCAATTCAGTCAGAGCGAAGGGCGGAAGCGAAGAGCGTTGCTTTTTTTGTTTACGGGCGTACGGGCGGGGTAGAGCGTACGGGTAGCGTTTTTTTTTTTTTTTGGCCACGGAACGGGCACCCACGTACGGGCAATGCCCTAGTCCTCTAAATGACATTAACACACTTTACACTACCCGGGGTCTTTCCCTGCCAATCCATTGGCCAACTTACTCTATGGGTTCTAAAAACCAATTCCCATTGACCAAACTGTGGTGCCTCTCAATTTGGGGTCTCACTCCCCCGATTCATCTCCCGGTGCCCTCGCACAATTTCTGGGCCGCGACGTGTAGCTCTCCCAGCAGGTCTACCCACCTGCACACCCCCACCACTGCAGTTGCCTCCGAGCTTACCTGCTCCTTACCCTAACCTAACTACCTGGGGAAGGCCCTCTGGCGCTCTCCCGACTCGGTGCCCTCTCTGGCACTGGGCTACCCGGGTCCGTCCTCCGAATCCTCGGGCCCCACTGACACTAACGGCTCCCAGAGCCCACCTGCGGCCTCACCTGGCCGACATCCTCACAGTGGTGGAGTGCCCAACCAACTACACACACTAACAGGCTACACGCCCAGCCATTTCCACAACACTAATGCACCCATCCACAATACCATTCTGCAACCGCACCACAAATGCCAATATCCAACCACAATTTACCTATACCCTCTACCTAACACTTACACTACCCGCCCCGGGTACTCGTGAAAGGGGTCCACTCTTCCCCCATCCACACCTTCGCACCATGCACACCACCCCGTACCACTTACTCCAACTCTCTCCACACCACTCATTCTCTGCTCCATATATTCCACACACCTGTACTTGCACACCTGTGCTCTCACACCTGGTGCCACCTGCACCCTTCTCTCCCCAAGCGCATTCGCGCTGATCCACAACACTCACTACTCACACACTGCTCCACACACCTGTCCAGTTCTCACACACACGGCATCATCTCATCTAACTACTCCCCTCTGAAACTCGCGCTTCCCAGTCGTCCCTTTAAACTATTGCGCTCCC
Source organism: Myxine glutinosa (assembly GCF_964187855.1). NCBI lineage: Eukaryota > Metazoa > Chordata > Myxini > Myxiniformes > Myxinidae > Myxine > Myxine glutinosa. The sequence goes on along the minus strand of NC_136273.1, from coordinate 50,449,631 downwards.
TCGTCATTATAATCCACACTAATCTACCTGCGTCCCCACTACAGGTATCAAGTCTCCTACTTAAATCTTGTCACCTGATGTCATCTTCTAGGGCCCTATCAATATCCTAACCCACCCGGGCTAGTTTTCACTGCCATACACCCCATAAACTATAGCGCATTTGCCCCACCTTTGTGAGGGATGACAGAGTTGCCATCCCACCACATCGGGCATCTCCCACTACCAATTTTGCACATCAAATTTCAACAAATCAAAAATTTGCCAATCACTACTCATCATCTGCCAATCATTACTGCCAATCCTTTGCCAATCATCAAATTTTGTTTTTCTAATTTCGGGGCCAAAACACTATCCTCATCACCCGTCTACTTATTAGATCCTCTCGGTGCGCCGTGACATCATTAAACTCGGTTCGTAAAGCCGAGCAATGAATTCGGGTGGTTTGGTCGCCTGCAGGTTGAATCCGTCCGGCCTTCGGTTCAAGGGAGGTGGTTTGGTTGGACCGAGGCTCCACGCACCATCTCGGCGCGGCACCTTGCGGTCCCGGGCCCGATGGCTCAATCTCCCTCGGTCGGAACCCCGTCCCCACGAGGGGGCACCGTTCCGCTTCCTCCCACTCGCCCTCGAACCGGACCGGTCGCCTCGCCCGACAAAGCCCGGACTCGACCGTGCGGGGCGGGGCCAAGCCCGAATCGGCAACGACGCTTCGAAGAGAAGCGACGCAGCATCGATCCGCGCCGGGCCCTGCATCCAACAAATCACACCGCGCCCCGAGTGCTCGCATCGGCTATCCGTCGCCCTAACCACTACCCCGGTTACCGTCGATGCTTTACTTGCATGCTCACAAGCATACGCTACCCCTTTCACCCTCACAAAACCTGGCGTTCCAACGCCGTCCGTACATTCCACCAACGCTCTCTCTGTTACACACCACACCTCTCGCGCACACTCTTGCGCACACTTCGGTCCACACCTCTCCTCCGTTACGTCCTCCGTAACACTCACCATGGGCGTGCACTCCGTATTGCTCTCACTCCCTGTGTCACACCCCGTACACACCGACGTGCATTCTCGCTCGCACTCGGTTTCACTCCCACACTTTATAACACACCCACTCGCCGACGCACACTTTTTCCTCCCACGCGTGCCATTTCCACTCACACGGGACCCTTCACCAACGCCCGGATGCCTCCTCGATCCCAAGCGCGCGAAAATTCTTTTGTCGCCAAACATCCTCTTACAAAATCTCCCAGCACAATACACAACAGCACGTCTCACCTTCGGGGTTCTTCTTCCTCCCTGCACCAAAACCTGCAAACTTCCATTTGGATTAGCGAGTACAGCATCAGGATGTGCATTTAGACTTTGAGCAATTTCCATTCCTTCCTCCGATTGTTGCTCTTTTAACTTTAAGTCCCCGGTCTCTCCAATTTCAACTATACCCATAATTTCTTTGTTCACCTCGACGACCGTTGGCTTTAATAAAACACCCTCTACCTTATCGGTCGCCGGCTTTTCCAAACCCCGTGTCGCGATTTCTACCCCCGTCATTGTACCCGTGCTTTCCTCCGCTTCGCTCAACCAGCGCTTTTCGACCCGCTTTACCTCCTCGTGCACCCCTGGGACCCTTTCGGCCAACTTGCGGTCTCTGTCCCTCTGCTCCCTTGCCTCTCTATCGGCCCTCATTCCGTTCGTTGTTGCTTCAATTTTGTTTAACAATCGCTCACTGTTCCGGTTCAAAAGGGCTTCCATTTCAGCCATAAATAATTGCATGTCTTCCACCGTTGGTACAAAGGGCGCGGCAAAATTTGGTGCCGCTGTAACCACGTGCGCGAGAGCGCCATTTTGTGCACCTGATACCTCCTCAACCACACCTTCTTTACTCTCCTCCACCATTTTCCCCACTTCTTCCCTGGGGTCCTGGGTCGATTCTACCCCACTCTCCTCTACCGGAACCCAGCCGTCTTGATCCGCCATAGCGCGACTTTCAAAATTCGGGTTTTTATTTTTTTTTGTAAAACAATCAAATTTCGCCGTTATAATTTCGAGCGCGTGAAACGCGCTCCGGGACCGATCCCACTTCCCGACACCAATTGTTACTCTAATAGTACAATTGGTGTTCCAAAATTTGGGCCTAACAAATTTAGTCCCAGGTCCGAATCCCACTCCTGACACCAATTGTTACGGACACGACTTATTAAGATGTTATGCTGGG